>NC_072825.1:9052500-9387000 GCF_027744805.1 Dunckerocampus dactyliophorus
ATACAAATAATATGTACTTATATATATATAGAATTATTATAGACAGACCACATTAATAATAATAATAACAATAATACTGCTGTAAACAGATCACTAAAAGGCTGGTCTCATGCATATAGATTCCTCAGGTACAAATGAGGGCATAATTACTAAAATGAAGAACCAAAAAGTTCCACTGGTAAGCTCCTCTAGCTACATGCAATGACATTAAAAAGACTCATTCTGTCTGGCGTCAAGTATTTTACACATACTGTACTTCACACTTTGCCGAACCCGTCCCTTCTAATTCATATACTGTACAGGGCACAATACAAAAAACAGGACTGAAGTTCAAGAACACAATGCAGGACAAAAAAAAAAAAAAAGAGTCTGGAACTTCAACTTGGTGCAGTTCACAGGGACGGCGTGTAAACTCCCCATCCAGTCTTTGTCTTTTCATAGTTTGTAGTAATAGTGCTTTTATTTTCTTGTCTATTTAAAGTTTGCACACATTTTCCCATGTTTCTTTCCCTTTCTTGTGGCGCTCCCTCACAGGGTCTTGTCGCTTTCTTTCTTCAGGTGACTACAAAATGGGAAAGAGGGAAAAGTTGTAAACAGTCAGTCACTAGTTTGACATGCTACAATCATCTATGCAAAGATGTGGACTAAAAGCATGATGTAAAGTTTTCTCCCAGCATGAGAACATGAACATCATTCATAATATTAATAATAATAATACATTGTTTTTTAGAGGTGTCTTCTTGGGCACTCAAAGACGACATACAGAGTGTAAATAATGTTTTGTTTTTATCACAATTAATTACTTTATTTTCCAGTCCATTCCATGTTTGCTGACATTTACTTTAAAGCGCCATTAAACTGTCTTTCCAATTAACTAGTCAGCCAACGTTAAGCTATGCCTAATAGACCACAGTAACATGAAAGGGAAACTTAGCCGCCTCAGTATGTTAGCTAACAATCATTTCTACAATTCTGTCAAACTAGTTAACAAACTCATCTTTGGAGCAAAGACAATTTAGTTGATTAGCTGCATAGTTACTTTTGTAGCAGCTTTTGGTGCAGATCAAGGGATATACTTTCACTTTTTGCCATTACAGTCTGTTTGCATTGGGATCAGATGGGGCCTTGACCCCGAGATTCAACAGGAGACAGCACGTGTAGCGTTTGGAACCTACTTTGTGGGGAAATGGCATCAGGTTGTTCTCTACAGATTATTGTGTGATTTTGGGTTGCACCGGATGGTTTCAGATATGTCAGGACCAATGGAAATTTCTGGTACATAAACGTACCTATAGTACTCGTCCTGGGTGAGGGAGTGGTGGTGATGGTGATGTATCCACTGTTGTTCCAGGGCCAGTCTCTGGATCTGCAGCTCCGCGCTCTGGGCCTGCTGCATGGCCTGAAGCTGGTGGGCTGCCGACATGGGACCAGTAAGGGAGGACGGTTGGGGCAGGTCACGGAAAGGAGCACCTGGGAGAAGTGAGGAAAAAATCATCAGTATCATTGCTAAGAGTCAGCTCTGAATTTTTAGGACTGTTTTGATAGAAAAAAAGTGAGTGAGTACATGGACGTGGAGTCTTCTCCTCACCAAACAGCTGTTGGCGAAGCACCTCGCTGTCAGTGAGGGGGTGAGCCAGGATGGGTGTGCCTAGTGTTGCTCCGGGGTAAGGCAGGCGTGCCAAAGGAGACCCCGACGCCAGCGGGTCCATCAGGGGGTGAACCCCGCCCGCCGCTGGATGCCAATGATGTAATAAGAAATATAGGAGATATTTAATAAGAGCCAAAGAAGCAGCAATACTTAAAAGGAAATTAAGAACTACTTCAGCATAGGTAGCATAGTTAGTAGCAGTGGATACCTGTGTCTTGTTGGTGCAAATGAAGGTGCGAATGGATGTGGGAGTGCTGGTGATGGTGGGGCGTGACGTTTAGCATCTGGACACGACCCATGTTTTCTCCTCCACTTCCTCCACCTGTTCCTCCTCCATTTGCGTTGCTGCCTCCTCCTCCTCCTCCTGCGCTTCCTCCCCTTTCTCGTTCCCTCTCCCTCTCTCGTTCCCTGTCTCCAAAGGCTGGTGGTGCCGTTCTGTCTCGTTCCCTCTCCCGCTCTCTGTCTCCACTCCTGTCTCGCTCAAAAGAGGCGGGTGAGCGAGTGGGAGTCGGGTAGGTCTCAGAGGAAGTGGTTGGTGGTAAATGAGAGGGCAGAGAACTGGGGAATGAAGAATGGGGGACTGGGTGCTGAACTGAAGTGGCGTTGGAGGTTGGTGGAGCAGGAGGAGGAGGAGCAGCCGGAGGTGCAGCCGGGCCTGTGGGAGGCGGGGCAGCGGGTGGTGGGACAGATGAAGCGTGCGATGAAGGTAGGAGCGATGAAGGAGGTGGATTGGACAGGGACTGCGGCGCAGGAGGGTTTGGAGGTCGAGCTACTGGAGGCAGAGTTGGGTTCTGGAGATGTGGGGGACCTGCAGGAGGTGGGGGAGGAGGAGTGCAATAGAGTGACACCTCATTCGGTCCCCCTCCACCTCCCCCAAGGAGCAAGGAGTGGGCATGTGCATGAGCACTAGCATGGGAATGAGAGTGAGCCAGGGCTAGGGCTGCAGGATCAGGAATGGAGCTTGGTGGGTAGACCCGTTCATCACTCTTAAATTCAAATCCTGGCTTCATACGCTCACGGTGAGCAGCAACTGCATGAGGAAAGCCAACTCCTCCTAACCCTGAACCCCCAATTCCTCCGGGTACCGGGCCTCCCGCGACCCCAGGGTGACCTCCAACACCGTGGCCCCCTTCAAGGCTGCCACCATATAGAAAGCCCAAGATTGCTGCAGCTGTTGCAGCATCAGCAGGTAGGTGATGTGGATGGGCTAATGCATGATGATTCTGGAATTGGGGTAAAAAGAACGAGGGATGGACATGAGGGTGACCATGATGAACTTGAGGGTGGTGTGCTTGAGCCCGACTTGCGGGCCCCAGTGGGGACATAGCATGGGGACGGGCATACTCACTCAGGGTTCTTAGAGCTGGGGTATCAGGACCAAGATATGGACCACCGATACCTATTCCCAAAGCACCCTGAGGGCCCCCAACTACTGCTGATGCCCCAGCCATGGACGGCAGGAGAAGAGAGTGAGGGATAGCGTGAGAAAGACTGGGATGGAGGTGGTGCGCTGGAGGAAGGTGAGCATGCGGGTGTGAGGGATGATGCTGAGTGTGAGGTGGAGGGTGAGCGGCCGGGTTTCCCGGACAGGAGGAAGACGATGAAGGATCGAGGATCATAGAGGATGAGGTAGGGAAGAAGAGGGAAGAACCATGACGAGCCCCTGCAGCTGCACTAGCATCTTTTTGCTGCTGCAAAAAACAAAAGAAAAAATAAACATTAATTCCATTGTACGATCACTTTAATTTATTGTCATTGAAAACCATGAGGTGGTGATTCAAATTGCGGGAATTTTACAAATCAAACTTCTCATATACTGTATCTAATATTTTAAGGGACTGTTTTCAACACAACGTGAGCTGCAGCGCTGAGACGCTGTCTCTGTATGACATGCTCTTCTCGACCAGTTATCTGCAGCTGTGTGTTGGACAGACGGCACGTTAAGTCTCTACTCGATGTCAATTCCCACCCACTCAAGCTTGACAAAGCCGCCCGGAAACATGGCATGCACCTCGCGGCAGCGTAACATGTGAATAGCGTAGACAGAACGTGAGGTGCATTCACAGACATTGGGTCATTACATTATTATTACATTTTTTTCCCCGGCAAAGCCCCACGACCCACTGAAAACGGGTCCGCAACCCACTTTTGGGTCCCGACCCACCATTTGGGTCCACTTTGAACCACTGCTGTAGACACTAAATACCTGTTCTCCACCATTCAGCACTATATTTAGAAACTTTAGAGAGGCAGTTTTGCTCCACAAGCTCACCTGTAGATGGCGATCCAGTTCCCTCTCACGCTCCCTTTCGCGCTCTCTTTCTTTTTCTCTTAGATCTCTGGCTCGTTGCTCAACCTCCCTCCGAGCTCTTTCTATCACCTCATTCCTCTTCTTCCATAATTTGGAACCGTCCAACGGAACAAAGAGGACATCGCTGCGGGCACAGGAGTTGCTGCTGCCTCGGTCAAGGACTTTGTGAAACCTAGAGACAAGTGACACAGTGCACCATTATTTCAACCATCAGGAGTCAATACCACAGTAATTTTGATACCTCTTATTGAGAACTCAAGTGAGAGACAAATGAAGGAAAACAATTACCTTGCTGATTGGCTAGCATGAATGGGAATGTCTACAGGCTTAGGTTCAGGAGATGGGCTTCTCAACACAGGTGGTGGACTGTCACTCTCGTCCCTGTCCTCTGGTGGTTCTTCCTTAATTACAGGCGGTTGGGGCAGGCCGGAATCTGAAAGGACATCTCCACCAGGAAGTGTTGGTGTAGTAATGTTGTTGTTAGTAAGAGGTGGAGGGCCCTTAGAGACATTCTGAGGTGATTGGGAGTTTGTATTGCTGTTAGTGGGTGTACCACCGTTGCTATTGCTGTTAGCCAGATTATTGCTGCCGCTCCCATTAGAGTGGTATGTTCCACTGAAGTTAGGGTGGCTGTTCAAGGTGCTATGTAAAGGGGAGGGACGGCATCCAGGTGATGGCATGCCTGGTCCAGGAAGGGGCATGTTAGGAGCAGAGGTGGATCCAGGGGGGAACGACGAGAAACCTCCCATCTGATTAGTGGAGGGGCTGGGTAGTGGGGATAGATGTGTTGGAGGAGTCTGAGCAGTTGACTGGTAGAGTGGAGCACGTATATTAGGTGCCATACCTGGTGGGGGTTGCTGAGTATGGGAAGTTTGAGTTGGAGGATATGGAGCATTTGGAGGGTGTCCATGACTGGTAGCAGAGGATGGAGACAGGGCAGGAGGTTGATTTGGACCCCCACGGTTTTGGTACAGAGCAGACTCTCGCAGGTTTGAGTCCCTCTCTCTGTCTCTAGGTCCAGGCTGGTAGTGGGGGTGAGAAGGATTTTGCATTCCACCAGACCCTGAAAACTCTCTTCCTAGATTAGAGGTAACGCCAGGTGGGCTGAGATAATCTCGATTGGTTCCAGTGGAGGAGGGTGCGCCAGCACTGAAATCCTTCCCACCGGCGGGAGGATACTCTCTGTGAAAGCTGTCAGGTCCAGAGGAAGGGGTTTGTGCCTGGTCTATGGGAGGTGGAAAGTCACGATTGGAGGAGTTTGTGGGATGTGAGTGTGGGGGCAGGGAAGAATGAGGTGGGTGGCTACTGTTGTTTTGCGGTGATGCTGGTGGATCTCGACTCAGCATGGGGTTAACAGGTAGTCCGCTAGTTGAACTGGGGTGGTTTCCTTGTGAGATGGAGTTGTTTGGGTTACAGTTTCCTTCTCTTGTTTGGCCTCCAACCTCACCCCATCTGCCTCTGTCTTTGTCTCTGGTATGCCCCCCTCCAGCTCCGTTAGGACCAAAGTCTCTACTCTGGTTTTGGTTTGGCATGGGAAACTCTCTTCCTAGATCCCGTTCTCTTTCTTGCTCTCTGTCTCTGAAAGCTGGAACAAAGTCTCTTCTTTCAGCTCCTATATTAGAAGATCCATCTCTTCCAGAGCCTTGGAACTCCCTGTTTTGACCTACAGACAAACCTGCAAACTCCCTGCCTTGGATACCAGCCATCCCACCACTACCATTCGCCCCACTATTAGTGTTGCTGTTGTTACCAATGGGAGCAGAGAACTCCCTGTTGAGCTCACCCCGTGCTCCCCTCTCCCTGTCTCCCACAGACCCTCTGTCTCTATCCCCTCCCCCTCCAGCATACCTGGGAATGTACTCCCTGTGGGGGTGAGGGTGCGGATGGGGGAGGTAAGAAGGGTGAGAGGTGGAGTGTCGAGAGGAAGGAGGGTTGTAAACAGAGGGGAGTTGCTGCTGCTGCACTGGGGGCTGATGCTGGTGTGGGTGATGGTTGCCAGGGTAACGGTTGTAGCCCCAACTCCCCTGGCAACTGGTGGCTGTGCCACCCTGCCAGCTGGGGGAGCTGTAATGATGAGGGTGGGTGGTGGTTTGAGTCTGGGGTTGTGATTGTGGCTGAGACCCAGTTTGCAACAAGGACGGAGGAGTGGACTGGGTCTTGTCCAGGTGCTTATCCGCCTTATCCATTTTGTCTCTTTCTATTTTGACCTCAGCAGGAAGATTTTGTCCCCCGAGTTCCAGTGGTTTAAGAGCAGGTGGAGGAGGAAGAGGTGGGGGCAAGGAGTGGGGAATGCTGGGGCTGTTATGGGAAAAATCTCCACCCACGGCAGATGTCTTTGTCACACATTGTGTGTTGGCTTTGGAATTCATTCTATTGCCACTTGGCACAGCATCAGTGCCAGTAGGTCCACCATACTCAACTTTACACATGAGTTTGGACTCCAGGGAGAAATAAGACTTCCTCCCTCCAGAGCTGTCATTTGAAGAATCCCCAGCTCCACGGAGCGAGGGATTGAGACCCGAGGAGGGGCAAGGATGGATAGGCTTAAGAGCACAGTCTTCAATTCGTGCATCCGTGTCCATCTTTTGTCCATCTCCACAGGGATCCTCCCCTCTCCGCTCTCGTAATGTCCTTCTGTCCTCTGAAGACACGTTTCCTGCGCTTCCATCTTTGCTTTTCTCCCGTTCCCTCTCTCCTTGCTTTGGTGAGTCAGGGCCCTCGGAATCAGAATCGAGGCTACCCAGAGGAGAAGCGGAGAGACTCGGGGATGAGGAACGATTGTCCTGGTCAATGTCCCGCCCACTGCTAAGGCTGCTGCTGCTATTTGCCAGGCTGCCCACAACCGAACTCCTGCTGCCCTGGGATTGGCCGTCTTCATTGTCACTCTCACGGGATTGGTTGGCCACCGAGGTTGGAGGCGGGACTGTGGCGGGAGCCAAGTTGTCAGTGGAGTGTGTTGATGTTGGAGGGTTCTGGTTGGCGGCTGGATCCTGACGAGAAAAGATCATTTGTGGATGAAGTAAAAATCAATGTTGTGAAAGGATCTATTGCCAGAGCACAGCAGAAATAACTCCTTATAGGTCAGACACACAAGCCATTTGGATGAATTATTCCACAGCTTTATATAACTGGCTGATGAAATGTAACACAAACCTGAACTTTCTGCCTTTTTGCAGGAGACACAAGTTCCTCCCCCTCGCTCTCGGATGAATCATGCCCTTGTGATCTGCGATTGAAGCGATTCCCAGCCAGTTCCTCACCGCCACCTCTTGGCTTAAGCGACACAATACTTTTAATTCTACAGACATGCGTTACTTTGAATGCATAGTGTTTTTAGACAAGTCAAAGACTCACTATCATGCAGGGCACATGCATTATCACAGATATCTATATTATAAACACACTACAAGTATACCAATGATTACAAGTACAAGGGTGAAAGTCATTATTACTATAATCACAATCATGGGCATGCATACACATTACATAAAGAGTGTACAGGCTCCAACCGTTTGTCTATCATTACGTTCAGGTCGAGTGGGGCTGGGGTGTGGGCGTCTACCCCTCCTCTCCTCGCTCGCCCCCCGCCGCCGCCCACTGCGCATGGGCATCTGCATGGTCCAAAATGCAAAAATGTTAACACAAAATGTCAAAACAGGAGGGGGTAGCAGGTTGTTCCAGGTGCAATATTAGGCATTTTGACCAAGGGTTTTCAAAGTGTGGCACAGTAGGACTCCACTTAGAGAATATAATACAGCCACGGCCTCCCCTACTCCCTGAAAAAACAATTTTTATGGAGCGGTTTTCTGTTCACGCCAGACTGTTTACTGCTCACACTCTCGGAACTAAAATATATTCATTTTGCCTTAAACATAACTGAGGTTAGCTTATCAAGTTTAAAAAATATTTTTTTCTTTATTTTCCTCAAGTTGCTACACTTCCGCTTTAGTCTTCTGGCGCCCCCTAGAGGATGCCCGCCTCACACTTTGAAAACAGCTGTTGTAGAACAATGTCAACCTGTCAATTTTCCAGTTTCTGGTCATCAAAGCACAATACCATGTCTATCCGTCTACATCTGTGTGTAAGGGTATTTTATAATGCCAAGACTGGGTAAAAAGTTTAGCACCTGGCACTCACTTATCCCTTCCTCTTGCGTTGAAAGCAATTGTCTGACATGTATTTTCTACGTCACACCATGCGCTGACGACTGTTTGTCTAATTGCGGGATGCCGTGTCACTGTGTGAAAGCGCACCAATCCCACTTTGATGTGGTCTGTATAAATGGCACAGGAGAATACATGCCAGATCTTCTGTTACAGCTCTGATGCATCAACATTTTGAGGGATCTCTGTGCCAAGAGGCTATAGCATTGATTTTCAAACTGTGGCAAGAGTACCACTGTTGGTACATGGGCTCCATCTAGTGGTATGCAGAAACGGCAGAGGTTTTTTTCCATCCAACCATCTTCTATGCTGCTTATCCTCACTAGAGTCGCGGGTATGCTTGTGCCTATCCCAACTGACTTCGGGCGAGAGGCGGGGTACACCCTGGACTGGCTGCCAGCCCATCACCAGCCAGGGCACATACAGTACTTTCACACTCACATTCATATCTATGGACATTTAGAGCTGCCAATTAACCTAACATGCATGTTTTTGGAATGTGGGAAGAAACCGGAGTACATACGCACGCACGGGTAGAACATGCAAACTCCACACAGAGATGCCCAACGGAAATTCGAACCCAGATTTTTCCGATCTCCTGACTGTGTGGCCAAAATGCTAGCCACTAGGCCAATGTGCGGCCCCAGAGTTTTTTTTTTTAAGTAAAAATGAAATCGTATCGTGGAAATACTAGTATATGCAAGAAATATGTAAAATAGTCACTGGTGGTTGACTGGCCTGACTTCAGTTACAGGCTGTGTGCGTTCAGTCCCCACTCAGCAATGGTGTAAATGGTTGTCTGTCTCTAAATGTGCACTGATTGGCTAGCGACCAGTACAGGGGTGTACCCCGCCTCTCGGCCCAAAATCAGCTAGGATAGGCTACAGCTCACCCCTGAAACTGAACAAGATGAGCAGAAGAAAATGGATGGCTGGACGGATACAAATGTATTAACCACAGAGTCACTGAAATTGAGTTTCAAAATTCAGTTCAAATAAAATTTTCCTTTCCATTGTCTGGGAATAGAAGCCACATACACAAAGCTAGGTAACAAGTTAGGTACCTGGTGATAAACATTTGAGAACCACAGGATGAAAGAAGTCAGTGAGAGAGTAATTATGCTAAAGTTTTGCAAAAACTCTATGGCTGTGCGCCTCACCCATACCGATTCTTTGTGCGTCCGCGTTTTCATGATTTCTTCCTTATAATGCCCATTTTACAAAACACCAGGCATTGTATGGACTCGAATGGGTTGCTTCTGCTGTTTCTGCTGTTGTTTACTCACTCCACTGAGAACCTGTAAAGAACCATAAACAAAGAAGGCATTATTTGGCCCGCAGATTTTTTAAAGACGGCATAAAGTCTCTCTCTCTTTCTCTCTCTCTCTCACACACATACACACATACACACACACAGGGATGCAGAAATAACCGATGTGCAAAATAGGATCGACCACGTGCGGAGATGAAGAATTTGCACCATTGTGAAAACGTGTAATTTACAACTGCAGAAAGCCTCCCTTCATCGTTTAAAATTCCCAGCATGCCTCTCGCTCTTTCTGTCCCTGGATCAACACCACTGCTGGCACACACACACACACACACAGTGGCGGTTTGGCCTGTGTTCTTACACCAAAAACTTGATATTAGGTGTGCATGCAGTAGAACAGGCAGGCTAGGGAATATGGAGGCACACACACACACACATACACACGCACACAAACACCCCTCTGGCCACTTGTGGTTAACCCTATGTCCTATGACCTGGTTATGGCAGGATCACATGCTTATTTGCAACAAAAAAAGATCCATTTGGTGTATAATGAATGATGAATAAGGATATAAATAGTGTGCACAAAGGTGATTTTCTTTCCAGCTGCACGGCTACACATGACTATGCATTAATTATTAGTGTGTATGCTGCAGTGACATGCATAATAGAAAAAAATAGAGCACACGTGTGTTTATGGACGTACTCTAATAATAATAATAATGAGGATGCATGATGCATGGCACATACAGGTGGCAGCTACTGACTGGACTTATATGCAGGAATTAAGCACTGCAGTGCCAATGTAGAGATACATGGATGGATAGGTTAGAAAAGAGAATGGCGAAATTATCTCACGCCGGCTTTGCTTTCTTTTTTTGCAGGAATGTGGCTGTGCAGTCTCCCCGTAAGTCATCATGGAGCCTGAACGCAGCACCGGGATGACAATAAGGTACAATGGAGGGGTGTGTGTGTATGGGGGGGGGTAGATTCCAAAACACACAGCATACATTTTTTTGTCAGCCCCCTTATTAATCCTGCTTACCTTTTAATATCCAACGATGTCTTCTAGTTCTACTCTCCTTTTTCCTTCCATTGTTTCGCTTTCTCTCAACACACCGCCTCACGTTGCAAAAAAAAAACCCAACGAGGCGACTGAAATCGTAGCAGCAGCAGCAGCGTGGAAAAATCTGAACTGTACAAATTGATGCGTATGTGCCCTGGCTTCTTACCCCACCCCCTTTTTTTTGCTTTTGCCTCCACCTCCCCTCCTCCTTTCTTGTACCCCACTCTTCCTCCAAGACGACTTTTATTTTTTTATATACGTATATGTCTCTCCCTGACTGGCTTTTTCTCTGTGAGAGGCACAATTTTAGCAGTGGAGAGAGGGATGAGAGAAAGGAGGAGGAGAGGAGGGCGTGATTTGCATAAGGAAAGGAAAGGAAAGGAACGGGGGGAGACGTCAGGAGGAGGAGGAGGCCAAAACTCTGAAGAGGGAGGGAGGGTCCCTCTGGAGTCACCTTTACAGTACACTGGATTATATTTGTCGTGCACACAAATACGTCGTAAAGATGCAAACCCAGCGTTAGCATAACAATAAAGACAAGAGTGATTTTAATTTGAATACAATAAGTTGTTGTCAAAGAATGTTCCCGTGATTGCTTCCACGTTCATGTCTGTCCTGCAGCTGTCTGTCTGAGCTTGTGTCCAGCCAAGCGGCTCTGCAGACCTCCTCTTCCTCCTCCCTCCCTCTCTCTCTCTCTCTCTCTACCCTTCACACAGCCCCCTGTCCCGTCTCCTATTGTGTGGTAACCATAGCAACCTAGCCGGAGACTGTTCCCAGTGCGCCTGCGTGGCTCCACAAGCCTTTTCTTTCTTTCTTTTTTTTTTTTTTTTAACCATCAGTCGTCGTCACGGAGCAGCCTCGCCAAGCAGCACATAGCCAAACCTATCAGACTGGAGCATTCGGGCTGTCTCTGCTGGTCACTTGGTGTAACTGCAGAGGACAACGTGTCAAACATTCTGACTTCATTAAGATAACAATGTTCAGTTGAATGACGGATGAGTATTACGTATCTTGTAGTTACAAGAAAATAGCGTAATTCAATAAGAATGAAATTATAGATTTCTGATGCAAAGAAGTCACAGTTTTACACGAACAAAGTCATACTTTGGCGAGAGTAAGGTCGTAATGTAACAAGTTAACCCTAATGCCGACCCTAATGAGGATAAGCAACATAGAGGATGGATGGATGATTGGATATTACAAGTCAGAACCCCCCCACTACCACCACCACCATTTTACAAGAATAAAATCTTAAATTAACAGGATGTATGAGAAAAATGAGCACAAAAGTCTCATTTTGCAAGAAAACAAATCTATGTAATTAATATTGCAAGATTAAAGTAATCATTTTCAAAGAAAGTCACTATATTTTAATTTCATTTTATTGTTTATTTGATGTGGACATCAGAATTACATTGGACAAACCGGATGCATTGTTCGAGTGCTTCAGCACGTGCTAATTTGCAACACGTACAAAATAATAACGTAACATAAAAAGTGATCATTTTAGGAGAATAATATCATGTGGGGGAGAAAGTCACAATTTTGGGAAAATAAAGCAATACTGTGTGAAAAAAGTAATGATTTTATGAGAAAAAGTTGTCATTTTGTGAGAATTAAGCCATAATATTATGAGGGGGGAAAAGGCAACACTGGTGTGTACGGGAACATTACAAGAAAGGGCATAATATTACAGGAATTACGTTTGAATATTATTTAGTTAGATTATAACTATATAGAATACATGTTGTATTATTATACGATTAAAGTTGCAACATTAGCAAAAAAGTAGTAACCACATGAGAGTAAAGTTGTATTTTGCAAGTGTGGGAATTTAGTCTGAAATAGTACAAGTTTCTTTTGACATTTTGACCACTTTTTTGCCAAAATGCTTTCTGAAAGTGTAATTTACCACTTTGCCCACTAGATAGCGCAATTACACCCTTAATTGTGCTTTTATTCACTTGCCCATTAAAATAAAGATACAGTATTTGTATCATTACTTGTCTTGGCCAATAAATATTGAGGCAGATGCGTTTATACAGTCAACATATAGCCATCTCTTTATTTGCCACAACTACACACAAATAGTGTTTAAAGCTGCTTGGTGTTCACACTATAGGAAAGTTTGGGAAAGTGGTAGAACACAATAAAGACCAAAAGTCATCCACAGTTAGAGATAGGCGATCAGTGCAGGGTGACACAACAATAATTCAGTAAAGTCAACCACATAATAACCAAGCCTGGAGCAACACATTTGTTGTGCATTTCACACAATGATTGCTAGTATTATCATTATGTTTGCTTTATTGTCACCACTGGTGTTCAAAGTGCACTCGGGTTGCGAAAGTTGTGTCCAGCAAAGCGAGCCTGGTCACCCAACTCCTCCTCAATCCTGACAACATGACAAGTTGACAATGAATGTTGGAAAGGATGGAGAAGTACGGATGAGTTTATAGAGTCGACATACATTAGTGCTTCGCATTATAGACTTATGCATACAATTATATCAGGATACACACCTCATGAGCTGATTGTATTTAGCCAAACGTTCCGAACGACAAGGAGCTCCAGTTTTAATCTGAGGAAAGACAAAAAGACGTGGTGCGGGTTCATTATAATAAGCTTTGATAATGATCAGACCAAACCAGGATAGCAAACAGATACTTTGCATGTGAACTTGATGGCTGCAGCAGTGTAAGGACACTTGATAATGCGAAAGTACATGTAAATGGCACCTAGTATCGTGGCATTCGTGTCTCTGTATACCTGTCCAGTGCAGAGTCCCACTACCAGGTCGGCAATAAAGGTGTCCTCTGTCTCACCCGAGCGGTGGCTTACCATCACTCCCCAGCCGTTCTCCTGAGCCAGCTTACAGCTGACGGGCAGAAAAAGAAGAATGACAAATCCTGTACACATTGACTGAAACTTAAAAAATCAATGCAAACACAAAATTTACTCACGCCTTAATGGCCTCCGTGATGGAGCCAATCTGGTTGACTTTAAGGAGAAGACAGTTGCAGGCCTTTTCCTCCACGGCTCGTTGTATCCTACGTGGGTTGGTGACCGTCAGATCATCCCCAACCACCTTCATGATGCAAACATCGCGTAAATACAAATACATATGATGTCTTTCCATCTAGTATCTGTTTATGTACCTATTCTTTTCTGCTTTTTAAAAATACATTATAGTGTTATTTGTCATTTAGCATGCTTCTTGAGCACATAAATGCACCTGGCAGCAGTGTTTGAAAAAGAAAAATCTTTATATTCTATAAATCTAGAATATTTTAATTTGGTGTTGCCGATTTTTCCTGTATCTAAGGACCTTGTGTCTTGTTTTCGAAGCTATTTTGCTTTTTTCCCCTGTTTTTCCTTGTAAAGCAATTACAGCTGCAATTTACAATAAATATGTATGTTTATCCATTTTACCTGGATGCCCACTGAGGATGTAAACTGAGTCCAAGCAGGCCAGTCGTCCTGGTCAAAGGGGTCTTCAATGGAAACAACTGCAGGGAAGGCAGAAGAAGCCTTGAACGCTTGTTTACTCTGCTGTGCAATCATGTTCCACACAGATACAGCACACTATTATCTGGGCAAAGACACACATCCTCACTTGCCAAATGAGCACCATAATTAAAAGCTCTTTAAGAGGTCTAATTGTCAGGACTGGAGAGGCAACAAGCTTTCTTTTTGTCTCTGAGGTGACAGCCCTCGATGAAGAACTCGGAGGCGGCCACATCCATCCCGATCACTACTTTGTCTGTGTAGCCCGCCTTCTCTATGGCCGTCTTGATCAGCTCTAGAGCTGTGTGGTCACACAAGCAGGAAGTGATGTCACAAGATTCTGAAAGTTTTATTTTTTTGCATTTTTACCTTCACTGTTCTCCTGAATGTTCGGGGCAAACCCGCCCTCGTCCCCCACATTGGTAGCATCTTGACCATACTTCTCCTTGATGACACTCCTCAGGGTCTGGTAGAGCTCCGCCCCGATGCGTAGGGCCTCCCGGAATGATTCCGCCCCCACAGGAAGCACCATGAACTCCTGCATGGCCAGTCTGTTTCCAGCGTGGGAGCCCCCGTTGATCACATTAAAAGCCTGAATGAAGGGTAGGACAATTTCTTGTATTTCACCTGTTTGATTTGGTACGGTACGGTTTGGTTTGATTCAATTTGATTCAATTCAGTTTCATTGAATTCACTTAAGTAATTTAATTGATTAAACTAAACTAAAACTCAATTAAATTAGCTTGTGTGACATTAAATTGAATGCAAAAACTGTTTTAAGGAACTTGTAATATGGAAAAAGTTTACAACCATGCTCATTATAATAAACAGTATATATTGCAATATCACACAGTATCAAATGTACATATTGATTAATAAATAAACAAACTAACAAACTCAGTTCAACAAACTACATTTAAATCATAGACAAGGTAGAAGTACCCCATTTTCCCGACGTATCCAAATTGCATTTCATTATGTTTGAATTGTTATAATGATAACGGTGTATGATAGTGGTGTCACAAGATATTAAAAAGTGACAAGATTTCACCTTAAGAAAAAAAATATTTTGTGGGCAAAAGCCCTGGGGCGATAATAAATTAATTAATTAATCACACAATAAATGAGAATGAACCCGATAATTTTGCCGGCCTCAGTGTGTTGCCGTGTGCACGCGTATCTGTTTTCCTCGTCTCTCGCCTCCAAACAGACAGGAAGAGAGTTCACTCTGTGCATCGGTTTCAGCACCTTGGATTGTTCCATAGAATAACGGCATGAACGGAGGGAGCTCTTTATCAGTCATATTGTCTCTTTGTCTCTGTGGGTGGTGGCGGGGCTGCTATCATACACACACAGTGCAGAAGAGAAATTAAATTACTACATTGCAATATATTGTCATATATTTTTAAAATATTTTTTCATTATACTTTTCTTAAAAGTAATGTAAAAATCTCGTCTCGTCTCAGTCTCGTAGGCCCAATCTCCTGTTTCGGTCCGTCTCGTGAACCGAGTGTCTCATGACACCCCTAGCATATGATAATCTATACTCATTATCACTAGTATTGTAATACTTTATTATTTTCATCTTGCGTTTTTTGTTACACCTATAAATAGATAAAAATTTGGTTATTGGTAATAGCTCTTATAAATGATACATTTATTGTTAATGATAAATAAATATATTACAAAATAATATACTTAATTAAAAATGCACAGTTAATGCATGCAATAAAAATACATCTATTATTATATAATATTAGATTATTATTATTATTTACAGTATCATATATTTGTGATGTACAGGTATATATCATCATCCTTATTATTATTATTATTTTTTTTTTAAATACAGCAGTGCTGTTGGCTGCATTTCGGCAGCTTCGACAAGAGTCCCAGTTTTTAGAACCACAAGGCAGACTCACAGGAACCGGAAGCACTAGATCTCTGTTCCCCGCCAGATCTGCAATATGACGGTAGAGAGGCACGCCCTTCTCCGCAGCTCCTGCTTTGCAGATGGCCAGTGACACTCCAAGAATAGCGTTGGCCCCAAACTTAGCTACAAGCATGCATACAAGCTGTCACACAACATGTGGATCCAGCAGTCATTGATTAAAGAGAAAAAAAGTCGACTTACATTTGTTGTCGGTGCCGTCCATTTCAATCATCATGTTGTCCAGCTTGTCCTGCTCCAGCACACTGATGCCCTGAGACATACAACATGTCACTGGAGCCACATCATGCCAACATCAATGTGAATAAGAACATGCATGTGCAGTCCTACTCACTGACTGGATGAGGGCAGGAGCAATGCTGTCATTAATGTGACCAACTGCTTTGGTCACACCTAAGAAAGCATACATAGGGAAACATATACAACATATCATTATTATTTTACAAAAGTGACAACTGATGTACCTAATCGAGTGTCCAGTGAGTTTTTTAGAGCTTCATCCTTCAAGCCCCTTAAAGATTAAGTTACACTTTTTATCCTTAGCTCTCATAAACGGTCCCTCTGATTGGTATCGGAATCGGCAGCATGAAACTGTGATCGGAGCGTCCCTTATTTGTGGAGCTCATGAGAGTTTACTAAGAAAAACCTACTTTTTACCCTTAGGTCTCAACATGGTCCTTCTCATGAAAGTCTAACAAAAATGTTTACATCTGGCAATCGCACAAAATGAGTCCCGAGGGAAAAGAATGTAGCAATATGTAAATATCCTATTCTAAACATTAACTTTATTTTTTTTATTATTTAAAAATAAATAAACAAATCAATTTCATACAACTAGCCTTAAAACTGATCAATATATTGACAATCAAAACGCTAAAATGAAAGGGTTAATTAAGAGAGTGGCAGATTTTGCTGACCTTTGCCCTTGTAACGAGTTTTGTCTCCATCCCGCAGTTCCAGAGCTTCATAAATGCCAGTAGAGGCGCCGCTCGGCACGGCTGCCCGGAACAAACCTGGATCGGAGGCCAAAAACAGTGAGCTAGGTTCAGAAGTATTGGGACACTGACACTTTTAGCATTTATGCGCCACCACAATGCATTTTAAATGGAACAATTAAGACATGTTTTATGTGGGAAAAGACATTTACTAGCAGAGGATCTTCATCTTCATCTTGTCTTTGAAAAATATCAAAGACAACATGAATCTTTGTTTTTTAAAATCATATAAAATCAGGTTTTTTAAAACAACAGTGAAATCGTATTTCTTAGCTGGTTAATAATTGTTTGATAACTCAGCTTCATTGATAACCTCTATTGACTATATGTGCGCTGCGATTGGCTGGCGACCAGTCCAGGGTGTACTCCGCCTCTCGCCCGAAGTCAGCTGGGATAGGCTCCAGCATACCCGCAACACTAGTGAGGATAAGCGGCATAGAAGATGGATGGATGGATGGTTGGATGATAACCTCTATCTCAAAATTAGCAATAGAACTTCCTGTTTTTTGATAACTTTCTAACAACCTTTGAGCCACTTTTTCTGTTCCGTGTCATGGTTGCTCTCTCCAGGTCACAAGTGCGTGTGTGTGAGTGTGAAACAGGAAGAAAAGCTCTGACTTGCTTTATGGAGAAGTTGTTTGGCGCCACCTGTAGGTTTGCATGTACAAATCTTCACCTTTTTCATCCTGTTTTATTTGGGTCTATACAGTATTTGGACATTTGTGTGAGTGTTCAAAGAAGAACAAACATAGCTGCACAAATACATCAAAATTGGAGTTTTTTGTTGTTAACCTTTATTGGTATGAAGATCCACTTCCACTGTTGGGTTACCCCTGGAGTCTAGGATCTCCCTGGCAACAATATTCATTATGGACATCCTGTAAAATAAACAACAACAAGGTGGTGTTTTCCTATTTTACATTGGATGCACAGCCTATTATATTATGTACAGTATCAGTCCTGCAGTAACACACAAACAATCCTGCAAATTTCCTGCAGGAGAGAGTCTCCTGTCGAGAGCTGAATCATCGTCGTAGCAATGGTGCTGTGAGATGTTGAGAAGATGGAGGAGTGACAGAATGAATCAGGAATTCTTACCTGCAGCCTGTGTGTAGTGCGGTGGAGAAAGCAAGAGGATGTGAGGGAATGAAAGGAGGAGGAGGAAGAAGAAGGAGCAACAGAGGGAAATGGGAAATGGGAGGAGGGTGAGTACTACAACACATGCAGGGGGTGCGGGGGGAGGTGCTGATGAGTCACGGAAAGATGAGGAGGGATGGAGGATCAAAGATGGAGATGCTGTGGAATAGCAGGGGGCTTGTTTAAAGCCAGGATGCAGCCACATTCATCATTTATGTGCACCACTGCCATTCGCTTTCATATATAAATATATATTATTACAGGATCATGTCTGGTGGATACAAACACAGCACATTAGCTTACATCTGCTATAATAAATGCATTAAGTCAGCCGAGATCTAACGGCGAAGCAATGAAAGGAGACAGGTGAGACAACGTGTGCATTTAAAAATAGTTGACGATGTCAGAGGAGGGGAGCTGCTATTGGATGGATTTATTGCGAGTCAGTGGATCTCATTGGCTGCTCCACAGGCTCCATCTGTATGTCACATGACCTACTAGATTACAGCACTGTATGCATGCTCACTGGCCACAACAATAGGTACACTTGCAGTCTAACACAGAATATTTATAACTTGCTAAATAGACGTGTATCATTAGAACTGAAACAATTAGTCGATGAATCGATGATTAATTGATTATCCAATTAATCAACAACTATTTTGGTATTCAGTTTATCGTAAATGTAAATAAAATGTAACATGTGACTATCCTGATTTCAGTCTCTCAAATGTGACTGTTTTTTAATTTCCTTAGTCATCCATAAAAGCAGACATATTTTGTGTTTCAGGAAAAAACAAGATAGTCACACACATCAGCTTTGACTTTGGAAAAGAGCAATCAACACTTTTGCCTCTTTCTCATACTGTATGTTGCGGACCAAACCACTGCACAGATGTGTGCATAGAAAGTGCATAAGAACAGTCCCACGATGTATCCACTTGTACTTGTGTGCAGGAAAATGTGTACATTTATGCACAACTCTTACCATGTGTACACACAAAACCTAGTGGTAGAACAGTGACACTACAAACAGCGATGTCTGTGCCTGTCAAACAAGTCCCCAAACAAAGGGGTTGGCGGAGAATAAGAGTATAGGGTTGGCCACTTAACCTGTCAATCTTACCAAACGTTTTCCGGGACGCGTCTCCCAATCACTGATCTGTATGAAAAAAATCCTTGTACATCCTTCAGATGTGTGACTTGTCCTTTTAACCGAAGCGACTTTTGCTGCAACACCTTCACTTTCTTCTGCAGGGTATCAATTTTGACAAAAGCTTCATCAAGTCTCCTTTTGACTGTTCTTGGACTTTGCAGCGTAGCATAGCAGTGATCATCAAGGATGGCAGATGAACTAGGTGAATCTTGGGGGGCTGTGTTGTTTGCTTCCTGCTCCTCATCCAAAGTTGGTTGAGCATAGTTTCTTTTCTTTGGAGGTTTTCTGCAGGGTTTCGGTTTCTAGAAAACAAAAGCCAAAGGGTGGACATTTTGCCACTTTCATACATTTCACAGGACATGGATCATAATCGCGACAGAGGGTCGTAAATTTATTACCTTTTTTTCTCTCTCGCTCATGGTATATTTTTAAATTAATAATTTTCCTTAAGATTTCATCAAAACACCTTCATAAAAACTAAAAAAAAAATAAAAATGAATACTCCAAGTAAACAGACAGGTTGCTTTGCATGTTATACTGGACTAGAACAGTAGTCGTGTAGAAATTCATTAGAAACACTCACACAGCAAATTTTCAATTTGACAGGATGATTTCATTCTTTTTCTTTATATTTTCATTTTAAAATTTTAATATTCATTCATTGGTTTTATTCAATCATTTTTTAAAGCCTCAACTAGGCATCAATAATGAGGTGGTTTCATTGGGACAGAAATATGTAGGAAAAAAAAATAGTACAAAAACATTTTTTGGAAATTAATGGCAGCACTGAAATTAAATGGCCCCAAAATGGTGCTAATGGGGATATCAACAGGAAAAGGAAAAAATATTAAAAGCATTACAATTAAGCTTAAAAATATCACATCTGTGTTATAAATCTTATTATTTCAGTTTAATGCATTACTAAAAACTCTCAACAGAAAATACTGAAGTTGAAAAATGTCTCCTTTGTAATTCTTAGGAGTAAGAAAACTAAACCGTAAAATGCATACCTTCTGCAAATGCCTTGGAAACTGGAAAACTGTGGGAACTGCATCCTCTTTGAGACGTGTTGTTTGGCCAGTTCTGTCAAAACATGCTGCTTCAAAGTGGTCACTACAAAGGACTGATTTACGTGTTGGTGTCCACTTATCTCGTCTCATGTTTACAAGCCATGATGCCAGCAACTGTCGACGGCTAAACGGAAACCTACACAGGAAAAAGGTCAAAATAAAGAAATACATATATCATGATATAACAAAAACGTACGTAAATTTCCTCTTAGCTATTATAGAGCTATATAAACGTATCAATTCTGGACATGCATTTAATCAGAGGAATTTTACACGATCGAAAATATCTGAGAGATCGACAGTGCAAAACACCGCCGCCTTGATCAAAGTCTTACACCTATTCTTCGTCATATGGCTTTTGTTTGTTCTTTGTACACGTGCTCAAAATTGACAATTTGCAACATAGTCTACCTTTTATTTTCTTCTTTTAAATTATTTTTCCGAAATAAAAAAAAGAAAAGGGATTTTAAAAAATGGAACAAATATAAAACATATGTATAAATATAAATATATTCGAATTTTTATCACAAAATTAGGAAATTAGTTGGCGACCAAAAATAAAATTGACTGATCGAAGCTTGTCGTCGCCATGCATACAGAAGTAAAATAGTATGGCGTCTAAAAAGTGAGAGTAGTACAAATTTCTTTTTTTAAATTTATTTAAACACCGTCTCCATATGGGGGTTCATTTTAAATTCGGGTAAACAAAAAAAAAAACTTATTTTTTTATATTTGCATGCAACCGCAAATGATTTAGTAGTCAAGTCGCGGTTGTTTCTTTACATATCTCCCACGGCCCCCTATGTAAAGCCGTTATGACTCAGGTATGGTATGATATCGACAGAATTTTAAAAAATTATCATACCCGAGTCCTTATGACTAAGCTCAAGCACACCTGTTGCATTTAGTGTGAGTGGGTAACAAACTAACAACAGCCTTAACAACTCACAAGTTCTGACATAAGAATAGATCCCTGCTAATTAACAAATTAAGACACTTGCATCCTTTAACAAAGTAACGTTTTTTGAATTTGTAATTCTTTTAATAGGAAAAAGGAACAGAGTGGCCTATGAAAGTTTTGATTAGACCTAATACCGCCATCAATTTTTCAATAGGCAATCATCCGTACTACGCAAAATGCAATATGTGGGGCACACACAATGGTAAACGCCACTCCACTCTCCACCAAAGGAACCCTTAAATTATCAATCATACATCTACATTTCAATCATACTTACAGGTGAAATGTTCGCCCACAGCCTTTGAACTGGCGATTAGCGCAGTTAATAACTGCACATGCAGGCATCTTAAGGCAAAATTCGTGTCCAATCCGAATTAATGAAAGTTTCAATCATACTTACAGGTGAAATGTTCGTCCACAGCCTTTGAACTGGCGATTTGTGCAGTTAATAACTGCACATGCAGGCATCTTAAGGCAAAATTCGTGTCCAATCCGAATTAATGAAAGAAGTTTACCACGAATGCAAAAGATTGTCCCAGAAGCGTTTCTTGTGAGGGGTAATATGGCGGCCGCATGGCGTCACAAGTTATTGACCAATGGGCTATCCAGATTTTTTTCGCACAGCGCTCCCACTGTGTGCTCTCACACAAACATCGTAGCTGCCCTAGCAAGTGCCTTAGGAAACAGATCGATCCTTTTTTAAAAAAAAAAAATCATAATTTTATCTTTTCGAAAACAGAGCAGTGATAAGTCTAGGAAACATGCATATTTCTCCATATTTTAGTTTCCATTTTTCATACTTTTCCAGCACTGAAAATTTATAAAAATCAAATTCCATACTTACGTTGGAACCCTGGTTAAAGCCATTTTAAGACATTTTTCCGGGTTGCTGTTCTGAACAATAGGCAGCGACACAGGATGGGGGCGTAAAAAATCTGCAAATTTTCCAGCTTCAGAGGTAGTATCATAAGCTCCTTTAACACATTTTTTTCCTTTTTTCTGTGTTCCTGCACTGTATAAATGGCAAGTTGCCAATGTAATATTCCACCTTCCCAGGTATTATCACAAGCCCATTACATACAGTGCAGCCTGTAAACGCAGGCATTTTTCAGTGCCTGTATAAAGTTCTGCATAAACGGCACAGACAGACGTACTATCAGGGCTGGAACAGAGGTGGGACAACACCAGTATGTAATGGTATTCAACAATGCCCAGACTGGGATGTGAACATTAACACCTGAGGCTCACTTCTCCCAGTCTGCTGTGTTAAAAGCAATTGTCGCTTTCAGACATGTATTGTATGTGTCAAAGCCGACACTAGCGCTGGGGCTGTCACACAAATTTATCTGACTGCGAGATTGAGTGTTGCAACAATCACGTCACTGCATTTTATATAACAGGTCAAGACGGAAAAATGCCGGATCTTCTGGTATGGCTCTGATGCGGCTATTCTGCAAGATTTCTGTGTGAAAAATACACACAAGACACACAGCATATAGTTATCTAGCAATTACTTTAATCTAGCTTGTTCCATTAGTCAACAGTATACAGTTCAATTCACAGACACACGTGTGCCTCCACAAAACATAAAACGGACTGTACAGCAGATGCACCGCATACTTTAAGCACTTTAGTGGGCAAAAACAACACACATCAAACTTTTGGGGAAAGAGTTAAGTAAAGCAAGTTGGGCATTTGTACAAGTGTGTAAGTGTGGCGCCGAGGATCAATTCTAAGACTATCAACGTTCTGTGTTGAGAGGGTTGTTTGTTGAGTGTGTTTATGTATAGACAGTCCGGTCAAATCAAACATCAGTGAGGAAGATGGAAGGTTCCTCAATGTGGTTCACAGCATCCGTGGAGTGTTCCCTTCACTCACCTCCTACCCCAAAGGCTCCTACAGGGAGAGAAAGAACATCATTTTGTTACAGCACAAATGACATTTTGAAAAGAACAAACGTCTGTATTAATTAATAAAAGAGACTTACCGATCCGCCTTCATTAAGTAATACTAAATAAGGAATTAGCAACTTTGGCTTGGCGAGACAGAATACTTTTATTATTAAGCATTTCATCAGCAACATTTTTCCTCACTTAGATTCAGCTTGGGTAATTTTTATTCACAAATAATGGACTTTAAACAGACCAAAGCAAGCCAAACAATTTCTATGGTTAGTTTGTTGTCAAATGTAATTATGACTGGATTCTATTGTAGCTTATGGCTACTCCTTTTTAGTCTCTTAATTTTAAACATTGTTTTTGCCTAGTGGTTAGCATGTTGGCCACACAGTCAGGATATCGAGAAGATCTGGATTCCAATCTCTGTTGGGCATCTCTGTGTAAAGTTTGCGTGCGTGGGTTTTCTCCAGGTACTCCGGTTTCCTCCAACATTCCAAAAACATGCATGTTGTGATAACTGGCGACTCCGAATTGTCCATAGGTATGAACGTGAGAGTGAATGGTTGTTTGTCTATATATGCCCTGCGAGGCTGGCCACCAGTCCAGGGTGTACCCCGCCTCATAACCGCGACCCTGGAAGATGGATGGACGGATGAATGGATTTTTAGATGCAAAGAGATAATATAACTTCACATGGCCAAAATGGAACACTGCAGCTCAGTTTCATGGTTTGGTATTACAATGGGGGACCTTGCGTTCGAACATATGCTCAGAGCATGCAAGCCACACCCCCACGTAACACACGCAGGAGAAGGTGAAGTGAGCGCATGTATGCATGTATGTGTAAGTGCACAAGCCCTGAGTGACAGCCATTAACGCCACTCCCCCTTTCGGAACAAATGACAAATCTCATTCAGTTTGACTCATTTGTAAAGAATATACATTTTTTTGTACAATCTGTCTGTGAAACCACTATTGGTAACATATGTTAGGAAGTGTTGATGTTCTTATATTTCTTTAAGGAGAAAAAAAAGCGTAACTTGGAGCCAAGGATGGATAGCACCTTTAATTTGCACATATGCCACTCAACTGCATGAATTTATAAATATGCAAGATTTATTTAATATTTTAGTACGATGTACAGTCAAGTGAAAAAGAACTGGGACAGCACATAAAAGCTTGAAAATTTGGTGGCGCTGTTATTAAACCTCAAAGTTTGACCCCATTAAGTCTGATTCACTTCAAATTTCTCACACAGTTCAACGCACTGCGCAAAACACCCATTGTAACTGTGAAGAGTTTAGCTGAATCAACACGAAAATTTGGTACACACCTATAATGGGCTGTCAATCACCTATTTAAAATGTTAGTAAGATTGGTTGGAAAACATGATCGCCATCAAGCAGAACATCTTTGCAGGGCATGGCCAAGACAAATTGACCATAAGTAATTGACCATTTGTCTAATGAGTATAAAACCATAAGGATGTGTATTACATGTATGTTAGCATGTCTTTCAAAGCATTTTCATCACAGCATAGGGGGCGGTGTCTTAATTTTTCCCATGACTGTATGTCTTCTTTAAAGGGCACAAAGCTATCTCTACTTGAAGAAATACACATCTTGTACCTTTCACCAGTCGTAACGTGGGCGGGGCTGGGGCGGGGGGTGGTGTCGGGGGGACTCGTGCCGATGGCCCGGCGGGGTTGTGGAGCTAGGCGGTGCGGTGAGAGCCAGCTGCTGTCCCCCCGCCCGTCGGTCACGGCCGTAGTCCAGCCCCCGGGCGTTCGGCGGGGCGTATCGTCCTGCCTGACTCCTCCACTCCACATCAAAGGCTTCAGCCTCACCTGGCCAGGAAGGTTGGTTATTAATTAGCATGCATGCATTAGCTCAACTACTTTTCTCGATCCTGAAATAGACGACTCACTCTCATCCAGGTTGATGAAGTCCTGCCGTTCCTCGCGGTCTCCGGTGCGGCGGTTCCGTGAGCGCTCCATGATGTGCGCACGCTCACCGATGTGATGACCGATGGCGAGGCGCTCCAGGCCGCTTTCGCTATCTCGCATCGACTGACGTGTCTCGCGGATCTGTAATGAACCGCATGGCGATTACAACAAAAAAAAAAAGTCGCACTGGATGAAATTCAATAACTTGTAGGACAGGTTTAACATAACATAGCAAAGCATTGCTGTAAACTATCTTAACATTTAAGATTTTCAGAGGATGAGGAGTGTAAATAGATCAATAGCTTGTGTGGCACTAGTGTAGGACTTTAACCACATATTCTCACCCCTCCAGGGCCTGTTCTTGTCGCACTGGTTTGCTGGTATACTGTAGGAGCCCCAGAGTCTAATGAAGAGTAGGAGATCACTGTGGAAGAGGAGAATGTCTGACAGTTTGGCGAACCGGATAGCCTTTCCTGGAAGGGAAGTTTCAGGTAATGTCATGTATGTTAGGAAGGAAGTGCTAGAATGTGAGAAGAGGACAAAGCCATATTTCCACCAATAAAGCCTGATTGTTTCCACAGTCGGGGTGTGTAGGCAGACTATTTACAGCTGTGTCAGCTACAAAAACCTACATATTACACCAGTGAGACAAATGTGTCATTTCTTAATTGACTGAACAAAGACGAATGCAACAAAAAATACATCTTTGAAAATGGTTTCAATGTTAATTCAGAGCATTTTAATACTTTTTATTTATTTTTTTTTTTTAATGGCATTTGTTTCCAAAGGAGTGTCCAAAGTGTGGCCTGGTGGGCCATTCTCGTTCCACAGCTTGCTTTTTTTAATTATTATTATAAAATTATTTACCAACTGTTTGAGGCAGTTACATTTTTCTGTATGCAGCCTTCAATAAACCCCTAGTTTCATGAGATTGGCTGGTTAGTAGTCATATAAATTACTCACCATGTTCCCCATCATTTCCCCCATCATGCCAAACATGTCCATGAAACCTCCACCCTGCAAACAGTTACATATGAAATCAGCTCTCTTGTCCACGGCGATCATAAAAATTCAAGCTAATGTTAATTTATGAAAGAAACAAGGCAAAAGAAAGTTCTAGATACAACACTTACCATTCCCATCATGCCAAATGGAGTCAGTGCACCAGCCTGGAAAATACGGCAGACCAAATCTTAGCTCAAAAAATGTAGCCAATAAAATATAAAAACGGGGTTGTGGTTTAGTTGCATTACCTGTCGCCGCGGTGCACGATGTGGCTGCATCTGTGGCGCAAGTGCAAAAGGGTCCATGGCAAATGGTCCAAACATACCCCTCATCTGCTGCCTGTGAGCTGCGAATGGATCCCTGGGGTACAAAAAACCACAACGTTACAGTGTCATCAACATTGAATTATCTTTAGAAAGCGACTGGGCGTATCTGCCAAAATGACAACCCAGAAGTATCCTAGTTCATCATGTTGCTTGTAAGAGCATGTGGGAGAAGTGGCAAACGAAAAATATAATACATACTTAACAATGTTGTATAACATTCTCAAACAAGTACCACTATTGGTACGCCGGCTCCTTCTGGTCATACGCAGAAACCTTTAGTTTTCTTTGAATAAAAATACAAGTATATACAAAATACACACATGACATAATCATACAAACACAAATGTCATGACAAAAATGTCTCCTTTGCAGAAATGTCATTGTTTAACTCAACTCTTATACTATAAACCATATTATCTGCGAGTAGGACCCAAATGCTCAAAGTTAAACCGTGATGTCAAGTGGAGGTAGCCAAAACGGTGCTACTTGCATAGCAACATATTTTTCGGGTGGTGCTTAGTGTAAACATGGAGCGAAGCAAGTCGTAATTTGTCGTAATTGTTTTACAGGTTCATAAAGTGAAGCACTGGAGACTGATAGTTTTCTAAGTCTCAGTAGTTAATCACTGAAAAATAAAAATAAACATGCGAAAATGTAAAAAAAAAATAATAATTAAAATACAACAGATTAAACTCAGGTCAAATGTTTTTGTTTTTATTTTTAACTGAATTT
This sequence comes from Dunckerocampus dactyliophorus, assembly GCF_027744805.1. NCBI lineage: Eukaryota > Metazoa > Chordata > Actinopteri > Syngnathiformes > Syngnathidae > Dunckerocampus > Dunckerocampus dactyliophorus. The sequence continues at coordinate 9,079,641 of NC_072825.1, forward strand.
TCGAGCATTAAATAACACATCTTTCAAGATGTAATTCAAATGAAATAAAGTACTACATTACTTTGTAACATTTAAATATTCTTAATATTGTATATTGTTATTGTATGATATATTATTTAAAACATAGCCTATATATATATTTAAATATATATATATATATATATATATATATATATATATATATATTTAATAGGTTTATTTGTCACATACAAAGTAATTGGTCTCATGTACCATTGCACCCATGTGTCACACGTTTTGTATTCATTATTAGATTTGTAGCGATTGTGTTCACTTAGCTAGAGGTGCAACGCTGTCATGCAGAAAATACCCCTGATTTCAGGTAGTTTTACCTCCATCGATTACTTACAATATACCATGTCGCCTCTTTAGGAACTAAAGTGATGTTGTTGAGCTCCTAACAGATGAATCTTTTCAACATGGTGGCACACAGTAGGCCGTCACAACTGGCCGTAGGGACGACTCACCTGCCTCCTAGCACACCGACAAACACGTAATGTGCTGACATATAGCTTTTTTTCACCAGTGTTGCAAACGCCTAAATGTCTAAGCTAGCGTCTAGTGTGTTTACTCACATCATGAAGGGGTCGTCATCAACGTCATTCAGGAATCGAAACATGTTGAGGGGATTCAACTCAGCTGGCTGCTGTTGTTAGCTAGCCAGCTAGCTAAGGTAAATAGACGTCTTTGGTACGGATGGAACTGAATGCAAGATTAAATCAAACTCCCTTCCCCCAAGATCGTAATGGCTGTAGAATTATTTCAGCTGAGTACAGCGATAAACTAGCTCACTGTGACACAAGATGGCACATTCCACAACCTCGAACAAAACATGAGAACGGAAGTCAGGTTTTTGACAAAGGAGAGCCAAATTAGCTTGCAAAGCGCTTGTGCAGACGACGACCTCTACTTCCGGTTTAGAATGTATCAAAAATAAAAGCTGAAGAAGTATCTCGTTAGATAAATAAATAACATTACACAGGCCGACGAGTTCAGTTGAAAACCTGAGAGCGACTCGCGTTTTGGAGCAGATTTCTAAAAACTGCAGAGCACTCTTGACGTTGAAGATCTTTAACTACTGTGTTTGTAGCGGATTCCTAAAAAAGCAGAGCACTTCTGTCACATATGTAGATAAAAGAATAAGTATTTTTGCAGTCGGTCCTTTAAAAAACAGCAGAGCGCTGCTCTCACACAGATGACATTTGGAGAGTATATTTGCATTTGGCAAGCATTTTAGTAGTTGATTCTCAAAACCAGCAGAGCGCTGAAAGGATCAACTGGCATTTTCGAAACAGGTCCTTAAAAACAGTGGAGAGCTTCTCTCAGATAGGTTCCTTGATTAACATTTTTGAAACAGATTCTGGAAAACTGCACAGTACTCCTATCATAGAATCTTTGACTAGTGTAAACATATTCTGCTTTGATTTATGACTATGATTACTTATGACCATACTAGCCACTTGGTGAAGTAAAAATGTTATGACAGGTATGGCAACCATTGACATTTATATCCTTAACCTTCTAAAAATGTGGCCTCCAAAATCATTTAAAAATAGCCCTGAACTAAACCATTCACATTAGGCATAAGCGTACTTCCTGTATTTTATTGTTGTACCTGCTAGTTATTCCGGTTCCTGTGCGTGGCGCTATTTGCCATCTCCTGACCAGAATGCGGCACGACTGCCCTGCGCCTGCGCACAAAGTCATTCGACCCTCAAACCCGGATGTAACCAACGCCTAACCTGTCGGAAGAAAAACGGTGAGTAGAGTTTAAAAACTGTTTTAAAGATCACTTTTTTGTTATTTTAGCAACTAGATAGGACTAGGATATCGCAATTACAATTCTCAGTTTACAATGAGGTGAAAAGTTGTTAAATTTTGCCTAGAAACCTCAAGAACGTTGGCTCGTTTCTTTACCACCAAGCTCAGCTCATCGAAGAGTAGCGTAATGTAGTGTACTGTATTGTAATGCGGGCTGGACTAGCATCAATCTGGTTAATGCTCTTGTGACGATTGCCATCTATTGTCCCTTAATCAGTATTTATATTTGTGGCAAATTGTTTTATGGATACTTCAAAAGTGATGGAAATGAACCCTCTCACTGTTTATCGTTGCCTTCACTTTCGCACTGTGGAGTATCTGATGAAATGTTTATTTAAGCGAAAGCCCATGCTATATTAGTTGCAGTATTAGGGACCGACATGTTTCTTTCTTTTTAGGGACGTCTTTGGTGTGTGGCCTGTGCGGAAGTGATTCTCGGTCCTCAATATTTTTTTTGCTCGTACATGTATTAACAAGTCTGCCCCAGTCTGGGCGAAATCCTCTTAGGCCACTAAAACACTGCCTCACAAGTATGGAGGCAATTTCACAAGAATGATTCTCAAATTAAAAGTAAAAGCTCCTAATACAAAAAAACTCAACTTTTGCAAGCATTGCAATGTTCATTTTTGATTGATAAGCGTTAACCACGGGTTTATTGTTGTTGTTGTATTTGTGGTGTATAACTGCACTGCATTATATTCAGTCAGACAATGTACTTAAAGAGTCACAATATTCATATTGTGGTTATTTTATTGTCTCTATTAACATTACATATATATATATATAGTAATAGTAATAATAATAGTGACCACAAACAGTATTTTATTTTCAAGAGAGAATATTTGGTGCAGTCCTTGTAGATTAGATTGAGTAGGTAGTTGCAGCTGGTATTGTGTGTGTGTGTGTGTGTGTGTGTGTGTGTGTGTGTTTGCACTTATTTGTATTTATTGACATCTCAAATGCCAAACTATTTGCACACCTTATTTACTTAGTTTATTAAATAAAAACAGTCAAATATATAAACTTTGCTGCTCTAAATAGCTTCAATAGCTGCACTTGACCAATATAATGTAGTGCACAAATTCTCACACCGTTATACGAGTATGGTGGTACTATATGGAACATTCTTAACAAGTTACATGAAAGATCATCAAATGTTTACACTTGCGCAATTCATCGTGTCTGAAAAGGAGTAGGAAGAAGCAGATCCCATTAATCCTACCACGTCTCCATGACTCAACAGTTACTGACGGTTTGTTCACTTCCTGTGTTTAACGTGTTAGTGTTTTGTAATCGGGAAAGAAAATAAAGAATGTGTAGATGGCATATTCCGTAATGAGAATAATTAATACAGGAATAAAAACACAGAAAACATTTCAAAATGAATAAATACGTCTAGAATCTATTTTAAATGATAAATGACTGAATTCAGGATAATGGTATCAGACACTGTAGTGGTACACAGGGACACCACATTATTAAATTAAAATGTCAAAATTATATTAGACATAGTGCAGTAAAATATGTATTAAATAGTTATACGCATTCAAATTAAGAAAATGATTGCTGAAATTTGAATTCAAATCCATTTTTCTTCTGCTAGGTAACAAAAAAACTGGTACTTGCAAGGCAGAGAACCACTGCTCTTTATGATGCGTGTAAAAAAAAAAAAAGGGAAAAAAAAGCTGTCAAAACAACATGCAACAGGACAGGAAAGCTTAACAAATCTCCCTTCCTGTTTTGTGCTTACTTTGACACTCATTATGCATGATTTTGTTGAAATAATGCTAATGTGTTGAAGTAAATTATCTGACCATGGAGCTCATCACATGGTGCAGAGTTAGCGCTCTGTTACGGAATGCCTAAAATGCCATTTAAATTAACAGCCCGTGGTGGCCATTGTTAAGATGTGTGTACACAGCAAAACACCTACAATGGATTTTCTAAAAAATTAGTAATGCACACTGGCAATAAACTAAAAATGCTACTAGTTCATGATTGAAAAGGCTCTCATTCACAATGAAATTGAATATACATTTGTTACCTTATGTAAACTTTAAAAGTTTCTTTTATCTTTGCCTGCACTTAATGATGTTTCTTATCTTCTGCTTTGCCTCTGCAGATGCAGACTATAAAATGTGTAGTTGTAGGGGACGGCGCTGTAGGAAAGACCTGCTTACTCATCTCCTACACAACCAACAAGTTCCCCTCAGAATATGTGCCTACGGTAAGAGTCTTGATATGATATACTGTATATCATGTATAGGAAGTTACGATGGTCGGTGATTACATTTCCTTTTCGGTGGCTCTGTGTCAGAATGGTCTTAACTCCTATTTCGATGTCAGTGTCCTTTTGAGCAGAATAAAGCTGCCCAGAAGAGTTGCTATAGCATGAATTTGTCTGCAAGATTCTGGCAAAAAATGTAAATGACGATTTTCTTGCTTGGAATTGTGATAGCAATTCCCCGAGACAATTTTTTTTTTCTACACACACACACACACACACACACACACACACACACACACACACACACGTGGGGCAGTGTGCTTACTTTTAAAAAGTACAAATGAATAGAAAAACTGCAAATAATTAATTCAGTTAAAAACATGGTACATTCGTGCATGTAATAAAGACAAAAGAAAAGTCAGTTAATGCAGTCGTTCCTCCCGTGAACTGATGATGACTGATAGGCGCCACTGGTGGCGTCGGCCGTCAACGGGTAGAACCGGGGAAGCAGAGCCAAGTCACCCTTGGTCGGTGAGGCTGGCTGGGGATAGGGAGCTTGAGGGTGAAGTGTCGTCCGTCATGCCAGAGACAGTGCAGTGTGAGTACTGAGTATAATGGCAGTTTTTGTTTGTGATTCAGCTCCTTAAGTAAATCATGAAAAATTGTTGTCATTTAGAAATGAGAGTGCTTGTTAGTGTGAATTGAGATTGGAATGCCCTAGCGTGCGTGTAGCTCATCGTCCCTCAGCTGATGTCATGTTCTTCTTTAGACAGCCAACTAGTTGAGACTGAACCAACAGCGCCTCTGCTGGTTGCGGCCAAGTAGTGCACTCCATTTACCTTCAACTCTACTGAAATCGTAGCCATCAATGGACACACAGAGCTGCCAACTCTTCCAGTTTCTGCGGTGTTTACCAACAACCTGACTGAAGTTAAAGATTTCCCAGATTTTGATGTTTTAGTGTGGATATAAAATAATACTATAGCCTTTACTGTGAATGTTGAAAGGAGGTGGTTGATCACCCGTCTATATATTTTGAAACAAGGTTACTGTCGGCTGCAACCGCACGGAAATAATATCCACGGCCATCTCTCTCAATGCACTGCATACCGACTCCCCATCCGTTATCCTTGCCTTCCTCGTGCTCATCCAATCATCAGTCAGGACTGAGTTGGAAATAGGGCTGGGCGATATAGACCAAAACTCACATCCTGATATTTTTGTGTTGAATATGGATATGATATATTTCCTGATAGTTTTAAGCAAAGTGAGTTTAGACAAAATGGAAGCCAAATGTACGTGTCAGGTTGTTTTTATTAAAATAAGTACTTAACATGAGGATGTTTTTTCAAATTATAAAGCTTCATGCAAGGTGCACATAAAAAAAATCTTAAATAAAAATAGCCTCTAAAATATTAGGCCATTATCTTTTTGAAATAAACATAGAAAAGTCAAATATAATCTTTTTCATCACAAACCTTTAGCTATGCTCAGGTCCTCAGCTAATAACAAAAGAACAAAATATGAAGGAGTACGCGGTTTAAGAGGAAATTTTATAATGTCAGCAACTCAAAAATACTTTAAATTGAACAGTAGTATTTTTTAGGTAAACCTTTTTAGAAGACACAAGCATGTCCTTATTTTGTGTCAGGAACATCAACCTGTCAGCTGCATCAGGCTTAGCGGCTGTCTAACTTTCTTGTCCATTTGTGGTCAAGCTCGTCGTGCTAAATAATTGTGACTGCGAAGCTCGCAGGACATGGCGAGTCTGTCGTTTTCAGCAGGTTTTTAAAGCAATTTTTTCCCACTGTTGCAACCTGGACCATTTCTTAGCAATGTGATAGGACGCCTCTTTATAATAGCGCACCACTTTGCATTTCCTTTCATGAACGCAACAGGAGAGCACAGCTTCACACATTCCTCGTATTGGAGTTTGTGGCAAGTTTTAAGGTGATGAAAAAGATTTTTTTTATGCTCTGAATTCAAAGTACCTCCACATTACTGAGGTACCGCTTATTCCTTGCTGAGGAATTCTTTCAACGCAGACGCTGTTGCTTCGACTAGAGCCACCGGGTGTCTGCTCTGCTCCGCCTTCCTCCTCCTGCATGCAGGGATGAAGGAGATACAGTACAAATCCAGTCTATATCCATATCGACGATATGGCTGGTTTTGATAGGGTGCTTAAAGTAAATGTCAATATTTTTAAAATATCGATATATCGCCCGGCCCTAGTTGGAAATTATAACTCTTATGTCCATATGAATATGGCTAATTACAAAAATAAAAAAACCACACCCCACACGCACACAAACACACATACACAAAATCTCTCTGAATGTAAACATATAATTGGCCACATAATTAACTGGTCAAATACCCCATTCAATTGTTTTTGTGTGTGTGTTTTTTTTTTTAAAGGTTTTTGACAATTATGCAGTGACAGTGATGATTGGGGGTGAGCCCTACACACTAGGCCTTTTTGACACTGCAGGTAAGAGGTATTTTAAGGTGAAGTTGTTTCCATCACAAAAAGAGCTTCTAAGGAAACCTTATTTTCCCCTATGCCCTCAGGTCAGGAGGACTACGACAGGCTGCGTCCTCTCAGCTATCCGCAGACAGACGTGTTCCTTGTATGCTTCTCTGTCGTCTCCCCTTCTTCGTTTGAGAATGTCAAAGAGAAGGTCAGTGTTGAATCAGGTGGACTGCTTTGTGAGTTAAAAACATAACTATGCCCTTTCATTTGATGTAACCAAACCTGACTGAAATTTGGATGATCATTTAATGATTACTGATTACTGGCAATCTGACACCAATATTACACTATCAACACATATATACCTGCTCTCCATGTTATTTTGAATGTTACATTTAGTGTAAATGCTCATGCTGCAGAATAGTGACATTGCTCATCAATTCTATTTGTGTTTTTCTTCCCCCCGCCCTCTTCAGTGGGTTCCTGAGATCTCTCATCACTGCCCACGCACACCCTTCCTGTTGGTGGGCACTCAGGTGGATCTCCGGGAGGACAGCAACACCATAGAGAAGCTGGCCAAGAATAAACAGCGCCCCCTGTACCCCGACAGCGCAGAGAAGCTGGCCCGTGAGCTCAGGGCAGTCAAATACGTGGAGTGCTCCGCTCTCACGCAGGTATGATGCTTATTTTCAGCTATATGATGCACTTTAGGATAGCTGGACAACTTGGTTTGCTAACACAGTGGACCCTTGGAAATTGCAATCAGACAACTTGAATATTACCTAAAATACCTAAAAATTCAGAAGTTGAATGTAAAAGTTGTCAATCAATCTCCTTCGCGCCGTTTGCTGTCGTGATCAGTAGTCTCTAGCATACTAGCTAACTGTGTGAGCTGCTTGCTAGCCGCCAATAAACAATAGAAGAAGAAGAAGCTAAATGAGGAGGAGGAGGACGACAATAGAAGTAATATGTTTTAACAAGGATACAAAAACGCTACAGCCGAACGGCGCCAGTAAGAGGCAGGAGTGAAACACGTGTGAGTCACTTAATAATTTCTTGCGTCCAACCTAGTATGTTGATCATTAAAATTCAAACAAAATTTGAACTTTGAGAGTGTTTAAACAAGAGAGAAAATGTTAATGCCTGTATGAGAAAAGTGTATATATTGGGTTTTACAGCCTTAAACATATATAATAGTAAACAAATAAAGTTGGCTACTTCGGGGATTTCACTCATTGCGGGCTATTTTGGAAACCAATCCCCCACGATAAACAACGGAACACTGTAATAAGTCAAGTTCGAACGTACTAAATTCCTGCTAACAATGCTTTGAAGAACACAGTGTTGAGTCTTGCACAAAGTTTGAAACGGGGTCGACCCACTTTGTGTTACTCTAGTTCTGTTATGTGCACGAAACATCACCAGCCAGGTCACCTCATCACCAGCCAGGTCACCCCAACAACACCAAAAATGTGCTGCGGAAGAAAAACGTCACAGAAAAAGCCTCACCATGATTAATTGTAATAAATAGATATTGTGCACAATATCGTTTTTCCATTACTGTCTATGTGTATGCACAGAAACTAAAGAAACGGTGAGGCACTTGTTAACCACACTGGAGCATATGTAAAAATGTCAAAATTGTTTTTTTTTTTGTTTTTTTTTAAAAACCTTTGATTTAAAACTTGTTTATTTACTCATAAGTATGTCAATACATTACAATTGAGATTTCCGAAAAAAGTGTCTTGCTGCAAAAAAAATATACCAAAATGTGATATATTCTTGCAAGTTTTTCTTCATAAACTGCAACGGAACAAGTGATAGTTTTTTTTAAATATATATATATACAAATTGGTTCAAAAGTACCTCCTTCAGTAGAATGACCCATGTACTGTATATGTATTTTTTCCCCCCAAAACACAAGACATGTTTGTTACTGTATTTTGGATTAAAGCAAATCAACATGCTTTTTATTCAATGGAAGCATTTTGAGATAAGATTAGAAGGTGGGCATTTCTGATGGTAACTCATGATATTACTTCATATTTAAGTTATTTTCTACGGAGAAACAGAGTTTGAAACACAAACCAAAAAAAAAATCTAATATGTAGCAACTTTTGTAGCTTTGGTCTCTGTATTGTACAACATTATTAAACAAATTATATTTTTGTGTTGTGCTGCCCTTAAAAGACAAAAGCCACATTCTGATTTAGTTACAATATGTGACGTCTGCTTCCTTTTTTTGTGGACCAGCGAGGACTTAAGAACGTATTCGACGAGGCCATCCTGGCTGCCTTGGAGCCCCCAGAGACCAAAACCAAGAGGAAGTGCGTTCTTCTATAGACAACAGCAGCATTTGGAAACCAAACGGTATAAGCAATGAAAATCGAAATATCAAGTGAGTTGAGTGGCCAATTAAGACAAGAGGAAGGTAAAAAGAGACGTAAAAATGTGATTGTGGTGATTGTGCCTTCAAAAAAAGAAGCAGAGGGAGCAAAAAGGTCAGTGTGCAGTAAACGCGGGTAGCATCACCCATCTCATCATCACCGAAAGCTTTTAGAAAGTGCAGTGTTCTCCGCAAATATTCCAATGGGGCAGGACCCCCTCCCTGCCTCACTTACCACCCCCTCCCCCTTTTAAAGAGTTTTTTTTTTTATTATATAATTGCTTTTTGCCTCCTGGGCTTGATGTCATGTGACCTGCTGGGGCTTTTCCTCAGAGTAATGGAGAAAAAAAAAAAAAGTACTTTACACTTATCTTTTTATAGTGAACTTTGGTTAGTACATCTAAAGGGGCAACTTAATGATATGTGGTACTCTGCTTTAATCCTTACTGATTGATGGAAGCACAAGAGATTTAGTACGCTCCAAACAAAGATAGCAGTCTGCTACTTCCTTCCAGCACTCAGTGACTAGTGGGGAGGCCATTTTCACCTTTTTTCCCTTCTTTGGGTGACGTAAAAAATTGTATTTTATTCTTCCTTTTGTGTATATTGGATTGATTATGTGACTTTGTTTTGGGACTTTTTTTTTTGTTGTAATTTTTTTTTTTTTTGAAACTTCAGGTTTTATTTTTTTCATCACTAGACTAGCAACAGGGTGATTGATTAAAAAAAAAAAAAAAAGAAAGGAAAAATTAAGCTGTAATATTTTGCATAGATCTGAATCCTGAGTGATTGAGATGTTAAACTTTGCTAGTAAATTTGTGGGAGTTTGTAATCGCATAATATTTGTAATAAAAATGGTTTTACTGACTTGAATGCAAGCACCTTGTTTTGACCACATTAAAGGGATAGTTCGGATTTTTTGACATGACATGCCATGACATGACATTGACATATGACATCCCCATCAGCAGTGAACTATATCAATAGTGACTTACTCCCCCCATTTGCTCTCGCGAGTCCAGTTCTGGTCGAATTTCCGTGACGAGGAACAACATACGTATGTGGTGAAGGCGCTCGCATCTTCATCCGCGACGGAGCGGCGTGGCCATCCTGTTTACGCGTGTTTCACAGCAGAAGAAGATGCGAGCGTCTTCATCACATACACACGAATGGAGAGGCGACGGGACCTTGGGGGAGACAAATATAACGGCAAGCGATCTGTGAGGTCTGATTTATTTGAGGAGGCATTTTTATGATGCAAATGTATTACCCTTGAACGCATGTTGGTTTGAGAAGCCAAACTCTTTACTTAAATGACCCAGCAACTAAGCAGAACTACGTTCCTCGTCACGGAAATCCGACCAGAACTGGACTTGCAGGACCAAATGGGGGGATAAGTCATTGCTGACGGGGATGTCACACAACTTCATGTCAAAAAATCCAGACTTTTTCTTTAATACCACATAATATCACAGGTGGTGTAATGGTACACACTTCAGAGGGCATGGGTTTGATTCCAAGCCATGGTTGCATCAGGAAGGGCATCCAGCGGGGCGGGGGAGAATAATACCACATATCAGGTATTTCTTAACAATGGTTGATTTCTTCACTTTATGGTTAAAGCAAAAGTTACTACTGGGTACTATTTGTAGTACCTTATCGCATTTGAGGATACACGACTCATAATAATGAAAAAACACCACACATTCTCATGTTAGCTTAGCCTACAGTATTTCTGTACTTTAGCTATGGATGCTGCAGTATTACTCCACAGTCACCTATTTGCATTTCTTGTTACCCTTAATGTCCACTTGAGTAAAATCTGTCAACTTATTACGTAATCAAATGTAAAGATAAAAGTAAAGCAAATTAAGAAACCCTTGTTCTCCATTGTTAGGCATTCTTGTTTCCCACAGTCCTCTTTTGGGTAAAATGTCTTTTTTTTTTTTCTTTTTTTTTTACCAGTTTCTAGCAATTTTGAAGTGGGAAAAAAAGGTGGTACTTTGCAATGAAAACACAAAAAAACTGTGTGCTCAGATTCTAGTGAAAAGTACTTTATTTATTAGATAACAAACAAAGCTAAAAGCACTGCTGATACAAAGCTAAAAAAGCACAAAACATAAGACAGACATGGATGTCAGTGGGATCTAGTCTGTTTTTTAACATTCCTGCTGGAGGCTGATGTGCAGCAAAGACTCTGGTATGCAATAAATAAACGGCAATAGAGAGGACAGTGAACACATTGGCTGCACCTATCATGCATAAAATAAAATAAAAATATATTGTGCTGCAAAGTTTCCTCTGTTAGTTCCTCTTATGTTCCGCTTTGAAAGCTTTGTCATTTCAGGATGACATTATTAGCTGTATGTGTGAGTGATGAGTGTAGTCGTATGCATGGTAGTGGTAATGGTTTAGTTTTTCAAACATGCTTAACAAAGTTGCATTGAAGTACACCATGTTTACACTCACACAATTCAACATGTCCAAAAAGGAGCAGGAAGAAGCTGAGCTTACTTATACAGTCCCTTCTATGTCTCAGGGGTTACTGATCATTTTCCTGTGTAAGATGTGATGAATATTTGTAAAGTATGAACCTTTTTAGTGTTTTCTTAGGTAAGCCTGTGGCCAACTTTTATGTTAGAGTTCTGACCAGCCTCACTGCTCTGTTGTAAAAATGATTAAGTAAGCTCATGAAGAGATAAACGTGTCATCAATGGTAAAATAGTCTTATCCTCATCCTGTCATTGAGGAGTGTCTGTCTGGTGTTTCTTTGAGATCTCAGTCTAAGGTGTTAAATTTGTTTTAATAGGTAAAGGGAGTTGGGGTGGGGGGTTAAACTCGGCAGGTGTGAATAGTGACTGTGTTCTTGCACTGCTGGCAGCGCACTGAGCAGCACCAGGAGAACTTGCATGAGCACCTCTGCACCACCTCGGCTCTACCCGCTCTATAACCCGGCCCACAGCACACCAGCTCGCAGCCGTCCGGGGCGAGCCGCGAGGTTCCTGGGGGAGGATTGTAGAAGCTGTCAGCAATTTGGGTTGGTGATCTTCTGGATTCAGTTCCTCTTACCATTACATCTTCTGCCCGCCGTACCAGGGATACCGTTGTCAGGGTCCAGGTGACAGAAGTCTGGGGATGGTGCAAGGTAGACCAGATCTCTGGCAGCAGGGGGTTTGACTTGGGGGTCACGGGGGAGCAGGGCGGTCCTGGATCCGATACGAGTCAAGCGAACCTACCATAAGAATCAAATTAATTTGGGCAAACTTGTGATTAGGTCTGTCAAGTTATAAAAAAATTATAATCAAATTATTAATTTTTCCAATTCATTATGATTAATCACCATTTTCAACTGTGTGAAATATGCCCTTTTTTCTGTTTTTTTATAAACAAAAAGATAAATGGCAGGACACAATTTTATACATTAGTATGTATTAACAGCTCTAAATGGTTGTGGTCTCACATGCCACCTAAATGTTTAATTCACTGTTTTGAGTGTAGATGTATTTTCTGGGTTTTCCGTGCCTACTTCCTCATTAATAGTTGCAAAGTCAGTGATAAGACTTACTGTTTTTTTTTTGTATTTCTGTTTATTTAGCCCACACATGCATGGACGATAAAGACGTGATGTTCAGAGTGACAATGAGGAAGTATCGTCTTGGGGGCGAGAGACGTGTTTGGAGATACATATATGGTGTTGTATGGTAATTGTACTGTTTATGTGTTCAGGTCATACAGTCATAAAAGACCGTCAGACTGTGTGGGGACACTATTGTCTGTCGAATTTGGCTTATTTGAGAGCATATTGTTAAAAATGACCATCACATGACTGCATGTTTCATCAAAGAGTATGACAATTCTTAGGATGAGTGTGATGCTAAATGTGCATGTCATAACTATGACAAGCATATGATGCTAGGTGGTTGTACAAAGAAATAATTGGTAAATTTGGTAGACAGCGAAGTAAATAATTGGTAAATTTAGGAGACAGCGAAAGGTACTACTCAAATGATTGTAATGAGAGAAGACCGGAGAGATCACTGGTATGTAACAACTATTGTTCCTAAGTTACAACTGTGTTTGTCTTGAGCAGAAATTTTATGCTATTCCTCTTTGATTCAAGGTTATCAACCTAACCTGTGCCCCTGTTTATCGTTGGAAGTGTGAAATAAAAGTCAAGAATATCTACTGGAGTTGAGCTGATAGTGTCCTCTGCGATGTTCTCGGCCTTTTCAAGTGCAGGCTGTCGTAAGTCCAAAAGAACTTGACAGTTGATAACCAGTGGAGCAGTTGGTGGATGGAGAGGAGATTGGAGAAGAGATTTTAATGATACAAACAAACCAAACTGCTGATGATCTAAGATCCAGTAAAATTGAGGATCCACCTTCAAAACTAAAGGGGTTCAAGAAGCAGTGGGCCACTGCTAAAGGCTCCTTCACAAGGAGGGTTAACCTTATTCACAAACAATCAGACAAGATGACGGAAAGCGAGTTCGTGGGGAGTTTGCTCGACTCTGTAGGAACATTGTAAAGTATTAGAAGCAAAAGATAATTACAAGACCAAACTCAAAGTTGAGACAGCCGATGGAAAGAAAACCACAGAGCACTTGAAATGGCAGAAATCTGCACAAAGTTCACAGAAACTGAGATTTTTGCTCCAGCACACCTCTTGGGAAGATATATGGAAGACAGTCTTATGTCTGCAATCAGAAGGGTTGAAAAGGTCTGTGACATCATTCAACAGCTATCCCCTGCTAACATGAATCACGATGACTTTAAAACTCACCTGGACGCACTTGAGTTGCTGACAAGTTGTGGAAGCATCGCAGGCTGTGTTAGCATGGGAAATGTGGGTACCCTCGGATGAGATGAAGGAACTAAGAGCAAGGGCCAAAACCGTCCAAGAAATTAAAAGCGAACTTGAGCATAAAATCGTCTGTGGCATCCCACAGACCATGGGAGCGGTGGCAGTGGAAGAAAAGGCAGTGCGAGTCCAACCTCCACCAATCCCAGCTCAGGCTGTAAAGATTAAAGCAACTCGTCTGCCCATATTCAGTGGGTGCAACAGAGTATTACAGATGGAAGAAAGATTGGGAATAACTGCAAAGACAAGCAAATCCGTAAGGGGCAGATGAAGTCATGAAAGCTCAGCTGATTGACAGTGCAGACGAAAAGATAAGGAAAACAACTGAGACTAACATCTTACGGCTCTGGCAGTGAGATATTCCGAGTATGGAAACAAGTCATCCATTGTCATTATCTTGAGGGAACAGCAGGAATTGACGTCCGTCAAAGGGAAGAACCTGAGCTCTAACAGGGGCTCTAACAGATTTAGAGGAATTGGAAGATTATGGTACAGTGCGGCATAAGATCGACTTACCACGAGACATGAGACAAACCACTCCTTGACTGTCTTAGAGAAGAAGCCATTAGGTTGTTTAAAGAATATGTTCAAGTAGCGGAAATTAAATTTCACTGAAGTTTAACACCAGTCAACTGGCAAGGAGAGTCTATCAGAATGACAGAACAATGGGAAAATGCACTGAGGGAGATCTTACTTTGGCTCCAAGATGGCAAGGAGATTCCAACCACCACTCTCCATAGACTTGTAGTATTCAAGGACAAAAGCATTGGTCTCTTGATGTGTGGAGGCAGAGCTCAAGCATTTAACAAAGACAGTCCACAGTCCCAATCTTGCCTCGAGAGCCATACACACTGATGTCATGACCAACCAGTCATTCAAGGCTTTTCTCCTAGCCTACCACAGATCCACTTCAGTGAGAGGGCACCCACAAAAACTGTGATCACATCCTGGATCTGAGGAACCTGCTCTTCAGGAACTCTTAAGTTTCAGGCCGTCCTTGAATTGTCCAATACTGAAGAAGAAGCCGCCAAGAATGGGACGGAATGGTCCTGGAAATTTCACACAACGAACTCACCCCACAGGAATGGAGCAGCAGGGTGGCCTATGAAAATAGTAAAACAGGCCCTTATTAATCTCGGTGAAGATGAGTCTTCACATGGGGAGAATTTCAGAGATTCCTTGTATAGCAGCCAATCTTACAAATGAAAGATACAGAACGGTGAGGACTGCGTGGAGTAACTCAGTCCTAACACTCTCCTGCTAGGTAGATCTGGTCCTTGTGGAGACCCCGGTGACTCCTTGTTCGAGGGATACTCGTACAAGTGGTTCAGTTTCATCCAAGCAGAGATCAGCAAGTTTTGGAAAAAGTAGTGCCAACTTGCTGGTCCAAATCGTTTTATGAGGAGCAAATGGCACACACAGGAACAAAATGTTTCAGTTGGAAATATTGTTTGGATTGCTGATCAAAATGCACTGAGAGGCCAGTACAACAACAATTATTGTTGTTCCTAAGTTACAACCGTATTTAGTCTTAGGTAGTAATTTGATGCTATTCTTCTTTGATTCAAGGTTATCAATCTAACCTGTGCTCCTGTAAATAGTTGGAAGTGTGAAATAAAACTCAACAAAGCCTACTGGAGTTGAGTTGATAAAGTGTCCTCTGCGATCTTCTCGGCCTTTTTAAGTGCAGGCTGGCTCAAGTCCAAAAGAACTTGACAAAAACCGGGGTGCCCCACTGACATAGTGTGCATATGTTAATTACGCTAAGGATTTTAGTGCAATGAAATAAATCAGTTAACGCGCTATTTTTGACAGCCCTACGTTTGATGTCAAACAGGAAGTTGGTTTGCAGTACCTCTGTGGCTCCATCGAAGCGCTCCTTGAGCACGATGCCGACGCGCCGGAATGGCGGCATGACTTTCCAGCAGGTCCTCAACTCGCAGGACCCGGAGACACCATGACACTTACACTCCACCTGCATGTTGTGAAGAATGGCCTAAAGATGGAAGGACAAGACAGTGACAGTGAAGATGATAACTGAATCTCCAAAGTGGGGAGAACTGACCACTAACCTTTCGACCAGCCTCGTTGTTGTGGAGATTCATCAGTGGTCGTCCTGCGGACAGCCCCTTTGCTCGTTCCGGTTCATCCACAAATGTCTGGGAGAAGGCGACGCCATAGGACAAGTTGTCACTACAACCGGACCACTGGAAACCTGCACCATGGAAGGCAAAATTACATGTGTAATTTCAAACAGGGATACAGCATCCTGCAAATACATTACTTTGAACACAACACAACAGGACAGGGGAAGTGAGCATCAGTTGTTAAATATCAGACCCATTTTTTGGCATTGCGGAATACCTGTTGTATTGAGGTGATGTCCCACCTTTTTACTACCTCCAAAGCAGAAAAATTGCCAGGTTGACTTTGGACCCCTAAATATCAAATGCACTGATCCAGAGCATCCCAAACATGCTTAGTGGGTGACATGTCCAGTGAGTATGCTGGCCATTAAAGAAATGGGATGTTTTTATGGAATTGTGCACAGATCCTTGAAACATGGGGCCGTGCATTATCTTGCTTCAACATGAAGTGATTGTCATGGATGAATGGCACAACAGTGGGCCTCAGGATTTCGTTACTGGCATTCAAAATGCCATCAATAACATGCAACTGTGTTGCGGATCGATTGGCCCATGGTGGCGGTGGGGTTATGGTATGGGAAGCATCTGTTAAGACGACTAACACGGGTGCGTTTTATTGATGGCATGGTGTAAATCATTTAAACGCGTTCATCAAAACTAATTTCTTAAGGTGGTACAAAACAAGGCAAGTTTCATTTAATGGAAACTTTTTTTTTCTGTTTCTCCATGTTAACTACTTTGCTACACTGTGCATTTAAATTTAATAAGGTGGCGAGAAACAACTCAAGATTGAATAAAGCAAAATTTGTTCTTAATCAAAAATCTCTTTGGTATTACCATATATAACTTATTGTGTGGAGATATGGGGCAATCTTCACTCACTTGATGTACTGCAAAAAAGATCGGTGAGGATAATTCATAATGCTGCATATGGAGAACATACAAACCCTTTATTTTTTAAATCACAGATATTAAAATTTGCTTATTTAGTACATTTTCAAACTGCTAAAACAATACATAAAGTTAACAATAACTTGTAACCCAAAAACGTTACACAGTATTTCTCTATAAGAGAGGAGAAATATGATCTTCGAGGAAAATTAAACTTAAAACACTTATATACGAGAACAACGCTGAAAACCCACAGCATTTCAGTATGCGGAGTTAAATTATGGAATGGATTGAGCAAAGAACTCATACAATGTACCAAGATGAGCGAATTCAAAAAAACAATACAAGCAGTTGATGTTTGCTAAATATAAGGCAGAGGAGTCTTGATTACTATATTTATTGTTCTGTCATGCTTGTTTTTATTTTTTATTGTTACACTGATTATTATATGGAATAATATTACATGGAATGCAGGAAGTGAATCATATGTACTGCACAAGATGTGGAACGGCTAGGGGGTAGGATTAAATAAGCTTTGCTTCTTCCTGCTCCTTTTGGACATGTGGAACTGTGAAATGATTCATGATGTACAGTATTCCATTGTAACCTGCATGCATGTTCAAATAAAATTAAACCACACCAAAATTCATGCATATTTAATGTACAACCTACAGTAGCTGCAGGACTGACGATTAAAAAATGTTTGTGTTTGAGTGGCAGCATTTCAATGCCTGCTATGCAAGTCACTGCGATACTTGGCTGCATTTTCATGTAATAGAATCCAGGCTCACCCTCAGGGCTGACCCCCCTGACCTTCCTGTCACAGCCACACCTCTCCAGCTCCCCGCGCGTGCATGCTCGGGTCACTGCCACTGCCACGGCTGCCGAGGACAAAGCATGCACAAAGGCTGCCTCGCGAGTGCCTGTTAAAAAAACAAAAATATTAAGTGAAAAGAGGCAGACTCTCATTTTTTTTTAAGAGCTGACCTTGGTACATGACTCTGCCGAATAAGTTGATCCCTCGGGGGGTGGTGGAACAGTTCCAGCGGCGATTCCGGAACTGGTGTTGACACTGATGTGGACATGATTACAATTCTGATAGTCTGATTGTCCTTTTAACACACCGGACACTTCATTAGTTATACCTGCGCAATTTAATGAGAGCTAGCACGATCTAATGAGAGCTAATACAGTACAAGAGCTGTATCAAAAATTCTGCATTAGCAAAGATAATACCCAATTTTAAGAATGCATGTGGTGTACAGCTACTTTGTATCATGCTGAGAGGTGTAAGGAAAGTTTTTTTTGTGACTGTTAAATATTTACTGTACTATCTACTGCATGTGTACTGTAATAAGTGAATGTCTTCTGTAAAGTTTGGGAGACCCTGCTTTTGTTCATGCCAAGTACATCCACAATGAGAAACATGGTTAAAATGAAGATTTCTTCATGTCTTCTATTGGATTTTGGTGTACCTCATGAAGTGGCTGGAAAATGTTTGTCAGATAAAGTTACATCGTGAGAAGTATCCACATTTCTAGTTGTTCTGGTAAACTATTACTTGAACAGTGTCCTACCTCCTCTATGACCATCTCGGCAGCCTTGCGTACAGACTCCATAACCTCCCCCCGTGCCCTGCACACCCCCACCTGCCCTGGGGTCAGCCCCCTCAGCCGTGCACACGGGACAGCACCGGACACGGGCCTGGAGCGAGGCAGCCTCGCCAGGGAACTATGGAGAGGGGGTGGTTCATAGTTTAGTGACGCACAGCGGGAGTTTAATGGGACATAATTAAGGGACTCGGGGGAGCACATCAATAAAGAGCGACGCGGTAACAAGTTGTCAGGCTTTTAGAGGGGGGACGGAAACAAGGGGACAAGCGGGCAAAGAAGACGAAGAAGGCTCAGTGACGGCAGAGAGAAAGAAAAGGGAAAGGTCACTAGCGGAGAGACAAAGAAAAAAGAGGGGAACCACTGAAAGGCATGTGGAAGACATGTCACCATCTTTTAAATGTTATAGCATGACAAACAAAACACCCCCGCCCCACACTTACAGCCAGTTGGTTGCCATGGTGGGGTGGGTTGCCCATAGCAACAGGAGGAGGAGTGGTGCTGTGAGATTGACAGTGGAGACAGTTGGCATCGGACTGTCCGTCCGTCTTTCGGTCTCTGTGTGTCAGGCTGGGTCTTTGGACAGCACACTGCCCGTCTCCGCAGTTGAGATGCTCAGTCTTGGTCCTCAGTCCTTCACGTCTGTCCACCTCTCTGGATACGTCGCTGCTTCTACTGATGTTGGTCTATGTTCCTGCGGCAGAACCTGGGGTTGATCCCCTCATATCTGTTGGCAAGTTCAAAGGACAGAACCTTGGCCCTAATCTGATTATACACAACAAAGTCATCTGTGTGTAACATGTCAGAGCAAGACTATGCAACAAAACGACTAGATTGGTGGCTAACAACCTGCAGGAAAAGCTGGTCCTGGACAAGATTAATTATCCAATCGACAAGTACACTTGACTGTGGAGTAATGCCAACTAGGAAGAACTATCACGCAATTTAATTGGATTAAAAAATTAAAATATGCATTAGTTTTTATTGGTTTATATATACAATATGTATGTATGTACAGTATATGTGTGTGTGTATAAACATGTATGCGTATATACAGTATGTGTATATGTACAAGTATGTGTATACATAAGTATGTATGTATGGGTGTGTGTATATATATATATATATATATATATATATATATATATATATATATATATATATATGGATGGAGATCTATTTACTTCTACAAATTATTTTAGACCACGTTTTGCCAAACTCAGTTAATTTTTGTTGTAATTTTTTAAAAATAGCATTTATTTAGGATTAGAATTTTTTCCAGATTTCTTTATTTTTGTTGTAAGTTTTGCGAACCTGAGGGCTGGTTCCCAAAATGGGTCGCTTTTCAATTTTTGGGGGTGGTCACCAAATGTCGAGTCAAATGAGGTTAGTTGTTTTGTTTATTTGAAATTGGGACCCAATTTCCATGTTTGTTGTTGTAAATTAATATATTCAGTGCACTTTATCATTTGTATAATATATGTCAATGTTATGGCATTACAAATACAGTATATATTTTTTGTAAGTGTTTGTAATTTGATCTTGAAAACCCAATTTTGAGTAATTTTTCTTACCAGTTCCTAGTCCTGGGGTATCCAGTGTAATATTTGCAGATCAAACTGAAATCCAAGTTGTTCTAGTTTCCACAATTACGTTGACTGCAAAGCATGCTAGTCCCACAAACTGCATGCAGCCACACACAAAAAAAAACCGAACCAAAAAGTCCACGTGTTGACTTTAAACTAAAAAAAAAAAAAGTCTCCTCTGGTGATGAGTGAGATTTAACATCGAGAAGCATCTACTGGAGAGTCACTGTAGTAGCCCCTTGTCATCAGGTTCCATTGCGGGTGAGAACAAATTCCAGGTTGAAGGCGGTGTGGAAGCGTGGCAGCATGATCAGTGATGGTGGTTATAAAGACGTGGAGAGGGTGAGGGTGGGAGCGAGGACGGGCGTGATCCAGGGTGTGAAGGGGATAAACGAAGGGGTGGGAGAGTGGGCTTGGGAGTATAGTAGCTTTACTAAGCAGGTATCAATTGTTTTCGGTTGTTGGATTGGCATGAATGTGAGGTTAGAGTGCAAAGATGTACCTTGCATGTGTCAAAGCAATCACAAACCCTGTTCTTACTTGTGTTCATCGGAGGGTTCCTTACAAAAAGACCACCCAAAACAATGACAGCACTTCTGCATCCTATGCATGTGAGAAAGCGCCTTACTTAATGTTTAATTTTCCCAAACTTTTTTGCTCTTTTTACGAGTTTCCCTTCTTCCAGCCACCCCACCACCCGCCATCCACCACCCCCACTTCCATCCCACATTTGCCCTCTGGCTCTCCCTTTCTCCCACTCCCTATATTGTCTTAGAAGAAGGGGTGACATTTAGACAAGGGGAAGAAAACACACTGCCGACAAATATTGGAACTGAGGCAAATAAATCACGAGAGATCGGGAGAGGGAAAAGAGGGCATAGGGACACAGCCCTATATGGGACATGGGGGGGCCATTTACATTGGTAGCAGGAAAACGGCTGTAAAGCAACGGGTGACAACACTGAAAGAGAACACTGCAATTATCTACAGCATGTTTTAACCCTTTTCCTGTCAGAGCACAAGGTCCATATTAGATTGTGGCATAATTTTCTCATCAAACAAATATTTCTTTATTCTTTCATTTTTGTGGCTTTTAATTAGGATCTATTTGTTTTTTGCATGGATATGTTGTTTTTTGCGAGCGGCGACCCATCCCACTTTGTTCGACAGTCCTTGAACGCACCATTGTGCATGTGCTAACTTTCTCCCACGCTGCAAAGACTGCTAAACTGTATTTTTGATGTTTTTCTTTCACCTTGTATTTGGCATCAAGTGCTGATACTACTCTACGTGGGAATGCATAAAGGTGAGTTTTGATGATGTTATTGAGTGGTAATGTGAAGTTAATTCATGTTAGCACACTGCCTTTTCCCCACACACATCAAACAGCAAAGTAATCTTCTCCCTGAAAAACTAACTCCAGGCTCGTACTGCTGTATGATGGGTCTCTATTCATTTTGTGCTTTTAATTTGATGTTGTTACTGTCTTAGTTTTACACAATACATAATAAGACACATTAGGTTGCTATAATGTTCCGCTGGAGTGGAGATTTGTGGGAACATGAGCCGGTTCATGGGTCCCAAAAGGTTGAGGACCGCTGATACAAAGGGACAATGAAAAACGAGCTGTGGCCTGAAAAGGGTCCCTAGGCCACACTTTGGACACCACCGGTGAAGATGAATAGGGTAAACTGAACACTAATAAGTTTTTCCACATGTAATAATTACTAATTGATAACTTTTCTCTCCTCAGCATGTGTGTTCATTGGTTGATGGAAGCGCTTTAAATTCCAGCTGACCTTTAACCTTGCAGACTCTTCTTTTTCCACATGAAGAGCCAATAAAGTGACTCTGAGATACATCCTTGTCCCACCTTGATGGCACTTATTTACGGCTCATTGTTGAATCAGTCGGTGTTGCCGCCGAATTCAAACATTTGCAGACGCCGCCACAGTAAGTCCTCTAGCAGGCCCATCGTTGTGAACCCTGTGACACCCAGGACTGCTTCCTGAGTAAATGCCCCCCACCCCCACAGCTCCATCTCTCCTCCGCCTACCAAGACAGTCAGGTCCTCCTCGTGTCATATTCCTCCCTTTGTGTCACCTCTTTCTCTCAGTGACGTCTTCCGCAGTCTCCCACAGCAACGCCATGGTGATAAGTGGCCCGCTGTCATGTCCGGCGCCTCTGTTATGCTCATCCCTTCGCCCTCCTCGTAAATAACTTGTCTCCTCTCTCTCTTTTTCATCTTTATCTTCCACCCCCCATTTTTTGCCAAAATGGTGCTTTGACTGTAGATGGGCTGCAGGGTCTCGGAGGAGGCCTCAAGTCACTTCAGGTATACAATTCCCCCTGCTGGAGGTCATAGAAACTTCTCTTTCACTTGCTTTTTCTGCTATGATCATTGCATCTTGCACAAGCGCACACCAGCGCAGCAAAGAACCACGTGCACTGCTCTGTATGGATATTATGGGATGCCGACGGTGTTGTTAGGCAGGGAAAAGTGGAGGGAGGCGGGGGGAGGGGGCCAAGCGGTGATAGTTATGGAGGGGCTGTGCGTGAGAGGTGGAAGGAAGATGGCTGAGATGCCAGGAGGAGGAGGAAGTTGCACATAGCCTTCACGCAACAGTAAAAGAACACGGACACACACGTGTAGGCCTTGTTGCGATGTGATGTGCGTGTACAGTGAGATATAGCATAAGAAGGCCTATCAGTGCGTTTAAACACATACACATCCAATTATCCTTCAATGCATTCAATTCAATGCAAGATTTTGGATTCAATGCCGGCGTCACAGTGAGTAAATTTATATCACAGCCTTTCTCATTTGCGGCTCCATTAAAGTAACCTGATAAGAAGCCCTATGTGAAGGCGGAACAACACACTGAGCAATCAAAATCCAATATCACTATTGCCAAGATCCGCATCACACAGTAATAAACAATTGATTACAAATTGAAGCTGCATGCAGTAGTTATAGTAAAACAGTCATTGGACACTTCATTCAATCTAATGCAAGCTATGTGACAAATTCTGCCCCTTTCACATTGCCTTTAGAAGTTGGCCTTTTTACATCTTTTTAATGTTCTGTATAAAATGTACCAAGCAGGGATGACCCAGCAATGTTGCTTTTGAAGTGGTAGTCCCTTTCACTAGTAAAAGCTGGCATTTCCCTGGCTGTTTTCCATTGTTGCTGTTTTGTATAAACAGCACTGGCATGGAATATGATTCGGCAATTTTCAGGCTTTGGAGTTAAATGTGCCTTTCACACTGTCTGTAAAAGTATGCATTTTTACGCCCTTTATGCATAAATGGCGTTATGCATAAATGGCACCGCAACAGAATGGGAGTCTAATGTTGACACAGCAATTTTCTACCTTCTGAGGTAGGAACCCCTTTCACACTGCCGATAAAAGGCATCTTCTTACTGTTCTGTATAAATGGCACCAACGGAATGGGGGCACACAGTGATACTGGCAGTTTCCTACCTTTACAGGTAGTAGCCCCTTTTAAAGTGCCTGTAAAAGCCAGCATTTTCCTGGCTTTGTGGCTGTTCTGTTTAAACGGCACTGACACAGAATGAGGGTGCAAGTCGACCTGGCAATTTTACAGCTTCTGAGGTACCCCCTTTCACAATGCCTGTAAAAGTCAGCATCTTCCGAGGTTCTTTAGCACTGTTCTGTATAAATGGCATCAACACAGAGAGGGGGTCCAAAGTCATCCAGGCTGTTTTCCAGGTTCTGAGGTAGTAGATCCATACTGCCTGTAAATGCTGTAATTTACTTGTCTTTTATGTATAAACGGCACAGACAGAATAGGGGTTCAAAGGCGACCTGACAATATTCTGGCTATGGAGGTAGTAGTCTCTTTCACACTTCCTGGAAATGCCGACATATTTCTGGTTGTTCTTTGCCGGCATTCTGCATAAATGGCACCAAAGAAGACTGTGTCAAAAATAGACTGGGCAATTTTCCATGTCGCTGTGTGAAAGCCTGTGAAAGACTATATATAGTAACTTAGTCTTTATAAATAATGATATAGAGCGAAAGGTGCAGTAACATTTTCTTTATTTTGTGTCCTGCGTCCTCAAATAGGATATATGGATCACCGCAGAGGGCCCATTGGCAGAATTTGCGCCTGCATTACACCTGGTTTGACGCTTTTACCCATGCTTCCTGTCCCACGTTGGAAAAGCGTCATGTGCTGCAACTTTAGTCCTTGAAGGAAACACACTTTTTTGTGATTTGTTTGAAGTCCATGCACATGAGTTTTTGCAGTGCATAGACTTGTTGACCATGGCACTGGCAGCCGTCTGGTGCAGTTGTGGAGACATCAGCGACAGTTTGTGGACACCCCGTTGGACTTTTTTGGACCACACACTTTCATACATGTTGTAATGCATGATTTGTGAATCAGATGCTAGTCAGCACTATTATGGTCTGAAGGGTTTAGGCCCATCTATCCTATCTTGTCCTTTTACATGTAGTATGTTATGGGCTGTATGCTACTAGTACTACTACTACAACTACTGCTATTGCTGCTTGTATTATGGTCTGGCGAGGTTTATGGGAGGGGGGGGCGTCACCATGACAATGAGGTGGCTAGCTCTGAGGCCTGTGTGCATGCAATGAGGCCTGCGTGCATGCATGTCTAGGAGTGGTAGTGTGCGTGTAAGCGCGTGCATGTCAGCCAGCGTGCACGTTGGAAGGGGGTGGGGGCAGTGTGAGTATTATGGTCTGTCCGTTGCGAGGTAACTATGCAGAGTCCTGTGTGGGAGGGGAGGGGGGATTATTATGGGATGTCTGCCCCCTTTGTGTGTTTGTGAGGATGTTAGCTAAGCTGTGAGGCTGGGACAGATGGGAAAAAGGGGAGTGTGTTTTTAGGTTTTAAATGAATGAACCCTAAATTGAGTTGCTGGACTACACACACTAGTTTCCAAGTTATTAAGGTAAGATTTTCTTTTTTCTTTGACTAAATGAGGCGCTTGTGTCACTCTTTTGTGTACATATTCTAATTAGCCAACTTGTTTGAGTGCGACCAATTATAAACAACGAAGATATAATGCTAGCCAGGGCAATAAATGGCATTTTAAAACGTACTTATTTATGTTTTCCACTAGCCGCCCCCTCCCTTTCTGGTCACCCTCGGTCCACTCTCTCCAGCAGTCCCACGTCATTTTCCCTCCTCCCTCGTCGACCGAGGAGCCAGCTTTAGGGGGGATTAATAATCCCAGCGAGGAACACTGGAGAAATGTCAGTCAGCGAGGATGACAGGGACAACTTCGGGGACGCCGAGGAGCACTCACTCCTCCACGGTAAGATCCACCGGCCCCTCACCGCTTCTTGTTGTGTTGACCGGAGCTAGCCTTCAAAGCGATGCTAACATTAGCTCTAGCTAACCGGGGGAGTTGTCGCCATGTTAGTTAAGATAACTTCACGTGCAGGTGTCCTCCTTCCTTGTTTACCTTTTCAGGGACTAATAGCGGTAACTGTCAAAGTTTCATCAAAATAGGCGGTCAAGTTGTTTTTAACGCAGTATTTTTTTTTTGTTTTTGTACCACATTACGCGCACACGCCAATGCGTGAGAGCGTGCACGCGGATTTGGACGCGCACTGTACTGAGCACGCGCGCGCCCTCCCTTTCCTTCTATCGCGCCTGCAGGGCGCTCCCCACTGCGCATGCGCTGCAATCATAACGCGACAGGAGAAGTGTTAGGTGGTAGTAGAAATTAGTACAAATAACCAGCAAAATTAAGTAGAGCTACCACATCAACAATCATGCTTAAAAGTAAGTAAGCACTTGGATTTAAATTGATTTAAAGTACAAAAAGTAGTTTAATGTGTTGTCTCGTAGTACAAATAACCATCTCTCGCTCTCTCTCTCTCTCTCTCTCTCTCTCTCTCTCTCTCTCTCTCTATATATCTATATATATATGTGTGTTAGTCAAAGTAGAACTACCACATCAACGACCATACTTAAAAAGCACTTGCTTTTAAATGTAACATATATACTAAAAGTAAAAATACAGGTCTGACCCTGCAATTTTCCACCTTCTGAGATAGTAGCCCCTTTCACACTGCCTGTAAAATGCATCTTTTTACTATCACTGTTTTGTATAAACGGCACCAACAGAATAGGGGCACAAAGTCATCCCAGCATCATATGCATTATTATTTCTTCATAAGTGAAATGTAGAAAGAAAATATATTTAAGTGCACTTAAAAGTATTTGAAAATGGTCACATTCCACTGCTGCAAGTGTGAGAAGTGCGAGTGTCACCCGCAGACGACAACGAGGCGGAGGACGTCATGTCTGACATGGAGGAGGTGCCCAAGTCAAAGAAGAAGAAGAAAGCCAAGAAGAGCAGCCGAGACAGCAGAAGCAACAAGAGGCTAAGAGCCATCAGGGAGGCGAGTTTGCTTTCACATGACTCATGCTGCACCCTGCACATGGCAACGTCTTCAAATATAGTCACATTAGCTACTTATTACAGTATAGTAACGGCAATAATTGCACAATTATAACTCAATTACAGCTCAAGGTCATGCTCATTCTGTGCCTACACACGCAAATGATGGAAGTTTGCTGTCAATCTCCTACAGACAGGCAGTACCAGTACACTAATGATTATAATTTTTCTTTCCAGCGGGTACTCCTGCACAGTCTAGGGCAGGGATGTCCAAATGTTTTGCACTGAGGGCAGCATACTGAAAAATCAAAGGATGCGGATTATAGCTTTTTGCTCTCTTTTCCCATTTTTGTTGTTTTTTTTCTAATAGTATTTTTAAGATGTGCCACGGGGCAATAAAAAAATGAGCTGCGGGCAGCAAATGACCTCTTGGTCACATGTTGGACATCCCTGGTCTAAGGAGATTCACTGTATTCAGCTGTTGTTCAATGGGCCACATTTTTAGACAGCTAAGGATCAGGAGACTGGACATTTTCTTTCACTATTCACCTTTTTTGCATATAATGTCATTTTGTTGTATATAATGTCAATGGAAGTCTTTACCAAACCTTCAAACTTTTACTTCACCAAATTGTAGTCATTAGTTAAGACAAAGAAGCGCAAATCAAATATCTTGTCTTCTCGTATGGAGTGCTTTGCTGTTTTTAAGGAGTCTGCTGCAAAGACACGAGTCAAAGATCGTCCATATGATGCTCCTGTATACTGTATATGCTATTCACATAACCAGGATTTGCAGCTGAGCTCCCCAGAGCACCTGATCGGAGTGGAGGCAGCCGAGCGGGATGAGGGAGGTCTGCGCTCGGAGAGTGACGGAAGTGATTATGCTCCAGGGAGGAAAAAGAAGAAACGCTCCAGCTCGACCAAAGAGAAGAAGAAAGGAAGCACGGCATCAGAGAAAGGGGGCTCAAAGAGCAAACGGAAAGATCCGGAACCGGAAGATGACGATGAGGACGACGATGACTGCCAAGTAAATGGGAACTCTAAAACAAGAAGGAGCGCTGTTAATTCGTACAGGGATAACCTTTCTACCCTTGTCTACCTCAGCCGAAAAGCTCCTCACAGATGCTGGAGGCCTGGGGGATGAAAGATATCGACCATGTCTTTACTCAGGAAGACTACAACTCCCTCACCAACTATAAGGCCTTCAGCCAGTTTGTCAGGTAAGGAAACTTTCATATAAATCTGTCATATGGAAAAGTCAGACATGCTGTGTATTTTTTTGTGTAAGCTAACTCTTCTACTCCTGAACCACTGCATACAAAAGGGTGAACATTTGTCAAAACATGCACCCTTACGGTGTTGCGTGTGCTATTATTTTTCAGACAAATACACCATATGGTGGCGCTGTTATTAAACCTCAAAGTTGGACTCCATAAGTCAGATTGACTTGAAATTTGTTACACAACTCAGTGCACTCTACAAAACACCCGCTGCATTTACGATGTTTAGACGAATCACCAAAAAATTTGGTACGCACCTTTAAGGGACTGGCAGGCACATGTCTGATTAATTTGAGCAATATTGGTTGAAAAACGTGGCCGCCAGCGAGCAGAATGTCTTTGCAGGGTTGCGGGCCAGACTTTGCAACTAATTATCCAGAAGTTATTAACCACTGACCTGTCACTGATTTGTCTAATGATTGTAAAACTTAGAGGATATTTATGTTATATCACATTTGTTGTCGCTCTTAGGCCCTTGATTGCAGCCAAGAACCCCAAAATTGCTGTTTCCAAGATGATGACTTTAATGATGGCCAAGTGGAGAGAATTTAGCACAAACAACCCCCTTAAGGTATTACACTTAATTGATTAGAATGAAGGGTAAATGGAGAAGCACTCGTCTGCAAAGTTCTTGAATCTTCCCTGCAGGGCTCCGCCACGGCAAATGCAGCTCTGGCAGCCGCCAATGTGGCTGCAGCTGTGGAGCACATGGTAGTGGCTGGGACAGACGGAGGGGTGGACGTTGGTACTCCTGCCGCCGCTCCCACGACAACACCTGCTGCTTTGGGGGCGCCGCCTCCAGCACCACCTCTTCGCAAGGCTAAGACCAAAGAGGGCAAAGGTAAGTAAAATGTTAGGTTAGAAAACATCTGGTTTGTATTTGCTTGAAGTTGTCTCTTTATTTTCACCTCAGGCCCTAATGCTCGTAAAAAGTCCAAGTCTTCATCTAAAGCACCACCAAAGCCCAAACCCAAGAAGGTGGCTCCGCTCAAAATTAAACTAGGAGGCTTGAACAGCAAGAGGAAGCGCTCTTCCGTAAGATGTTTGCCACCAAATTGTTTTGTGTTCATGTAATTTGCTCATAATTTTGCAAAAATGTGTTCCCGCTCTCTAATCAGAGCGACGAGGACGAGCCAGATGCGGACAGTGACTTTGACGAAACTACTTTCTCCGTGTCAGAGGGCTCCAACCGCACCAGCCGCAGCAAGAAGAAGTCCAAGAGTGCAAAGAAGAAGAAGAAAGGTGTGGCCTCTTTTTCCATTTGGACCTCACTTCTGGACCACTGAACCCACTAACTTCCCTTGTCTTTTTCAGTTGAGACAGAGGATGGTGATGGTTACGAAACTGACCACCAGGACTACTGTGAGGTGTGCCAGCAGGGAGGAGAGATCATTCTGTGCGACACCTGTCCCAGGGCTTATCACATGGTCTGTTTGGACCCTGACATGGAGAAGGCACCCGAGGGCAAGTGGAGCTGTCCACACTGTGTGAGTACAGTCATCTTGGCTCGATTCATCCACTGACAGTATCTCACAAAAGTCAGTACAGCCCTCACATTTCAGCATGCATTTTATTATATCTTCTTAAGGGATACTAGAGATAGTAAACATGGATATACTTTAGAGTAGTCCGTTTACAGCTTGTGGAGCAGTTTAGATTTACTATACACTGAAAATAAGTCAACACAGAGCCATTATTGTCTAAATAGCTGATAACACAAATACATCTCACAGTGATCATGTCTAAATTGTGAATATTTAGTGTGAGCACCATTGTTATCTAGCACTGCCTTAACCTTCTTGAGCATAGAATTCATCAGAGCTGCACAGGTTATTACTGGAATCCTCTCCCACTCCTCCATGATGTGATCACTGGTGGAGCTGGTAGACATTAGACACCTTGTCCTCCACCTTCCCTCCTTGTTTCAAATGCTCAATTGGGTTCAGGTCTGGAACTTGGCCACTCCATCACCTTGACTTTCCTCTGCAAGGCACTTGTCATCTGGGGTGTGTGTTGGCGCCTTTTATCATGTTGGACAACTGCCATGTAGCCCAGTTTTCCATGCGAGGGTAATTTGGCGTGATTTAAATAAGTTAAATTGAATTTAATTTCATGCTTTGCTCACAATGTCACAGTACATGTTGGAATTTACATTTCCCTCAACAAACTGCAGCACTCACGCAGCCCCAGACCATAATTCTTGACTGTATGCAAGACACAATTATCTTGCTGCTCACTTGTGTTGCCAGCTGTTTGTACAATAATGGTTGAGTGTTGACCCACTTTCAGTGGATCGTAAATCTATACAAGCTGTACAGCCACTTCTCTAAATTGTATACAAGTTTACTTTGTTATACTCCTAGCATTGTCCCTTGAGACGACATGCTGTATTAAAAATAGTTGCTGAAATGTGAGAAGTGTCCTCACTTTTGGGAGATGTAGTAAATGACAGCATTTGTTATTGCACTACTGTCACAGTCTTGCTAACCCTTTCCCCCTTACCCTCTGCCCATGATTGTGACACCAGGAGAAGGAGGGGATCCAGTGGGAGGCCAGAGAAGATCTGTCCGACGCCGAAGTGGAAGACGAGGACGACAGGCAGGACGATGGTGCTGAGGAAGAGGACGACCACCACATTGAGTACTGCAGAGTGTGCAAGGATGGAGGAGAGCTGCTCTGCTGTGATACTTGCCCCTCATCTTATCACATCCACTGTCTCAACCCACCTCTCCCTGAAATCCCCAACGGCGAGTGGATCTGTCCCCGCTGCAAGTGTCCACAAATGAAGGGTAAAGTCCAGAAGGTTATAACATGGCGTTGGGGAGAGCTGCCAGCACCCATGCCTGTCCCCCGGCCTGCTGACCTACCTGCTGATGCTCCTGACCCGCCACCGCTGGTTGGCCGCAGGGAGAGAGAGTTCTTTGTCAAATGGTGCAACCTGTCCTACTGGCACTGCTCCTGGGTGCTAGAGTTGCAGGTAAATGTCTGATTCTGCCAACATTGCATACATTAATCATGGCAGAATAAATCAAGTCTCACATGTGGTCACCAGCTGGAGCTCAACTGCCAGGTGATGTTCCGCAACTACCAGAGGAAGACCGACATGGATGAGCCGCCTCCGGTGGATTTTGGAGGTGAGGGCGATGACGACAAGAGCACAAAGAGGAAGAACAAGGACCCGCTCTTTGTCCATATGGAGGCAGAGTTCTACCGCTATGGAGTAAAAATGGAGTGGCTGATGATACACCGCATTCTCAACCACAGGTATAGTCAAAATGTAGATTGATAATAAATGCAAAAGTCCCTTTTTATTGTATTGTTGCAACTTTTTCCTATCAATGTGAATGCATATTGTTGCAATTGTGACACGAGCTAGTGTGATACATTAGCATTTAAATTGCTTTTTAAAAGCTGCAATTGTTTTTGGCTAGTGAATAATTTACATAACTGAACCATTCCTGAATATTTGGGTATCTTGGTAGGCGTCTTACAAATCCAATTTATTATTATTATTATTATGATTATTATTATAAATATGAAAAATAAAAATGTATTACTTGCTTGTAATTGTTAAGTGAATAGAAACAGAACTATTTGTTGTTTTTTAATTTCTCAAGTCATCAGTTTTAATTTCATCAGGATCGTATGCGCTCTAGTAAGCATTTAATTATCTAGTGTTATGTCATTAAATTATCGCACACATAAAAATATGGATACTATAACTTATTTAGAGGCCAATCTGTTCGTCGGTTGATGTTTTAATGTGATATCTCCATGCCAGTGTTGACAAAAAGGGAAATGTGCACTACCTGATCAAGTGGCGAGATCTGCCCTACGATCAGTCAACGTGGGAGAGCGAAGACATGGACATCCCGGAGTTTGACACCTACAAGCAGACTTACTGGAATCACAGGTGTGCTAAGGAACACATACGTCACACATGTCCTCTCTTAATTTGTATGTGTTCAGTTTCTTATAGTCAGACAAGGGGTTTTTTTTACATGTTTTGAGTCTTTCAACTATCAACTGTCCCCTTTTTAACACTCATTTTTTAACCTAGAGAGTTGATGATTGGCGATGAGGGCAGACCTGGTAAGAAGCTGAAAAAGCCAGTCAAAGTCAAGAAGACGGAGCGTCCACCTGCGAATCCAGTTGTAGACGTGAGTATTCCACTTATCTGTCAAACAGCTTTCACCAGCCGCATTAGGTACATGTGCCCAATTCAATGAAAAATTCTGCCTCTTATAAAAGAGTTGTTTTTTATTGTCAGCGTTACTATAACACTATGCAACAATTATTTAACACATTATATATGTGTTTAACTTTTTTAGCAGGATGAGCAAAAAATCACAGGTCCCCATTACAAGGTCCCCCATAGGTGCTTGAAATGCTTGAAAATTGTTAAATTTTATTGCTCTGTCACCCTGTTGTCATTCAAAAAGTGGATGAAGTTTGGATGAAGTTTGCATAAAGTATTGCGTAAAGTATTTTGAAGCCCTTGAAATTGTAACTACTTTTTCCATAACAAATAGTTGTTCCAATAGTCTAAAAATAATAATGCAAAAATAATCAAGTAAAGCTTAATCCCATGAAGCTGAAATACTGTAAGTCTTAGCTCATCTTTGAAGTGCTGGAATGTTGTGAATTTGACCTATAATAGCAGTATGGACCCTAAAAATAAGAGTGTATCAAACTTGAGCATTATTTATTTATTGATATTGAATATGAAGTGTTGTGATGTGAAGAATCAGGAAAGACAACATTACAGAAAGACACTAATCCTCCTTTTTGTTTCCCCTTGTAGCCCACCAGCAAGTTTGACCGTCAGCCTGACTACTTGGACAGCACAGGAGGAACTCTTCACCCCTATCAGCTCGAGGGTTTGAACTGGCTCAGGTTTTCTTGGGCTCAGGCCACCGACACCATCCTTGCCGATGAGATGGGCTTAGGCAAGACTGTCCAGACTGCTGTCTTCCTCTACTCACTGTACAAAGAGGTGAAGGGCGCAATCACCAGTTTTTAAGTTCTATTGTGTCCTGTCTGCATTCGTCTGTGAGTCAGTGTCAATTGTAGGGTGAATCAAGCCATTTGACATAAAGCAACATTGCCCATTTAAAGGGGATGGGCTCTAAGGAAGGAGCTCTATTCTAAAGGCAGGGCAAGACATTTGGTTGCACCTCTCTTGTGTGTGTCAAATTTAAAATGTGGACCCCATCCTTGTTTTCCCTCAGGGTCACTCCAAAGGTCCTTTCCTTGTCAGTGCACCCCTGTCCACCATCATCAACTGGGAGAGAGAATTTGAGATGTGGGCGCCGGACATGTATGTGGTCACATACGTTGGAGACAAGGACAGCAGGGCTGTCATCCGAGAGAACGAGTTCTCTTTCGAAGGGAATGCTATCCGAGGTGGGAAGAAGGCATCCAAGATGAAGGTGAGAAAGATACGGTGACGCATTTCAAATTATGGCTCGTAACATTAAAAGTTGTCTCTTCGGTTTCTGATGTTGGCACTGCAGAAAGACTCAACAGTCAAGTTCCATGTCCTGCTGACATCCTATGAGCTAATAACTATTGACCAGGCTGTGCTGGGCTCCATTGAATGGGCTTGTCTGGTGGTGGATGAGGCGCACAGGCTCAAGAACAACCAGTCCAAGGTGTTTTACTAATTTACAGCTCCTATATTTACCTCTGCCATAGAGGTAGTGATTCATTGCTATTTGTTTATTTACTAGTTAGCAGAATTGGGCAAAACCAGTAAGGAATGGGTCAAGGATGAGAGGCGCATTAGCAACACTTACCGTACGGTCACATTTTAACATCAGCATCATGCTAAGTCAGCCTATTTGCTGAAGAAAAACAAAATGATCAAACTTACATCTCTCATGTTGGTAACTGACTAATGGATAGTTGACAGCGCTCCAGGTTTGATGTGTGGATGTGTAGTAAAGCCTGCTTTTTTTTCCTCAAGTTTGGTGGTCATAAACAGACTTTTGGGACACACATTGCTGTTAGAACATCATTAAAAAGCTCATTTTGTATAAAAGGGGACCTTTTAAGTGTTGCAGATATTTTCTGCGTGTTTATAAAAGTATTCGTGAGGTCTCATTCAATTCAATTTTGACTCAGTTATAGCATTTTTTGTCAGCTGCAACTTGGCAACTTCCCCACTAGGTTGTGCTCCTACACTTTGTGTTATTATCGACTTGCATTGAAAAGCATGAGAAATGTCAGATAGGATACATCTAATTGAATTCACTGAGTCCTTTCCTCACCAGTTCTTCCGAGTGTTGAACAACTACCCACTGCAACACAAGCTGCTCCTGACCGGCACTCCTCTTCAGAACAACCTGGAGGAGCTCTTCCACTTGCTTAATTTCCTGACTCCGGAGAGATTCAAGTCAGCATAAATCTCTGAGATTTTTTTGTTGCATGTTTGGCTCACCTTGTTTGTTTGGCTCAACTTGTTTTCCTTACTTCTGCAGCAACTTGGAAGGCTTCCTTGAGGAGTTTGCCGACATCGCCAAAGAGGACCAGATCAAGAAGCTCCATGACATGCTGGGACCGCACATGCTTAGGAGGCTGAAGGCGGACGTCTTCAAACACATGCCATCCAAGACGGAGCTCATTGTCAGAGTGGAGCTTAGCCCCATGCAGAAGTAAGTGATAAAAGCAATGAAATTGTCTTTTATTTCACTTATTCTAAGTTATTCCTGTTTGAATTTAGGAAATACTACAAGTTTATTCTAACACGAAATTTTGAGGCCTTGAACACTCGCGGAGGAGGAAACCAAGTCTCTCTGCTCAACGTGGTGATGGACCTGAAAAAGTGCTGCAATCATCCATACCTCTTTCCTGCTGCTGCTACAGTACGATTCACATCTTTATCCATTTTTATGTACTCACGTACTGCATGTTTAATTGTAAATAGTCATCATGTGGTCTTTTTTCACCATAGGAGGCACCAAAACTTCCAAACGGCATGTATGAGGGCATGTCTCTGACAAAGGCGTCTGGCAAGCTGATGCTCCTGCAGAAGATGATGAAGAAGCTTAAGGAGGGAGGGCACAGGGTTTTGGTTTTTTCCCAGATGACCAAAATGCTGGACCTGCTGGAGGACTTCCTGGAAAACGAGGGCTACAAATATGAAAGAATCGATGGAGGAGTGACGGGCAACATGCGGCAGGAGGCCATCGACCGCTTTAATGGTGACCCATGATATGGTGCAGTTCCTAGGCTTTTATGTTGTTAACCCATATGTTGATCTTCAATCCAACAGCTCCTGGTGCTCCCCAGTTTGCGTTCCTCCTTTCAACTAGAGCAGGAGGTTTGGGCATCAATCTTGCATCTGCAGACACTGTTATCATCTATGACTCCGACTGGAACCCTCACAATGACATCCAGGTATGACCCACGCCCATTGTTCAAGTAATTTATCAAACTTCGTAGCCCTTTTCATTGGCCGAGATGGATTTAATTACATTTGGGTTAAGATACAAGAAGTATGCATACAGTGCATCTGGAAAGTATTCAGTGTGTCACTTTTTCCACATTTTGTTATGTTATAGCTAGGGATGTCCAATATTGGCTTTTTTTGCCGATATCCGATATGCCGATGTCCCAACGGTCAATTTCCGATTCTGATATCAACCGCCACCGCTACCACATATCTCCTCTTGTGGAATTAAGACATATCTACCAGAGATCTACTGGTTTCTCTGGGGGGAAAAAATTAAATACTAATTTAATAAGTGTCTCTTTAATAGAAAAGCTGCAACACTACTTGTTTACCTTTGAGTAAGGTCTCTGCAGCAGAAGCAATCCTCCACCATTCTCCCATCAGTGAAAGATGTTTTGTTTTGCTCCAATATGCATACAATCTTTAGTGAAGACTCATTTGCACGTTGCTGTGCTGTAAATTAATTTACTATGAATGTTCATACTGGGCGCTACAATTTAAGAGCGTGTAAGACACAACGGTTTGGCACTGGATTCTGGAAAAAAGTAATGGAAAAAATTATTAGACCACCCTTGTTTCTTCAGTTTATTGATCCATCCATTTTTAATTTTAATTATATATATATATATATATATATATATATATATATATATATATATATATATATATATATATATATATATATATAACAAAATATACTTGAGAATCACTTGATTCTGGTGCAAGCTTATCTAAATAAAGCGCAGTGACACATTTTTATGATATTTTGAATTGTTTTCAAACTTATTAACACGATCAGTTACATGTCGCGGAAATCCTGTAAGTATTCAGTGTTTGCCATCAAGCTGAAAATTAAAGCCATCACCTGACCTCATTTTTTCAATTTAATTAAAACAAAAGTTCTCATGATTTTTTGTAAATGTATTAAATAATAAAGAACTAACAAATCAAATGTGCATAAGTATTCACAGCATTTGCCATAAAGCTGAAAATTGAGGTCAGGTGATGATGACATGTGATACAACAAAATGTGGAAAAAGTGAAGCGGTGTGAATACTTTCTGGATCCACTGTACATTCTAAGATAGGCATTTTTTTCTATTTTAATGAATAATAGATGGCTTTTAATGCAAAAATACAGACATATCCAAAAGGTTGTTCTTCCAAATTGGGATTGTTATGCGTTTGTGTCTGCACCCTGAAAGCCATTGTAGCTGTATGTTTTTCAAATTGATGTTTGTCTGTCGCACACAAGTTAACTACTGTTGCTATGAAGACATAAAAACCATCAAGTACTTAAACGCCTTAACATTTTTTATGACAAAGGTGCAATACGAAGGTGATATATTTCATAATATTTTTGCTTATAACGTAAGTGTAAAAAGAAGTTAACCACTGTAATAACAACAAAACAGTCTACCCTAACTTTGATTGCAAGTGACAATACATATGGTGACAACTTTTTGTGCATGTTCTCTGTGTACGTTGTAGGCATTCAGCAGAGCTCACCGTATTGGTCAGAACAGAAAGGTGATGATCTATCGTTTTGTGACCAAAGCGTCTGTTGAGGAGAGGATCACACAGGTGGGTAACACAGGAGCGCATGGATGGGGAGAAAAGGTCATAATTTTCTGTTCAAGCTTTTAACTGCTGGTTTGTCTCCAATCTCATTAGGTAGCAAAGAAGAAGATGATGCTCACCCACTTAGTGGTGCGACCTGGGCTTGGTTCCAAGACGGGGTCCATGTCCAAGCAGGAACTTGACGATATTCTCAAATTTGGAACCGAGGAGCTGTTCAAGGATGAGGTTGGAGAAGGTTGGTGACGGTTCAAGATCTTGTAGTGTTTCAAGTGATAGAACAGTGTCACCCCAGAAGGCATGCATATGAGCCGTCATTGTATTGCATTATACAGGTTTACCTAATGTTGTGGCCAATGAGTGTTTTTGATACTTATATACTGTACGTCACTACATTCTCATTGGATCTGTCCTGCTTACTAGGGGACAACAAG
The DNA here is from genome assembly GCF_027744805.1 of Dunckerocampus dactyliophorus. Taxonomy (NCBI): domain Eukaryota; kingdom Metazoa; phylum Chordata; class Actinopteri; order Syngnathiformes; family Syngnathidae; genus Dunckerocampus; species Dunckerocampus dactyliophorus. The sequence goes on from NC_072825.1 coordinate 9,116,813, forward strand.
GAGGATGACAGCAGTGTGATTCACTACGATGACCAGGCCATCGATCGCTTGCTGGATAGGAACCAGGACGCCACAGACGACACAGAGCTTCAGAGCATGAATGAATACCTCAGTTCCTTCAAAGTGGCTCAATACGTGGTCAAAGACGAGGACGATGAGGTAAAAAGCGTCTGAAGAACTGAAAACGAGATGGTGCCTGTTACCAACTGAGACGCTGTTTTCTTGAAGGAGGAGGAAGTGGAGAGGGAGGTGATCAAGCAGGAGGAAAGCGTGGACCCTGACTACTGGGAGAAGCTGCTTCGCCATCACTATGAGCAGCAGCAGGAAGATCTGGCCCGCAATTTGGGCAAAGGCAAAAGAACACGAAAGCCAGTCAATTACAACGACGGCTCGCAGGAGGACCGAGGTATAAGACAGGGTACAGAACATTATATAATGCAACCTCTTCTTTCTGTCTGTGCTGTGCTGTGTTGTCATTTGTGTTTATACGTGCATTGCATGCTTTATGTCAATGACTTTCTGCTTACTATTTGTATTGTCCTAGTTAAACCGAGTTGAGAACACAGTAGGTAAATTTGCTAAAATTACAATCTTTCAGATGCATGTTTTTTTCTATTCCGGAGTTGATTGACGAAGCTCTGTTGGTTTTGATGCACTTTCATCCTGATGATTAGATTCTGTCCAAGAGTTAATGAAGTGTGTTCCTCATTCCTTCAGACTGGCAAGAGGATCAATCCGACAACCAGTCTGATTACTCGGTGGCGTCAGAGGAGGGTGACGAAGACTTTGATGAGCGTTCTGAAGGTACACTTAAACTCATTGCTGCTCTTCTGGGGCCCTGTGTTGAATTTGGCCTTCAGCTGACTCTTGTTCTATGTTGAGGCGTTATCAAAGTACAGTGGAACCTTAAAGGCCAAAAACACTGCATTCAACCCCTTATTCGTTTGCATTTAGAAATAAATACCATAGGAAACAATGGATTTTGATAAAGAATCTGTTCCAGGGTCAAATTGTTGTCATCATAAATGTATTAACTGTGCAATTTGTAAGTAACTTTGTAACATTCTTAATGTAATAAAGTGTTAACTGCTGTATTATAAACCTGAAGTAGAAGTAGGCTTGCTAGGGGACCAGTAGACATCATCTATCAAACTTTTTAACATTTTTAACTGTAATTCAAGTGTAAAAATAAGTTAAATGTAACGCCTGTGTAGGAACACAACACTCTACTCGTGATTAATCATTTGATAATATGTGACAAAGTGACTGTTGTGCAGAGGGACAGTTGGTATGTGTGCTAACTGTGCACTGTACATTCCGTTTTTATTATTGATGTCCACTTATTTTGGCTTTAGCCATTAAATGTGTGTACAAATTGTGATGCTATTTCAAAGTTTAATTTCTGGTTGTACGGCCATCATCATGCTTTTCCTGTCTGAAATCACTGGTACACTTCTATGGTGGATGTCACAAAAAATCCAAACAAAAAGCAAAACACATGTTAGATGCTCACTGAGCTAAGTTTCTAGTTTTAGAGGCATATTTTTCCCAAAAAGTTTCCAAATTGTAAAACCTTTTGAAGTTCCACTGTAGTTTCCTATTAAGAATGAATAAAAAAAAAAAATAACAAAAGGCTGCAGTTCTTTCCCTGACTAACAAACCTCCAAATCACCCACTTACCCCTGCAGCTCTGTATTCGGAGTCGGACGACTGCAACGCCGGCTATGGGTTCGGCGTGAAAAAAAGCAGAATGTGTTCGTGCATGTTTTGTCTCTTAAGACAGAAGAGAAAGTGAATTTGTTCATTGTAACTAGTTTGTTTCCAGATACACTTTTTAAACTACCTTTTCTACCTGTTTCAGTTCATTGTCATGTCTACCATAACTGTTCTTTCCATAAATTATGAATCTCACTGTTACTGGAATTGCATTAAATGACACTACTTTCAGTTGTAAACGTTCTGAAAGCATGTTTGCTCCAAGAGGTATATAAGTAAAAAGTATGAAGAGAGCAAGAGAGAGAGAGAAAGAGAGGCACCTTCAGCAAGAGGGTGCCATTTTCTCGCGGAAGTGCTTACAGAGCCGCCCCGGTACAATGAACACATCAAGTTCCAGTTTGAACATTTCACCGTTAACATATTTTAAGCTGGTTTAGATGACAGTGCTTGTCTCACCACAGCTAACGCCCGCAGACCTAATCGCAAAGGCTTAAGGAACGACAGGGACAAGCCCCTACCTCCGTTATTGGCCAGAGTGGGAGGGAACATTGAGGTGAGGCTTATTGCACCCATTTTACTGGTTTTTAATAGCTTCTTTCCCTGCAGCTCTGAGATATTTTCTATTTTACCTACTAGGTCCTGGGCTTCAACGCACGGCAGAGGAAGGCCTTCCTGAATGCTGTGATGCGGTATGGGATGCCTCCGCAGGATGCATTCACCAACCAGTGGCTGGTGCGGGATCTTCGAGGGAAGTCAGAAAAGGAATTTAAGTGAGGAGGAAATAATTTCTCATTTCTACCCATCACATTACCATCAAAATATATACCTGCTTTGCAAACACTCAGACTTTATTAGGTATACCTCCTTCACTATGGATCCAAATCAAGAGCTGTTTTATGTCTCACTCATTGACTGAGTTTGTCTTGTGTCCACCCACCGTCCAGCATGACCCAGAGTTGACTGTATGACCATATTCTTGCAATTGCATTATATTAAAATTGTTTTTTAATTGAAACTTTCTTAGAACTAGATTGTATTTTTTAAATCACCATTTTATTTCAAAATTAATATAAATATGAATGGAAAGAATGATTTACTTATTTTCTTACTTACAAAAAAACGACAAAACCCCCCACAATTTTTCAATTTTTTCTTTTAGGTCATGTATTTTATTGCTCTTTTAATTTTTTTTCTTTGCTGATTTTCAACTGTAACAAGAGGTGGCTCACCTTTATGTTTTTGACACATTGTTCACAGGGCTTACGTGTCTCTCTTCATGAGGCACCTGTGCGAACCGGGAGCTGACGGAGCTGAGACCTTTGCAGATGGTGTCCCCCGCGAGGGACTGTCTAGGCAGCACGTGCTCACTCGCATCGGTGTCATGTCCCTCATAAGGAAAAAGGTAAGGATTTCACATACTTATCTGGGTCCACTGCTTTGTATGAGACATACAGTATCTAATTAGAATCACGATATAAAATCATCATCAGTGATCAAATGATGGCCGTATTGATTGACAGGTGCAGGAGTTTGAGCATGTGAATGGTCAGTGGTCCATGCCGTGGATGGCAGAACTAGAGGAGAACAAAAGGGCTGCAGCTTTGGCTGCCGGTGAAGATCCTAAGACTCCTTCAACTGGGACCCCTGCGGATACACAACCTAACACTCCTGTGCCAGGTAAATATTGTTAAATTGATACCTCTCTGACAGTGTCAACCATAAGTGAGTGTTAATACCTTTTGTAAAAGCCAAATTTTGGATACAGCTCTTGCATTGGATGTCATTCTGTGCTCACTGATGCAGATACACATTGTTCATGTCTGACTTTATTTTTTAAACAGAGGATCTTTCAAGATCAGAGGACAGAGAGGACTTCAGGAAGGATGCAGAGGAAGCCAAAGGAGCCAGGAAGACAGACGATCCAGAGGTAATTCTGCATTTGTGTGTCCTTTCTTGACTGTGATGTTATTGTAAACTGATCATTACTTCTTTTGCTCTAGATTATTGAAATCCCAGACGAGTCAGACAAGTCGCCGGCCTCCGAAAACAAAGACTGCTCTCCTGCGAGGAAGGAGGACAAAGAGAAGGAAGCGCGAGGCGAGGAGGAAGGGAATGAAGCTGATGACCTGAGCAAGACGTCACAGATGTTAGATGCTGCTGAGGTGAAGGGTGAAGCGGCAGAGGGGAAAGCAGATGTAGAGGAGCGGTCGAAAGGTGCTGCAGGTGGGTTTTCTTCTTAAATCATTTGTTTTGTTTTTGCTGTCTATTTGACTGATTGTTGTGGTTTCAGCAGAAGAGACAAAAGATGAGAAGATGGATACATCAACAGAGAAAGGTGCATACGCTCACATTTTGGTTACCTATGAGGGGGTTGTACTATTCTAAACTACAGTAAACTACATTCACAAAAATACACATATTGTTCATTGAATACCTCTGATGGGGTTGATTAAACGTGAGCATTAGGAATCTTTGATACAGCCTGTGTATTGGATTCAATTAGATGCTGCATGTGTCCCTTTTATATCTACAGTCAAACCTGTCTTAGCGGCCACCTTTATAGAACGGCCACCTGCCTATAGCAGCCACAGAACACGGTTAAGGTTAAACAAGCCCCACTACATAGCTGTCCCGGCAATGCCTGTAAGAAATGACACCGTTTATTTCCTGGTGTGCACTGGTCAATACTGTAATGCCGCTTGTTGTGGGGAAGGAGAGACTCACGTCGCCGATGCACTTTAATCGCTTTATTAACAGCGGAGAACACTGCAGGACTTTACATCCACGCCAACATAAACACACTTCCCAACTCTCTCGAAACTCACAGCTCGCACTGAGCCTTGCTCTCCTGCTCGGGACGCCCACCGTCACTTCCCGTCACTTCCTGATGAACTAAAGCTGTAAAAAGTAAAATATTAAAAAGAAGCATAAGACATTACTAGCACAGCTTTGTTCTGTGGGTTGTGGATATAGTCTATCAGTTAATATTAAGCCTCTACCTTCCTTTTAATAAGTAAAAACCTTGGCTATGATTGCACTACATTGTCATGTAGACCTACAAAGTACACTTGGAAGAATAAGAGGTGAATAAATGTATTGTAACTGATGTGAAACTGATGAGGGGTAGGATTAAATAAGCTTTGCTTCTTCCTACTCCTTTTTGGACATGCAAATTGTGAATTGTACTATGTGATGTGCTACTGTTTGATTCATATGCATGTTCAGGATGAATTAAAACCATGACCCATGAACCATGATAATAACAAGCCTAGTAGTGCTGTTTTATCTGTTTTAACTTTTATCCGCAGTCCGCAGTGCCCTCTACTGGTCAACATTATTTTTTTTTCCCCCTTTTTTTTTTCTTTTTTTTCCTCTACTGGTCAACATTCAAACTGGACGCCAACCTGTCCATAGAGGCCATCTGTCTATAGCGGCCACTTTTGCAGACTCCCTCTAGTGGCCGCTATAGACAAGTTTGACTGTATTTGTGTTTTTCCCATAGATCAAAAAGATGACAAAGACAGCATGAAATCGGACGAATCCAGCAAACTTCAGAATGGAGAGAATGGTAGAGAAGGAGCAGCAGCTTTGTCCATGGTGAATGTCAGTGAAGAGAAGAGAAAAGCCAGCAAGCAGAGGTTCATGTTCAACATTGCAGATGGAGGCTTCACAGGTTGGTAAACATACATACACACACGTATGTTTTCTCTTTTTATTTTTAGGCTCTCATGCCCTTTTCCTCTTGTTTTGCAGAGCTTCACTCCCTGTGGCAGAATGAAGAAAGGGCAGCCACCGTCACTAAGAAGACCTTTGAAATTTGGCACCGTCGCCATGACTACTGGCTCCTAGCTGGCATCATACAGTATCCGTTTTTGTTTTTCATACAAAACTTAGCAATTGCACCTGTGTTTGTTTTTATCCTGACAATGCTGCACCACTTCTGTTTGAATTTCAGCTGCTGAAAGGCCAATCTGCGTATCTTAGAAAGTTTAAAGTGACTTTTTAATTGTGTTCTAACCATAATATGTGTCCCTAGAGGCTGTTTATGGGCATCTAATGTGAGAAAAATTCATCATTTTTTTTCTCACTTGTTTGCTCCACCTTTGAGAGAGGTGGTGCTCAAATGGCCGCTCCTGAAGTTGTGGCTTTTCATGACGCCATGACTTCCTTTATCGTGGACACGATACCGCTTCTGACCCACTCCAAGCTCGCTGAGCGCACCTCTTCAATGAAGAAAGCTTTTTAAAAAACAGTAATAATAATTAGGCTTTGCTACACATCTTAATGTAAAGCCCGGTGCCTGTTAACTGTCCGTCTGTCAGCTACAGACGTGGGAGCTGTAAGTTTGGTCATTTTGTTTTTCTTCAGCGAGTAGGCCAGCGTAGCATGATGTTGCTGTTAAAATGTTACTGTAATGTTAGCACTTTATCTCATATAGCAATGTTTTGCTAACGTTTGTCTCCTCCTGTCCCACTCCTTAATGTTTTGTTGTTGTATGTGATATTTGACATGTAATATGTTGGACAACTGCAGAGATACAGTGTATATGTAAAAAGTAGGTAAAGTGCACAGTAGTGAGACAGGTGTGGGCTCATTAGCATTAAAAAGACACGCAAAATGGTGTGTTCAGATTCCGGCTTACTAAAAGCACTTTTAAACTGACTAAATTTCAGCATCAATGCTCGATTTTGGCCCAGACACTTTCAATACACTATTGTGGGACCTCCGAGACTTAAAATTGTCAAAGAGCAACCTAGGCCACTGTACATCTCATATAAGTAGTTGTAGACTTGACCATGATGCCTCTCAGACATGGCTACGCTCGATGGCAAGATGTCCAGAACGATGTAAGGTTCGCCATCCTCAACGAGCCCTTCAAAGGCGAGATGAGCCGGGGAAACTTCCTGGAGATCAAGAACAAGTTCCTGGCACGCAGATTCAAGGTGAACTAAATGCAAAAGTTATGTCGTGTGAAATTCTGCCTGCATTTGCCTGCTTGTCTCACATGCCAATCGTTGCCTTTTTATTAGTTACTAGAGCAGGCATTGGTCATCGAGGAGCAGCTCCGCCGGGCGGCCTATCTCAACATGACGGAGGACCCGGCACATCCCTCCATGGCCCTTAACACTCGCTTCAGTGAGGTGGAGTGTCTGGCCGAGTCTCACCAGCATCTCAGCAAGGAGTCCATGTCTGGAAACAAGCCTGCCAACGCAGTGCTGCATAAAGGTAAAAGACGGCATTGCCATGGCAACACTGTTTGTTTTTTTGTAACTTGTCCACTTTATGGGAACTATAAAAACTGTTCATAATTGAAAATTTTAGTCACCTTGTTAGTAAGCTTGTATTCTTCCTGTATTCTTGCTGTAGCTTGTGTTTCTGGTTAATTCCTTCTTTCGGCACGGTTTGATTTTATTGTCATTTGCCATCTTTTTAGGAACAGTTCCTGACATCATGGTCTTATCGTGGTCTTAATGCCAGTCATTATCGCAGCACCACTGATTAGTCATCATGTGCCCATTTGAATTATTACATGCAGCAGCAAAGATTACCATTCGAGCATGTTTACATATTTATACTAGCACATAACACATGGCAAGTAAACAATATTTATTTGTAAAAAAAAAAAAAAAAAAATTAAGTTCAAATGTAAGTTTGTCTCCTAAGCCTATTTTTATTTCTAACCTGTTAAATGTCTAATCAAGGAAAATATAGAATATATATATATATATACACACCATATATGTGTGTGTGTGTGTGTGTGTGTGTGTGTGTGTGTGTGTGTGTATGTGTGTGTGTGTGTGTGTGTGTATATATATAATATATATATATAAGAGGTGTGTATTTATATTCAGGGTTGTCTTGTGTTCGCATCTCTAAATTTAGGAAGTACCTTTTCTCATCATCCATTTTGTTTCGACACCTTGCAGTTCTCAAACAGCTGGAGGAGCTGCTAAGTGACATGAAGGCCGACGTCACACGCCTCCCTGCGACCATCGCCAGGATACCGCCGGTTGCCGTGCGGCTGCAAATGTCCGAAAGGAATATCCTCAGCCGTCTCGCCAGCCGTGGGCCCGAGGTGACCGGCCAGAACCAGTCGCAGAGTATCCAGCAGATGCAGGTTTCACGCTGAGGCAAGAACTTTTCACTACAGTGTAGCAGACTCCCTCATGCCCCACTTGAAACACCTTGTACAGCACAGGTTAGTCTTCTTCGGTCTCACACACACACACAAAAACCCAAAGGAACATCAACTGTGTTGTGAGACATTCAGAAGTCAATACAGGAAGTCAACAGATGTGACATTCATGGCATCATGGACAAACTGTACCAGGTTTATGTGTATTTAAATATACACTATACGCGGAAGATGCTGAGAGCATCCTGGATCTTCATTACAATTTTTTGGACTATTGACAGTGGGTGGAGGATTCACAGGATTATCTGGCTCATTTTCACACAAAGGAATCGTGAACTTTTAAGCAGTTTTCCTTTTACAAGTGTCATGTAATGTTCTCACCTGAATGTGTGTCTTTCCTGTATTTCTGTCTCTTGTATGTACAGTACGTACAGTACTGTGCAAATGTCATTGGCAACCATTCGTTTTGGTGTTTTTAAGGGTACAGCAAATAAGAGTGTAACTAATAGGACAGCTACAAGTGTTAGCTTTAGAAGAGGCTTGTTACTGCTGTTGCTCAAACGTAAGGGGACGTGTCATGCTAAGTAATTGCAACAGGAAGCAATTATAAAAAGTCATAACTAGGGACTAATATTGTCAAAGGTATGAGAAAATCACACTGAATGTTTTGAACCCTTGTTTCTATAACAGTGTTTACCAGCTTCACTTTCCTAAGCTGGTGTCCTGTTGTATTTCTTTAGCCAGCAAACTACGTGAGATTGAATCAACTGTGCTGGTTGCAGCCAAGTAGTGCACTCCATTTTGACTCAGTTGCACCAAATTTAAGGTTTTTTGTTGTACTTTTGCACAGTACTGTATGTATGTATTGTATGTATATACTGTATGTATGTATGAAACAGGTCATATTTGGTGGACAAGGCTGTTACTCTCTCTTAGTCTTGTCCTATTATTGTTGCTTCCATCCCTTAAACTCCTACGTATGTGACATCACCTTAACTGGCCTGGGATCAGCTCAAACGCCAACAAAGTGCACCTCAACATTCCTCCAGTCGCTACACCTGAAGCTCATGTATTTTACTCAAAAAACAAAGAAAAAAAAGGTACACATGGTGTGGGCAGTTGTGAGACATGTTGGCAATCTTAACTTAAATTTATTTCTGTATGTGTGTCATTGTTGTTATTATTATTATTATTATTATTATTATGACTGCCTTTTTGTTTTTACCAACTGTTTTGTTTTCAGTGGGCCACAATAAAAGGGCAACCATTTTTTCCCAGCGTATTAGATTCTCTTTTATGGATCACCATTTTTTTGTTTTGTATGCACAACAGTGTTCATCCCTATTTACATTTTAAAGCAGTAGCTGGAAGACCTGCAAATGTAATGGGGTACACCTCTTATATTTATTGGCGTATTGAGCTGAGTATAAGACAACCATGAGTATAAGATGACTCATCTTTTTCAAGATCTATTTATCTTGATTCTGTCTTTGATGATTCTGCTTCATTGATCACCATTATCTTGAATTTTTTTTTTTTGCCGAGCGAGTTTCGTGTGGTGGCTGCATCTTTCCAAGTCATTGTGTGTGAGTGATGGGAATAAACTCACTTGGGGAGAAGTCGTTTGGCGCCACCTGTTCATTTACTGTCATTTGAAGCGTCTGTGTAGGCTCTCAGTCGTACAGGAGTTGTCCATCGAGGAAAAGGCTTCTTGAGACGTCATCTGTACTTCTGTGTAGAAGGTGTCGGACGTTTCGCTCCTCATCCGAAGAGCTTCGTCAGCAAACTAATAAGTGCTGGTAGCTTAGGCCTTAAATACAGTAAGAGTGGGCGGAATTGGTGTGCCAACACCCTCCTCCTATTGGTTCGTTACACTAAGCCTGGGCGGAGCAGTGGTATAATCCTATCCTGTTATTCACACCTACGATAAAAGGGAAGTGTCGCTCCCTGAATTGGGTATGAACGACTCTGATACTGGCTTGTTAGCATCTATTGTTCTGGCTCGGCCCTGCCTTCACCTCATTTGCAAGACTAAGAGCTGTGGGTTTAGGTCTCAGTAACCTGCTGAACACAGGGTCCAAATTAAACCTCAAACCACCATTCCGATTCAATGATGGGTTCTGTTGTTTGACAAAAATAGCTTCCTTTACTCCTCTTTCAAACCATCTGTTTTCTTTGGCCAAAATCTTTACCTCGCTGTCCTGAAAAGAGTGATTGGTAGCTTTCAGGTGTAGATGTACTGCTGATTGAGGACCACTAGTAAACTGTAAAGATGAGGAATACAAAGAGCACTACATTGGGGAAACTAAGCAAATGCTCCAAAAAAGGCTTTATCAACATCGCAGGGACAATGCTAGTGGTCCTCAATCAGCAGTACATCTACACCTGAAAGCTACCAATCACTCTTTTCAGGACAGCGAGGTAAAGATTTTGGCCAAAGAAAACAGATGGTTTGAAAGAGGAGTAAAGGAAGCTATTTTTGTTAAAAACAACAGAACCCATCATTGAATCGGAATGGTGGTTTGAGGTTTAATTTGGACCCTGTGTTCAGCAGGTTACTGAGACCTAAACCCACAGCTCTTAGTCTTGCAAATGAGGTGAAGGCAGGGCCGAGCCAGAACAATAGATGCTAACAAGCCAGTATCAGAGTCGTTCATACCCAATTCAGGGAGCGACACTTCCCTTTTATCGTAGGTGTGAATAACAGGATAGGATTATACCACTGCTCCGCCCAGGCTTAGTGTAACGAACCAATAGGAGGAGGGTGTTGGCACACCAATTCCGCCCACTCTTACTGTATTTAAGGCCTAAGCTACCAGCACTTATTAGTTTGCTGACGAAGCTCTTCGGATGAGGAGCGAAACGTCCGACACCTTCTACACAGAAGTACAGATGACGTCTCAAGAAGCCTTTTTCTCGCTGTCATTTGAAGGCATTTATCATCTTTGAACGTGTTCCGTTACTTATGCTTTGGAATGTAAGATGACCTCTCTTTATCAGGTTTTTTTCTTTGACTTATGTTGGAGTCAATATGGGAAGAAGGTACACAAAGCAGGGGCCATAAAAGTTTTTTTTAAGAATTTGCTGTGGAAGAAAAGCATCAAGCACCTTTTGAGATGAACAGACTCTGTGATAAATGAACAAAAATTCCAACAGAATCTCACAGAAAGTCCATATTTTCTTCCCATTTCCACTTCCTGTGTGGAATGACCATCTGTCCCATTTACTTTTGACGAGTACTGAGTAAGAGGAAGCTTTGCAGCAGAAAGGAACAAGCATATTATCTCCCTGTAATTAAGAGAATTGGAGTAAATTACAGGGTGGGAGCCCAACTGCAACAAGAGTGTTGATAACCTTCTAATAGAAATGTGTAGTTCTCTTCCCGCAGAAACATCCAGACTCCTGTTGACCTGCAGGGTGAAGAGCAACAACAATGAGGTGTGGGTGAGTACGCAAGGTGGAAAAGTTCCTATATTTTGTGTTTAGCTTCATTTCAGTTTGTCTCTTAGGCTAAGGTTACTTTCTCGACAACATGTTAGCAAAGCATTAGCAGGATTTTTTTTGTTTTGTTATTGTGCAACATTTTTAGCATTCAAACATTAGGTGCCCTTCTGTGTAGCCCCTTGTCCCATTGCAATCTTTTCTCTTGGATCTCATTAGATTACGACATCTTCTCCATTTTGATGCAAGTTTAGGACGAGTATTACGTTAACACTGGGAAACTACAGTTTTTTGTGTGTTGAAATAGCTTAGTATACCGATACCGTGTTACTGAGATGCAAATAAGGAAGTGTACTTTGACTGTGACCTTTGTGTTCACACTTAAACGCACACCTGCAAGCGACAGACAGAGGAAAAAGTCAACATTTGTTTATTTAGTTTGTCGCTTTTTGAGTGATTTTTATGTTGGCAACTTGCATCCAAAACAACATAATGGAGTCTCATTGAAGGTTCTAATAAATTAAGCACATTTTAATGTTTTTTTATTTACTTACTGAGCCTCCTGTTGAATTCTGGCCTTGTCAGCTGTTCTGGTTCCGGTCTTTGCTTTCACTATTTTGTGAAAGGATCAACAAAAAGGAAGGAAGAGTGAAAGACAGCGAGAGAAAGAGGAGGGGATAGTGTGAAGAGGTACTCAGTTGCGTTCAGGGACGAGTAGAGAAGAGAACGTTTTTGCTTTCTGCTTCCCTGCGAGTCACACACGAGCTGAGTCAGGAAGGAGAGAGCAGGTATTTTAATTTATATGCTTTAAAAAAGTAGTTCTAGCTTCTTTTTGACAGTTTCCTAGTGATGATTTTTGCATGATGACAGCTAATATGATGTTTTTGCGCACACATGTAGGAGGTAGAAGGCAACTGCTGCCAGCCGCCACACTTGTTCGGTTCTGACCCAGACACTGTGATCTGACATTATGGTTCGGTGAGTGCATTTGCTGACAACTTCTGTGTTTCCATTCCTCCTCTGTCTCTCCCCTCCCCAGCTGCTGTGATCCTCGCATCATATAATATATGTTGTGTTCAGGTGCTTCTGCAAAAGCAGCCTTTTCTGAAAACGTTTGCAGCAATATTATTTCATTTAGAAAAACATAACACACAATTTAGTCTTCCAACATTGTACAAAAGGCTTATTCAAATAGTGGACCCCAAGCTAAGTCCGACTCGTGGAAGACATCGGACTGGCCCGCTAGTCTCTTCTGTCACACTAATGAGAACAAATCCATAAAAAGGCTTTGGGTGAGGGCTTGCTTGTGTATATAGACTATGTTTGGTTTTTGGACACATGTTTTGCCGTGATTCACACTATGTGCCATCACTTCATCATACAACACTGTATTACTGCAACTTTCCTCAATTTTGTGGCCTATACTTGTGGGGGGGGGGGGGGGGGGGTTTATTGTGCAAGGTGGTTGTTATCATTAATAACTGACAATAGGAGCGATTATTTTAGTGACACGACACGTCCACATTGCGCTAGCTGATGTACCCTCTTAGCATTTCTGATTATTTTTGTTACTGCATGTGCTCATGCATGAGCAATTGAGACAGTCTCAGGCCCACCATGGTACACAAGCGTACCGTGCTTGTGTACGCATTAGAACAATCAAACACATCAAAGAAAATGGGCTTTAGTGTGGCATCATTCTACAATGTGAAATCTGCTCTTCCTTTGTATATACAAGAAAACCATGTGCAAGAAAAATAAAAGGTATACAAACTTGTATATTCACAAAAATTATTTAAATAATGACAAAAATGATGAAATTCAGTAAATTATAATACACAGAAATACAAAGGATTGTACAGTTGCACTCACATATATTCAGCCCAGTTGTAAATTACATTTATTTGCAAAAGGTTCAAACTTTTAATAGATAGCCAATGTCAATAAATAGTGACCTTTATGTTATATTTTTTGCACTGACCTATATAAACCATAGTTTTCCTGTTCTGTCTGTTGGCTTACTGTAAATTCCTTCAAGTTTGCAAATAAATACAAATAGAAATCACAATGTTGGTTGAAACTGGATATGTCCACACATTTTCATTACTTTCATTTACTTAGGGATTTACTTTGCATGTATGTTATAATAAGTTCACAGGAAGAATAGAATAGAACAGCCACAATTATTAATGAAATCATGCAAACAACATAGCACTATAAATATGATCAGGATTAATACCAATGTACTGTATATACTAGCACAGGCCTGAGCAGAAGACCATTATGTCATTGATGCACATTAAAGACTGACGATATGTGATAATTAGCACCTATAGATGGATATTTTGCTAACATTTGTGTAGTACTTTGGTCAAATGAAGGTGACTATGCCTGCACATTCCATATATTACACTCATCAACTGTTTAAAATTGAAAACTGTGGTCGAGACTATTAGGCCAGCGCGTGTCCATGTGTGTCCATGTAGGTGGTTCCACAGAGACATCACTGGCCTGCAGGCCGAGGACATGCTCAAAACCCATGGCATTCACGGCAGCTTTCTGGCCCGACCCAGCAAGAAGAACGTGGGGGATTACTCCCTGTCTGTCAGGTAATTTTGTAAAGTAACCAGAGCGTAGAGCTAAACCTTCAAGCAGGCAAAATGTCACATAATTGTGACGACGGATCATTCCATTGATGGAGCTGCAGTGGGTTATTTCATTTTAATTCTGCCATTTTTAATGGACATGCAAAATAATGAAAACTGAGGGTTTTTTCTTATTAGATTTTGCCACTTTTATTTCACTTCATTGTAGCAATAAGAAAACTTGCCCTTACAATGGACTACAGAATGTGACTGTGGCATACTTGCATTTTGCTTTTACAGTATATGATTTCATTTTTTTTCAACCATTTTGTTAGCAAAATTGAGAACATTAATAAATGGCAGTTAGAAGATAAAATCCTCAAATTTTCTCAAATTAATAGCTGTCCCAAAATTAGGGCTGTCAAAGTAAGGGAAATATACTTTGGGTTTTTTTTTGACACGCGATTAACGTGTGGATGTTCTCTTTGACCCTCGGCCCACACCGTAGTTTGAGGAAACATAGGAGCCACAAGCGAGAACAAATACTGAGCATAAATGGACAAAGAAAAGGGTCATGAAGGGTACGTTTAGCTTCAAAGCCCTGGCAGATGCCTCTCTCAACAAGACAAAAGTCATCTGTGTACACTGTCGCTGTGAGTGTGAGTTGTCACAGAGTACATCGACTTCCAGTGAGAATGTACTGGAGCACTGCCAGTATTTGTTTATTGTCATTTATACAGTGGTGCTTTGGCATATGAGTGTCCCAACGAACAAGTGCTATTTAGATCGAGCCATGGCCGAGCCATCTCTCGGCTGAGTTTTTTGCTTTGAACTGCGAGCGAAAATTTGGGTTATGAGTTGCTAGATACCGACAGGCACAGCCAATGACAGCGATTTGGGGTCTTGTGTCAATGTGACCATGACTAAAGATGAGAATGGATCTAAATAGCATTAGCAGTGTGCTAGCTAGTCACCAGGAAAGATTTTCAACACATCAGCAAAACATATGTACATTGTAGCAATCAAATTTATCTTATTTATTATTTATTGTGTAAAACGAAGACAGGAGCAACATCAAACTAAAAGCACTAAATGAATACAGACCCACCATCCACCAGTGCAAGCCGGTTTTTCAGAGAGGTGCACTGCACAAATACTGTATGCACGTTAGCACTCAGTAAGGTCATCAAATCTTACCGTTAATCATTCCCACATAGTATCAGCATTTCCCACAGCCCGGTTTGTTGGAGGCCCCCGCCTTTACAGCATGTTTGGGCATATGATGTGCTCTTTTACACAACATGCCACTTTTATAGAATTGTCTTCTTTATTGTAAGATTAATGTCTACATCAACAAATGTAACTGTTGAATCGTATCTAATCGAATCATATCGTATCGTTTAGACAGTGTATCAAATCGTTCTGTTTTTAAAATATGTATCGTTTTTGAATCATATCTTAACCCATGTATCGAGATGCGTATGGAATCGTTTACCACAAAGAGAGTTACATCCCTATAGATAAGAATGGCTTTCTATTTGCGATTGAGTTAACTACGGACAATAATGTGATTAATCGCGATTAAAAATGTTCATCTATTCACAGCCCTAACCAAAATATAATCTAAATCTGCTATACACTGTATATATGTGTTTGTATAAATACTGTAGTCATTTCAGCATTATTCTGTTTTTATTACCAGTAAGCATGTTAAAATAAAGTTAAAGCAATTTGTATTCATTGTAATTAACTGAGCCATATTAACAGCGCACAAGTGTATTTTTGCAAGATGGCATATTGTTGTGGTCCAATGAAAAGGGTTCATTTCCAAATGCTTTTTTTTTTTTTTTTTACTTTTTATCCAAATCAAACACTTAAGTTTTTGCAAAGTTTAAATTTGAATAAAAATGTCAAAAATTTGGTGATTGTGTGTAGTTGAACAAAAATGTACTCTATTGTGAATTTTTACTTTTTAAAATGTATTGCAGTGCTTGAACTAATAGTGTCAAATAAAAGCAGTGTATTACGAAGTTTTAAAATAATATTTAGAAAGCTTTAAAGTTAATATAAATTATTTTTTAAATCCAGTACTCTAGTACTTATAGTCCACCAGTGCTAGTGATGCTCCAAAATAATATTTCCATTAGAAAACCATGCAGATTAAGGCCTCCATAAGTTGTATGTTGTGCATCATCAATAAGTTATTGTTCCTTGCCAGGGTGGGTGAGCAGGTGACGCACATCCGCATCCAGAACACAGGAGACTACTACGACCTCTACGGCGGTGAAAAGTTTGCCACGCTGTCCGAGCTGGTGGAGTACTACACAGCCGACAACGGCATTTTGCAGGACAAGGACGGCACCGTCATTGAGCTCAGATACCCTCTCAACTGCTCCGACCCCACCACTGAGAGGTTTGTAATATTTTAACCCCCACGCTGACAAAATACTACACAATATCTCGAGTCAGGCACAATGTGTGGCCTGAGAATTTAGTCGGATTTTGTGCAAGAAGTGTTAGAATTGGTCGAAAATTGACGCATTTATTAAATAATTTAACGCCTTAAATCTTATATAAAATAGAATAGAATAAAATAGAATAGAATAATAAGTGCTGCTATTTTTTAACTTATTTAGTTCCGGCCTGTTTTCATGAGAATTTAGTGGGGTTTTGTACAAAAATAATTTGTTGAAAATTGTGTATTTTTATACTTACTACGTACTTTTAGGATCGAGAACTAAAGGCTATTATTTCAAATAGAATATTACGTTTCTTTCAATTAATATAGAAATGCCACTGTTAATTTAGTAGGAACTACTCAAATTAGCAGAAAATAAATGTTTTTTGTTCTTTTTTTTTAAGTCAAATGGTGAGTTCTAACTTCAACATAAAAAAAAAATAATAATACAGGCTTTATTTTTTTTTAATTATTACAGAAGTACGTTGTCGGCCTGTTGTGACATAAACATAATATATATTTTTAAATAAAAAGGACAAAAATGTATAGAAAATTAATGTTTTCTTTAATTTTTAATGAAATATTAAGTCTTTACCGCAGCATAAAATAAAAATAATAAAGGCTCTATTTATTGATACAAAAATGAATTCACAAATAAATTCAATTTTGGATGAAAAAGACAAAAAGTATTAGAATTAATTATGATTTTGGTAGAAAATATTTAAAAATTAGCAGAAGACGGACACAAATGTTGATTATTAAATATTATTGACAATAATTATCAACACTACTTAAAAATAAACAACAAAGGCTACATAGTAATAATAAATATCATATATATATACAGTAGATTATATAAGAAAGAAATATGTGCTGAATGCGCAATCATTCCTCTTGCAGTGGCGTACGCTCCGCTCCTACTTGTCGCAACAATAATCCGTTTTAATTTACTTTGACCTTAAAATAGCTTTCGACGGGAAGCTATTCAGAAAAAATGACCCCCCCTGACAACCCCATTGCCCCCCACCACCTCCCCCACACCACCCGGCCCCAGCTGTCCTCTCTGTCAGTTGTCTAACTTCCCTTTTATCGCTGCGGTTGGAAACTTGACGTTTTGACACTCTTGAAAGCGATGGCCAGACCGTCCTTGCTTGTCTTCCTCTATTGCACACTCCATCATGTCCTAACCATTCTTTGTCTAGTTTCGGAAAGGGTTGCACGCACACACACACACACACACACACACAAGTAAACACTTTAAGCGTAATAGTAGCACTCTATTTGTGCATGATTCAGTCAATTTTGTATTGCCCCTTCAGTGCACAGCAGTTTCATGCCAACATTTGATGTGACAAGATCCTATTAATAATTAGCACATAATTACTCCAAATGAGCATTTAAAAATTAGTGTACTTAGAGAGCAAGATGCATATCTTCATTAAAAGAATGGTGTTGGTGGTGCAGGGCAGTGGACGTTCTGTTAGGGGGGTAGGCAGGCTGCTTGACTAAAAATACTTTGTCCTCTCTAGCCACAAAATCTGTCATCAGAAATTTTCCGACCGCAAAACAGGAAGTTAAGCAGAAGAAGAAATTGAGAACTCAGTGAACAATTATGCCCAACCCAGCTTAGTGTACATTCACTGACACACGCCGCTAACGGCCTTTTCGTAAATTGTGTCCTTTCCTGTAAAATGTCCCCTCAAAGGTGACATGTCCATGCGATGAAGGCATAACGTCAAGATACTGTGCTGTGGGTCACACAATGAGCTGTGGATTGTGTTTTTAACTTTCCATTCGGTGTGTCCTTATTGTGGCCACCGAGTTGACCTATCAAGTATGCTACTACACTGCATTTACACGCGTCACGCTACACACTCTCAAACAAGCTACTTCTTCTAGACCTGATTGCATACTCTGTTTGCATGATGTGATTACAGTATTATATCACCAAACAACACAAAGTGTTTATGCAAATAGAAGGAAAGAGTAGTAGTATAGGAGTAGTAGACATTTGACGTGAAGCCACGTACCCCGTACTCCTTCACACTTACAATCACACTTATCTTAATTAACTTGAAAGATAATTAATAGTTCATTTGATAAGTAATTCCGGGTCAATAAATTGTATTTTGCATCATCCAATTTTTATAAAGTTTCACATGAGCACTGATAAGTAGGCAATTGTCCTACATATCCTTTATTCCAGTCTGATTTTGGGATCCCTCCTTTTGAATGGGGTGAATTTGAGCTTCACTGTTTTGTCCACTCGCAACCGTTTTGATTTAAGTCTGCATATTAATTGGATATGAAATTGAAGGGGATAGTTTAACAAATATGATAACCCAGTATCCAAAGTACAAAAATACACATAACCAGCGATAAAGCCTCATTATCAGGGGAATTCCTACTCTCATTCAGACATGCACACACCGTGACAAGTTTTCTTCAAGATTAAACATTCTTCATGTACAACATAATCATCAATCTTGCTTATTTGTTTATCTCATGTCCAGGTGGTACCACGGTCACCTGTCTGGTCCAAACGCTGAGAAGATGCTGATTGCTCGAGATGAGTCTGGGACCTTCCTGGTCAGAGAGTCGCTGTCCAAGCCAGGAGATTTTGTCCTCTCCTGTCTGACGGACGAGCGGAGCAAAGCAGGAGTGAGGAGAGTGTCCCACATCAAGATCATGTGCCAGGTGTGTTTATTTATCAAAAACACCAAAAGCGTTATTTTTTGTCTTTTAGTTAGAATAAAAATAATTATTTCAAAAGTACTTTACAGTAAAATGACTGTTTTGACCCAAATATAAGACGACTCCGCTTTGTCCTTTCTTTAGGACAAAGTAACACAACTGGTATATTACAGTAAAAAGGGCATATTTATTAGCTGCTTGGGGAGAAGCCATTTGGCGCCATAACCATAACCATAACATGTTGGTTTGCATACATAAATATCTAGACCTTGAATACAGTCGTCCCTCGTTTATCGCGGGTAATTGGTTCCAGACCCGACCACTATATGTGAATTTCCACAAAGTAGCATTCAATATTAATAAATGGAAGCATAGATAGAGCATAGTTAACCTGTATATGACTTTCTAAATCCGATTTTTACCATTATTAGAGCCCTGTCGACATGAAATAACACCCCTATAGTCACATTTACACTCTCTTTATTCTTTGTTTACAACACATTGCTGAACTGTAATGCCCAGGCTACGGGATCACTTCAGGGACAGTAGAGACGGTCGCTGCTAGCATAGCAAGCTACCCAGCTAACTAGTTAGCCTCTCCAATTTACTTATTCTAAGCTTAGTGTTTAGTAAGAAGTAAGAAGCCAAAACATTACCACCTCCACACGGAATGGGAGGAGAATGACATGCCATGGCTGACTACGTGCAGTGTGAAGGTAATCTTGATGGTAATCTAATGTAATGTCATTACACATTACATATACATGTAAAGATACATGTTCTATACTCGTTTTTCAATATTTGTTTTACTAATAATAGTCCATAGTCAACCACGAAAAAGTGGCCATTTATTAATTAATTTTTAAAAAATGTGATAGAGTAAGCGAGCGATGTTTGGACCGTGTTGTAGCGAAGGACTACTGTAGTAAGGACTATAAGACGACCCATCTTTTTGTGACCTTTTTCTGGTGAAACAATATGGTCTTATATTTGGGTCCATACGGCACTTAATCACTGTACCTATTGGTATGTCTGTGTCTAGAATGAGAGATATACAGTGGGAGGCTCGGACTTGTTTGACACACTAAGCGACTTGGTGGAGTTCTACAAACGCAAAGGCATCGAGGAGATCTCTGGCAACTGGGTGCATCTCAAACAAGTACCTGTGGCCTTAATACAGATCTTAGTGTAGAGCTTAGAATACAGCTCTTGTACAGGATGTTATTATATAGTTGCTAAATACAGAATGCACTGTGTGTGCGTCCTGGCAGCCGTATTACTCCACCAGAGTGAACGCAGCCGACATCGACAGCAGAGTGAAGCAACTGGACCAGACCACACAACTGCAGCAGGATACTGAGGGCGGGAAAAGCAAGGCGGGTTTCTGGGAGGAATTTGATGTAAGGCACTTGAACCTCCTCCTCCTCACTCACGGTTAAATTACGATGATAATGTCTCCATCTGCCTCTGTACAAATATCCTCTTCCTGCTGGACAATATCAACAAATACTAGTATGCTGCCATCTGGTGGTGATGGAATAACAAATTATTATTTATTGAGACACACAAATTACACGTAATATATTCAAATTCCAAACAGAAATCGTCATTGTGTATTTTTTGAGATACTGCAAAAATTAGTTTAGAACTATTTAAGGAACATATTTGTACCGTCACTTGAATTAAGAGCAGCAACCTCGTTTATTTAAAAAAAATTATGTTCAACTTCATTAACAATTACAAAAAAACGTACCTTAAAATATATCATACGCATAAATATTTATTAAAAGGCCATATAATATTTCCAGAGAAAGTACCTTAAAATATATCATACGCATAAATATTTATTAAAAGGCCATATAATATTTCCAGAGAAACACAATAAAGCAATAATAAAATAAACTAATAAGAAAATTATTATACATAATTGTTGTAATAAAAATATTATTTCCAAATAATATAATAGAATATAACACAATAAGAATAATAGAATAAAAAATGAAATGATCATCTACCGATATTAGAATCTGCATTTTTACAGTACAAATGCAGTTTTCCAGTAAATACTGTAATGTGGAAAAACTGAAAATTCTGCACATCTATTGTTTATTTATATATTTTTTTACTTATTTATTAAATGTCTATATATTTCCAAAGAAACATGCAAAATTCATTGAAAATAAAATAAATTATATTTTCAAATTATTATAATTTACTGTAATAAAAACATTCTTTCAAACAATATAATAAAATAACAATGAAAATAATATAGTAAAAGAACAACTGTTTTCCAATTAAAAAACAGAAAAATCTGCACTTCTGTTTTAAGTCTTGGTGAGTTTGTTGAATAACGCAAATTAAATTGGTGACCCCCATCCAGGCTCTTCAGAAGTTGGAGGCAAAGGTCAAAAAGAGTCGAGAGGAAGGCCAGAGACCAGAAAACAAGACTAAAAACAGATACAAGAACATTCTGCCGTGTAAGTTTTATGTTCTGTTAAAATCATTTATGTATTAATAGAAATGAGTTGAACTCATGTTTTTAATCTCGATTTCTCCACTCATTGCACACAAGTCAATGACACCAGAGTCACCCTACAGGACGCTGACCCCAACAGTGTGGGTTCAGATTACATCAACGCCAACTTTGTACGGGTACGTCACTAAACACAAATTGGGAAAATACATTTTCCTCGGTTTTGTTAACTTGTGTTATTTTGGGTCCCATAGAACACCTTGATGGAGTCGGAGAATCCTAAAGTTTATATCGCCACTCAGGGTTGCCTGGCGACAACTGTCAACAACTTCTGGCAGATGGTTTGGCAAGAGAACACCAGGGTTATCGTTATGACGACCAGGGAGGTTGAGAAAGGGCGGGTCGGTGTCACAACTTCATTTGTCTTCTTTGTGCATTTCATACAAAAACTTATGCTTAACTTTGGTGCAGAATAAATGTGTGCCTTACTGGCCCAACTGTGAGACCTCCAAGGAGGTGGGCTGCTATGTGGTGACCTCCAAGTTGGAAAGGGAAGCATCAGATTACAAAGTCAGAGTCCTGGAGATTGCACCTGTAAATAAGGTGGGCCTTCGCAACAGTCACCAACTCACTGCGTATTACTGTAGAATGAAAAACTGCTTACATCGTCATTTCTTCTCCAGCCCAAACATTCCCGCACCGTGTGGCACTACCAGTACCTGAGCTGGCCTGATCACGGCGTCCCCCAAGAGCCTGGCGCCATCCTCAGCTTCCTCACCCAAGTCAACGCCAAACAGGCCGAATGTCCCGATGCCGGGCCTATGGTCATCCACTGCAGGTATACACAAGTGATTACATACAGTAATTGCTGTGTAAAGACGTACGAAACGGTTGTCCGCCAGTGACAATTGCTTTCAACGTAACAGGGTGGGAGAAGTGAGTGTCATGTGTTACTTACCCCAGGATACCCTTTCACACAGCCGTTGTCTACCTCCAAAATGTTGGGTTGACTTTGTCCTTACATCCTATGTCAGTGGCATTTATACAAAACAGCAATGTGGAAAAAGGTAGCTTTTATTGACAATGTAGGCTCTTTTCACACATAGATGCCAGAAAATTAGCATTAGCGCCTGTATTTTACACTGACCCAATTGCCGTGCATTGCACAAAGACAGGCAGAAAATTGCCTGGTTCTCCTTCAATTCTGTGTCAGAACAGCAACTTGGAAAAACGTGGAAAAGTGCCGTCTTGTATACCCGTCAGTGTAGCCTCTTTTCACACAGCGTTGCCTCAAAATTGGCAGCAAAGCTGGGATTTTAGTCTTTCACACGGAACCCAGCAGGACATTTCCACGTATTACACAAAGATGGATTCTAGCTCTGATACTACATCCAAAGGCAGGAAAAAGCCAGGTAGGCACTGTCCCGCCCAGACCGTGTCAGTGCTGTTTATACAGAACGGGAACATGGGAAGAAGGCAGCTTTTTTCAGCTTGTAGCTTTTTTCACACATAAGATGCCACAAAATTGGTGCGTCAGAGTAGTACAGTAGGCTCTGCTGTGTCTTTCAGTGAAACGGGACATTTCTGTGTGTGTGTGTGCACTTTCACACAGCGACATAGTGTACCCAAATCCGTGCCAATGTCTGCTGTGATGTATAAAGTCCTTGTCAGATATAAAAAAGTGAGTCTCAAGTGTTAAACTTCATACCACTTTTCTGTTGTTGCAGGT
This sequence comes from Dunckerocampus dactyliophorus, assembly GCF_027744805.1. Classification (NCBI taxonomy): domain Eukaryota; kingdom Metazoa; phylum Chordata; class Actinopteri; order Syngnathiformes; family Syngnathidae; genus Dunckerocampus; species Dunckerocampus dactyliophorus. Next base: position 9,140,045 of record NC_072825.1, read on the forward strand.
TACCCTTTCACACAGCCACTTTCCCGCCTCTGTTACACCTCTAATAGCGCCTCTGAAGCAAGCAACATTTTGCTTGCTTCAGACAGGTTTTACAGATAGTGTGAAAGGGGCTGGAGCTGTAACTGTAACAGAGGCGGAACACTGACTGTGTAAAAGGGAATACATACATTCACCCTTCCTGTCCTGTTGTATTTTAAAGCAGTTCCGACGGGTGTTTTATACATCATACCAGACACCATGACCGTGATTCTGTATAAAAGGCACAGGTGACTAAATGATAAATCAATCAAAGTGAGCCTTGGCCTATAAGAAAGAGATGATTCATGATGGAACATCGTGATTCATAATGAATCTATCTTTGATTTGGGTCTCATTTAACAAATAGTTTTGGTTGTTCCTGAGGAAATACATGTATTGTATATGAGATCCTGCATCTTCAAATGAATGGGAGAAGGGCGTCAAGGCAAGTGTAATGTTGCAAAGTGCTTTTACAATCTTACAGTATGTTTCTGAATGCTTCAATTCTAGTTCCAGGATTACGATTAGTAGTAACAAAAGGTTTAAAAGAGTCAACTGAGAGTTTATCCTTTTGGAATGTTTTGGAATGTGCTTGTGACCTCAGGGAGGTTTGTTTGTTACATGATTGTTGCACTTTCACATACTGTAGGTGTTTGGGAATCCATGTTGCACAACACTTAATAATCTTTACTTAGGACCTTTAGCCACCAGCGATTATCAGTAAGATCCAACCACAATGATCAGTAAATTGTGTTCTTTTTAGTTCATTCCTGTTTTTTGCCAAGTCATAATTATTTTTATATTTACCGGTTATAGGCACTTATATTTTTATTAGTAAACAACTTGAGTTGGTAGTATTTATATTGGACTAAATTTCTGGAATGGATTTAATTGTTAAAAAAAAATAAGCTCCAGTGTGGAATCATTTTTAGTATTTGTGTTATTGATATATATTTTTTACATACTCATTTTTACATACCTTTTTAATATGCGGTACTTTGTAATACTACAAGTAAATGTATTGTTATTATTATTATTGTAATAGTAGAATTTTAATGTTACATTGTTAACAATTATATATATTTTCAAAGTATGAATATAAAACTGAAATTAGGATTTTTTTTAACCAGTTCCATGCAATTATATTATGTTAGTAAACACAAAAAACTTAAGTTATTGGTAGGCGGGATTGACCCTCCCAAATTACCTGATGGAAACATAATTATGGATTACCGGTTTCCGGAAATTATTTTTGTATTACAGTGTTCCTTCGCTCTATCGCGGTTCACCTTTCGCGGATTTGCTGTTTCGCTGAATTTTTTTAGTGCCTCTTTTTTTTTTATTACAGCGTTTGAATGGCGTTACAGGCTGAGGCTGGCCCTTTAAGAAAAATGGCTTTGTGGGAAGTTGAGTGTCTCTCTCTCTCTCTCTCTCCCACCCTCTGTCTGTCTGCACCGCCCATTGTTGTCTGCGTCCTGATTGGCTGTAGACCATTGTCAATCAATCTCCTTCGTGCTGCCCGTGCTGTCTCCTGTGTCATTCTAGCTTGCTTGCTAGCTTGTAAATGAATCTTCGGTAAGAAGGAGAAGGACTGCAACAAGAGGAGTACTGCATCAATATGTTTTAACAAGGATACAAAAACGCTACAGTAGAGCGGAACCGCACCAGGACGAAAAGGCACACTCACAGGAGTGAAATACGCGTGAATGACTTCATAATTTCTTGTGTCCGACTTGTAGGTTGATCATTAAAATTCAAACAAAGGTGTGAAATTTTCTGAGAGTGTTTAAACAAGAGAGAAATGTGAGAAAATTGTATTCTCTGTCTGAGAAAGGTGTATAAAGTGTATGGTGAGGGGATTTACAACCTTAAAACATATATAATTGGAAAAAAGCGAAGTTGCTTTGGTGATTTCACTTACTGCGTGATATTTTGGGAACCGATCCCCCGCGATAACCGAGGGAACACTGTTTTTGTATTATTTTTCTGTGTACTACTTTTAAGTACTACTTTAAGTATTAAAATAATTGTTATTATGCAAATATTAATTAAATTATAGATATAACATAGATATTAGTATTGAGTTTTAAAAATAAGAGGAAAATATTGGTATCAGTTAAAAAAGTTTATATTAGGGATGGGCATAATGATTAATCGATTGTTGGTTAATCGCGCTTTGAAGCGCAAATGGAGTGCATTGCTTGACTGCCACCAGTAGAGGCACTGTTGATTCTTTCTAGTTTATTCTCCAATGGGAAGTTGAGCAATTAATGGATTCATCAACGGTGAAGTTTCCCAAGTACATTTACAGGAACATCATGGCTACTTACTGCAATGAATGATTGTGTTTTATGTGTGTGTGCAGTGCTGGGATCGGGCGGACAGGCACCATCGTGGTGATTGACATGATTATTGAGACAATTGACACCATAGGTAAATAAAAAAATATGTAAAAACAAAAACAAGGAATCCCATTTTTAATTAACTGGGCTACCTCCTCCTCAAATTGTCCTCCCTGCAGGTCTAAACTGTGACATCGACATCTCCAAGTACATTCAGATGGTGCGGGAGCAGCGCTCTGGCATGGTGCAAACCGAGGCCCAGTACAAGTTCATCTACCTGGCCGTTTCTGAGTACATCCAGACCACCAAGGCCAAAGACGGCGCCTCCATGGTCAATGCAAACTCTCTCCCTTTGTCTTAGCTTACTAGTCAGCAAATCCCCTGACGTATGTCAACAGACTCCTTATCAACACATGAACCTGGACACACTTGTTGACTGCTTTAACCATTTCAGTCATATCTCAACCGTTTGTCACTGTGTGTCTTCTGCAGGAAGCGGAGACAGAGTATGAAAATTTACAAATCAAACACATGCCGCCCAGCAGGAACGTCACAAAGTGAGTAAATGCACTACAGCAGGGGTCACCAACGTTTTTCCTTGTGAGAGCTACTTTTACGAAATGAAAATGGCCAAGAGCTACTCATTTTTGTAACATTTATTTTCAGAGCTTATTTTAAACCCAAACAAAGCGAATATGCTTGTTTTACCAGAACATGAACAAAATGCTGGTGTCCACAACTCACATTTTGTATTTCAGAATGCATTTCTTTCTACTGTTCTTTCATTATTAGCTGAAAACCTGAATGAAAAGCAGGCTTGCGGGCACCTCATGTGGTCGTGGGGAGCTACCTGGTGCCTGCGGGCACCACGTTGGTGACCCCTGCACTACGGTGTGTGATACTATCAAGCATTATAACCACAAAAAACAATACACATTTTAAATATATTGATGGTTAAATACATAATACAAATGGTAAAATGAAAAACAGCTAACAAATAAAATAGGGGGATTTGTTTTTTATGCAGAAGAAAATGATTGTTGGTGTTTGAGATGAAAAATAATGAAAATATAAAATTGATAACAATAAAATATGGAGATAAAATCAATGTATAACTAAACATGCTAATAAATAAATACATACATATTAAAGTACTGTACTGTGTACTGTGTGTACTGTACTGTAAAGATGTTAAAGCAACGTTTTAATGTGTTATCATGTTTTAAAAATGACAATAACAAAAATATTTAGCAAAAGTCAAATAAAAGTTCTATACTTTTTTGTTTATGGTTTAAATATGTAGTTGGATTATTTTTAATGGAACTGAACGAGTGCACAGTAAAGGGTTAAAACGTGCGCGTCCTCATGTACACGCATTATACATCACATGCATACTCCAAAGCTCACACTGGGGTGACAAAACATGACTCGGCTTATTTACAGCCTCGTCAGCATCTTTATATAGATGTTTTTACATTTTGATAGACGTCCATTTATTTGATGTTTTGTCTTTGCAGAAGCAAGGAGGATGTGTACGAGAACGTGAGCAAAGCAAAGAAAGACAAGAAGAAGGCAAAGTCAGACAAGAGTGGCTCGTTAAAGAGAAAATAAGAGTTTTATGAAAGGAGTATGTTATTAAGTCATGATGTGTTATTTATGTTGGCCCGTTTTGTCTCTTTTCACTAGTGGACACCTTTTACAATACATTAAGGTGAATGGTTAAGTAAGACAACACATCCAACAGACATATCACCATGAATTTCTGCAAATTTGAATAAATAAGTGGTGATAGGGCATGCAGGACAGAATAAACGGCGCTCAACATGGATATTTACTTTAAGTAATGTAGAGATTGTTTTTTAGTTACCTGAATTCCTGTCTTGTACAATAAAAATGAACATTTGCAATGACAACCATTTAAATAAAATCTACAATACAAATACATAATGCCTAATGAAATAATACATCATTATAGGGTGATAAAAATATATATATATATATATATTTAAAAAATAATAGTAAAATTATTATCAAATTAATTGATGAGTTAATTGAAACTCATTCTGATAAAAAAAAAAAATATATATATATAATATAAAGTATATAATAATAAAAAATAAATAAATAAAATAAAAACACAGTAAATATACTAAATGTAAAAATAATTCTGCTTGTACAAAATAAAAAATAAAATTAAGTTTAAATATTGCCATCCATACACTAAATAACAAATGACATCCAAAGTAAATAATAGCAAAATATAATATATATAGAAATTAAACACTAGAGCTAATAATAATAATAATACATGAACATCTCAGTCTGTTATCAATACTAAATAAAAAAAAAATATATATATAATAAATAGAAAATGGATGGATGGATGGATAATGATAGTAAAATAAAGTCTGGGAGCCAAAAAAGGAAGGAGAGAAAGGTGAGAGAAGAGAGGCAAACGAAAAGGGCGTCAATACGTGACCTGTTTTGTTGTAACCTAGCCAGTCTGTGTACCGTGGAAATGCACCTGTTAGCTTAATGTCCACAATGAAATAAGCAGCAGAGTGTTAGCATGTTGTGTTAGCCTACACCTCAGCTCCGTGTTACTACACAATACGTACCGGAAACGCAATCGGTTCTGCGCATGCGCAAGACCTACGTCACTTTCTCCTTTAGCACATTTTTACCACAGCGCTTCTGCGACGTCGCGTACTGTGGTAGTTATTAATTTTTAAATGTATGGACATAAATGGTCAATAACCATACTTCATGTAATATATTGGGGGGTTATTTTATTGGTGACTCTTATTAAAAGACTTCGTTAGCATTGGGATGTTTCTATCATCTTATGACATCCACCGAGACTGAGCTACGTGAAAACTTACGCAATGCACGTAGCGCAGACGTAAACATCATATCCGGTTACGTGCAACATACGTAAACAAATAGAATAAACACATCAAATGCAGTGATATTTCAATGTAAACAACCTTAAGTAGAGTGCAATGATGGATTCAGCTAGAGTTTTTTTTTTCTAAACGGAGAAATACCATCCATCCAAACATATCTTCCTTGCAAATCCTTTTGTGTGTATTTTTCAGTGGCAAAAAAAACATTAAATAATTCATGCAACCAAGATAAGCCGGCTAAAAAACTATCCACTTGCACCATGGATATGATATAAGAAAGAAAAGATGGATTATGTTGTAACTTTGCAAATCTTAACGTTTTTGGGAGTGGGTGGGGTGATGTACAGTATATTGCTGCTGTAAAATAGATTGACGGATGGCGTAGATTACACACGCCTAACATGTGACTGCCGAAAAATAGGTCAACCGGATGTAGACGCGTTCTGCCACTCCTTTTCAACCAACATTTAATCAGCACAAGTAAATGTTTAGCATGTATTATTAAATCAGTTTGTCCCTCCTGCATTTAGCAGATTTAACAACAGATGAGTCAGCAGCAGCCCTGTCTCCCTATAAATGTACCCCTCCCTGTCCCGGTGCAGAAGGTGAGCAACACTGTTCAATGACATGTCACTTAGTATCATTGCAGGGAGTCTGTGGGAGTTACAAATATATATATACTGTATACTGTATATATATATAGGCATATTTTGAAGTTAATGTACTGTATATGTAAGGGTTTTTAAAAGGTATTTCATAAATGTTAAAAACATTTTGGAATTTGACAATGAAAATGACCGTGCGACTGTACGACTTTAACACATTTAGGTTCTCTTGCACCAAAGAGTGAATCGCATACTACAGTACTGCATATGCCGACTTGCACTGACAACTCCCAAGCAGTAAATATTACACTGGTAGTATTGAACAATAAGAAGCAGGGGGGCTCAAGGTGATTTTTTTTTTTTTCATGGAGCCTAAAATTCCTGGCGGCGCCCCTGGTAGGCCCCTCCCGCCACACCACATGTTTCTGCTTGAAGACCACGCCCCCTTTGAGTGAAAGGCAATAGGGGAGAAGACTGAATGAAACCTCCTCCTCCTGCCCCATGCATGAGGGGAAAAAGAGCAGTTGTGTGCGTGCGTGCGTGTGTGTGAGCTTCATTGTGAGTCACTGCTTTGCTGGAAACAACATTTTTACAGACTCAGAGAAGGAAAGTGACTTTAAAACTAAAAGATAAGGAAACCAAATAGAAGATTAGGAAGAAGCAAAAATGTCCAAACCTAACTATTCTGGTACTTTTCATATGGTGGAACAGGACAATATGGATGCCTACCTTGCTGCTTTAGGTAAGATGTTGTTTGTTTGTTTTTTAAATTCATTCCTCGCTGCTGTTTTACACCAGCATGTCTTTTCAATAACATCACCAAGTAGATCATCTCCATTTGCAGCCGCACTAGAGAGCAGTGATCTCATCAGCTTGTCCTCTATGTGACCCCACTCCAGACATTAACTTTGCACTGAGGAAGATTGTGTGCCTGCTGAAGCCCACCAAAGAGATCACTCATGATCTGGCCTCTGGGGCCATGAAGATCCGCACCCTCACCACTTTCAAGAACTTCAACATGGATTTCATCATAGGACAAGAGTTTACAGAAGACCTGGGGCCCGTGGATGGCCGGACGTGTCAGGTATGTTGTTTTCCTGTTCATGTTGTAGCCTCGTTAGGTATGATACAAGCTGGCTTTGTGCGTTTGAGGTAAAATCAGATGCGCCCCCCTGCTGGGATTTTGTCCTCTAACCACCTCCTGCTGCTCCGCTCACAATGGACAACTGCTGTGTGTGAAAGACGCCCAATGAAAACACGAGCAGCACATAATTCAATTCGCCTGCCTCACACTCACACTGCTGTACCGCATTACAGTATACCATCACTTCATTATACAACGCATTTACGGCAAATTCCCGATTTTGTGTACTATTTTCAGTCATTCTACTTGTTTCTATCGGGCAAGTTGGTGTTTACCATCAGTAACTGGCAAGAGGAGCGACCACCTTAATGATATGACCCTTACAAAGTGTATGCATGTGTGCTTGTGCATGAGCCTACTGTGTGCTTTGACTTTGTGGACTATCTTGTATTGTTCTGTTCCATTATTTTTGATAATGCAATATGGGGGTTATCAATAATAACTGGCGGGAGGACGGATAGTACTAATTATTGTACATACACTCCTGACCAAAATGTTAAAACCAGCTGAAAAATTGCAAGAATTAACTTTTTGCACTCTTAAGGAGGTTCCACGTGGCGCTTCAAAATGCAAAAAGAAGAAATGGGACTGAGACAAAACATTTTTTGAGTGAGCAAGATATTGCAATCGTTTCACTGAAATATGCTGTTCGTCATCTGATCAAAAGCTTAAGATCACAGCCTTCAAAACCCCAAATCTTGGCAAAAATGCGGATGCAGCGTCATTTTCTGTCAGATATTCACACCTGTCATGATCTCTTGATGGCAAAGGCAAAAGAGCTCTCTCCCTGTGAACGAGGTCGGTTGTTGAGCTGCATAAGCGCGGCCCCTCGCAGCGCACCATTGCTGCTGAGGTTGGACACAGTAAGACAGTCATTTTAAACTTCTTGAAAGATCATGAGGGTTATGGAACAAATAAATCAAGGAGTGGACCCCAAAAAATGTCACCGGCATTTTAGGGGGTTTTCAGGTTGTTTTTTTTTAGCTATTTTCTTAAAGTTTTGATCATAGATAGATAGATAAATAGATAGATAGATAGATAGTGGACGGCTGTCTCAGTAGGGTTTGTGCATGAGTGAGTTTCCAATACTGTGTCTCTGACTTTGTGGATTACTTTGCAGTCCTTCTGTTTTACTTCAATTGTGCAAAATGGTTGTCATTAATAACGGACAGGAGGAGCGATGCTTGCCTTGATTCATCACCTTGATCGCCTTCGTCATACGTACATGAGCAGGTTTGGGGCCAATGAAGTGTACCACGCTTTAGTGTGGATCCGAGCGCTCACCCTAGTCAAACGAACCGGACTTTAGGTTTCCAGTGTGCCCAAGCACGGCTTAAGCATTTGTGCGCACGAAGCAGACACATTCTCTCACCAGTTATTCATTAAAATCGACATTTTGCATAACAGAAATAGAAATAAATAGAAAGACTGAAATAATATGCAGTAAGTCCACAGTACACTTAAGCACAATGTAGAGTACATGCCATTTCATTTATGCAATCACTCCTCATCCCAGTTATTGATAATAACCACCTCATGGCACAAAGGAAATAAAGGAAATAAATAGAATTACTCAAAATAATCCCCAAAGCCATGAAAGTTGTAGTAATATTACACTGTATGATGAAATGATAGCACACATAAATGACCAAAGCTTGAAGGCCAGTTGGTTGTGATGTGATTTTAAATGCTCGAACTACTTAACATTCCACCCAGTTCAGACAAACACACAGCATGTTTGTGTCCTCTGCCCCTCTGCAGACCACTGTGAGCTGGGAGGGGGACAAGCTTGTTTGTGTACAGCGTGGCGAGAAGGAAGGCAGAGGATGGACGCACTGGCTAGAGGGCGACAAACTGCATTTGGTGAGGAGAAACACACACCAGTGACATGCGGGCAGGGGAGGCATCCATCCATCCATCTTCTCTGCCACGTATCCTCACTAGGGTCGCGGGTATGCTGGAGCCTATCCCAGCTGACTTCGGGCGCAGAGCACATACAGAAAAAACATTAGTCACCAGTTAACCGAACATGCATGTTTTTGGAATGTGGGAGGTAACCGGAGTGTCCGGAGAAAACCCACGCACGCACGGGGACAACATGCAAACTCCAACGGTGATTCGAACTCCTTACTGTGTGGCCAGCATGCTAATCACTAGGCCACCGTGCGGCCCCCGTCACCATGATAAAAAACATGTATTATACACCATGAATTTCTACAGCCTGTAATGTCTGGAATGTAAGTGTGACGTCATTATTCTTGCTAATCAGATAAAATACATAGAAATGCCATACGAGAGGCACTTGCAGTTCCGCTGCATCCTGGGGGGGTCAGGCGTGCATGAGCTGGAAGGTGCTTGTCACTAAGCACTGTTGTATTTGTGACGGCAGAAGTTTTTTTTCATTAAATAAAAAAATACGTCTTTATTCTCAAAATACAAAACATATATTCTCAACACATTACAACTTTTTCTGAATTATTACAACTTATTCTTCAATATTGCCACCTAAGATTATTTGCAGATTACAACTTTTTCCTAAAAAATAAAAATACTCCTATAATACTATTTTAAAATAGCAAATGTTATTTTATTCTTAGAATATTGTAGTTTTTGTTTTTATCCTTGTTATTATTTAACAGGAATACAAGCATTTATTTGAACCTTTTAGGCAAAAAACTCAAACTTAATATTACAACTTTTTTTTTTAAAGATAAATACAGATTAATATGACATGGTCATATAATTTTGTGTAATATGATATAATATTAATATAAAATTGTATTGTATATAAATTGTAGCATTTTTATGATAGGAAATACATCTTTATGTTTATGTATTTTTATCTTATGTTTTTCTTCGCCAAAAATGTATGACCGTATGCCTTTTTTCCTGTCACATTTGATGTGCCTGAACAGAAAAACTGACTTCACAAGATACAGCCATCTTGGATTTCATTATATTGTGTAAATGTACTTAGTTAGTATAAATGTGTTAGCTAGTTTGTATAAATTGGCTGTAAAAGATTAAGTGTCATTAAGATGTCAAACAGAAGGCATTGTTCCACTGAGTAGCTTTGTGGAGGATTTCCAATATCCTCACAAGCAGGGGGGGGGAGCTCGATACAGCAGCGCCTTGTTCAAATTTTGGGGGAAGAACGGGGGAGAAGGGAATATGGGGGAGGAGGAAAGAACAAGAAGAGAGAAGAAGTAGGGAGTGAAAGAGATTGCAGGGTTAAATGCTGAAGGGCCGGTGGCGGCACCATGTTTTGGATACAATCCCATCATGGAGCAAACCCTCCTTTCATGTTCTACAAGCCTCTATTGATTGTCACTGTTAATTAAACACCCACGCGTCTTCTTTTTCTCGTTCTCCCTTGTCCTTCTCTGCAGGAGATGAGAGCTGAAGGCGTCGTCGCCAAGCAGGTCTTCAAAAAGACTGATTAAAGTGTCCACTATAAGTGCCTTTTTAGTGAATAACGTCATTTATTCTGTATAGAAAATAGTCAAGGTACATGGATTTTAATCCCCATTATGAATTGTTAGAATGAGGGTGAATGTTTGTGTGGTATGGTACCGATAAGAGAGACAGTACAGGTAAAACATTCCATAGATGGATAGGTCCAGATGGATTTGGACAGCGGTGTAAGGTAATGTCCTAAAAAGTCTCACTGTCCATGTACTTGTGCATGTAAGTGACTATACTTATTGTACAATTGGGTTTTCACAATATTAAAAACAATTTCACAATTGGGCGAAAGCGCTGCCTTATTTACATGTCGCATCATCGCCATTGGATTTTAACATGTTCCCAGCATAAACTGCATCTTTTTTGAAGTGCATGTATTGTTGAAAATAAACATTGGAAATGTGACTTTTTATCATAATGAAATCATCCGTATCTTTCAAACCCTAATGCCTTTCCAAATGTCTGTGAACAAATATGCTATGTCAGCACTTTTCATTTGAATTACTGGATGCATTTGGTTAATTCAAGTAAAAAACGGAACTTAAAATACAATGTAAGAAAAAGACTACTTATATGTATACTTATATGTACATATACTTATATATGTTTCATATTGATATATAGTACATTCCTAATTCATATTTCCAGATCACTTTATAATTATTGAATCCAAAACACGAAAGATGATAAAAACGGTGGGCTATTTTGCTACATATTATTACACACACACTGGACATTTGTTAGGTACACCGCCACAGTCTCACGCACTCCAATGCAAGAGCTGTGTTTACATACTTTGCCGTTACTACGGTAACAGTGCTCATTTTAAGAGGTTATCTTTGTTGATGCAGCTCCTGTACTGGTACAGTAGTACTCACACTACAGTTTGAGAATCCATGCATTTGATAAGTGACAAATGTACCTAATGAAGTGTCCAATGAGTGTAATTACAGGAGTAATTTCTTTTTGTTTAATAAACCCACTAAAAAAAACTGTACAGTTAGTTTCATGTTTGGGATGTCAATAAAAACAATAAACGTGATGGTTATTGTTTGACATTTGCAACCCCTAAAGTGAGTCAGTATACCATTACGGTCCTGCAGGGGGCAGTAACACACCTTCTAAAGGGACTCTATTCCAAGCCATCGTTAGCTGTCTCGTGTGTGAAGTAAGTATTTTTGCATGAATGTGGAAATGACAATAGAATGGGTACTCCCAAGCAAACTACACTCATGTCCCACACCACTCGTCCTCCTGTGGCTCAGAGTAGCTCCTGTGGTACACATCAGTCCCATTGCGATGGTCAGAGGAGTCAGTCTTAAGAGAAGCAGGAAGGCCCATGTTGTCTTCTGTGCTGTCGCTGACTGGACTATCATCTGAAGAAGATGATCATCAGCACCAATCAGACTAATGCTGCAGCACAGTATTAAAACACACACAGCGGTGTTGTGATGTTTATTACCTGGGTTAAATATGGTAAATTGGCAGGCCGCTGTCGTATCACTCTTTTGGCAGAGATCATACGGTGCTGGGTTTGGTAGCTGTGGCTCCAGCAGGCTGTCGATGATGGCTGAAGCCGTCTTTACCTCATGAACAGGAATGCTTGACCTGGCTGATGACAACGTATGTGCAATCAAAACAGTCACACATTGTGGTCATTAAAATTTATGTTAACAAAAACCACCGTTTGCTAGGAAGATATGTTTGGATGGATGATATTTCCCCGTTTAGAAACAAAACGGAAACAGCTGAATCCTCTAGATTAATCCATCATTGTACTCTACTTATGGTTGTTTACATTGAAATATAACTTCATTTTATGTGGGGTTTTTTTCAATTTATTTATGTACGTTACACGTAACCGGATATGACGTTTACATCTGCGCTACGTGCACTGTGTAAGTTTTACGTAGCTCAGTCTTGGTGGACGTCATCAGACGATAGAAACATTCCCATGCTAACAAAGTCTTTTCCCACTTCAATATCCTTAATTCAATTTAATTTTCATTGCTCATGTCCCCTGGTATATCTTATTTTAATTATTATTATTATTATCTTTATTTTTTAAATGTAGTTATTTATCACTTTTCTGTTACGTTTTTATTTCTTTAATCTCGATTTCTGTATGATTTATTTGGTGTTTTTGTTATCCAATTGTTATTTGTTAATGCCCATGGTTTAATGCTTTGTTATTGTAATTTGTAAGGCATTAATAAAGTTGATTGGAAAAAAAAAGAAAAGCTAACGCAGTCTTTTAACAAGAGTCACTTATAAAATAACCTCCCAACATATTACATATATGAAGTATGATTATTGACCATTTAAGTTCATACATTTAAAAAATAATAACTATCGCAGCACGTGACGTCGTCAAAATTAGCTAAAAGAGGAAGTGCGCGGGACCGTATGTGTTGGCAGTGACACTCATTTCTCGCTGTGGGCGCTGCCATTTTAAGTGACGTCAGACATACTACTACAATTGTGGACCTTCTGCCGCGGTATATTAATAAAAAAAAAACTTTTCCTTGTCAAATGAATGAAGACTTTTTCATTGTAGCAAGTATTCGAATTTGCTGAATCAGTTTCCATTCATGTTGTGTGTACTATATTATACTATACACAACTCATATGCTAATAGATTTGTAATGTGTTTGTAATGTCTCTTTCACGTGAGCTAAGGTGGTTATCCCCCAATTAGAACGATAGAACAAAGAAAGAGTGTTATTACTTCGTGCCAGTTAGCTAGATATACATATTGTGTGTAACTTTCTACTCACTCACATTTGCTGATAATGCATACCTAATCATTTTATTCTCTTTTACAGAAGAAGCAGAAACAAAGTTGGAGTCAGCTCAATTTGGCTCAAAGTGCCTGTAAGCTCCATCAGCCCACACAAACACATATGTACACAGTACAGGATGTATTGTGTCTGTGATTTCCACCCTTATCTCATCTGCACAATAAATGTCAGTCGACACAGTGTGGCACACATGTAGGAGTCCTTACCGGTACTCATATGTGACATGTGCGTCACATGGCCGCCACGTTTGTTGCGTCAAGTTGAATATGTGCCGGATGTGGTGTCCTTTTTCGGTTTGTCACGTTGCTGGGATTGATTGTGTGTATTCAGAGAGAATTCTTCTTGGAAAAATAACATACGACTCAAAAGCAAATATTACAACTGCTCTGGAGTTGACCATTTAAACGAATGAGAAATAAGGCTTGTATTGTAAATTCTATTTTTACGTTACTCTCGATGTGTTCTCGAGAATATACTGTACATCCGCCACAGAGGAAGCAGTGGGAGGAAGTCTGCAAGTAGCGCACCCAAAAGTGTGCTGCAGGTAGCACTGAAACATGCTTGTGACCCATGTGAAACATGCAGGGGCGCCGTATAAGAGGAAAAAGTTTGAAAAATTCCAAAGACCCCTGACTGACAGTGGCCCCAAAAATAGGTAATTATTAAAAATAAGAAGCGGTGGGACCGATATATAAAATTTTTTCACGGGGCTCAGAATTCTTGGCGGCATCCCTGGAAAATCGCATACTCACCCGTTTTGTGCGATTTTCGTTTGGCAGTCCAGCACATCAGTCCCAACACAGCCAGTATGGTCAGCACAAAGCCCAACCACAAGCCTGCAGGTAATATCCACGGGCACCCTGCAGAACACACCGTGTAAATATCGTTTTTTATTATGATTGATAAAGCCAGTCTCTGTCTTTTATTAACATCCAACTGTTCATTCGCTGGTCAATCCAATTTGACAGTGACTTCCAATTTGTACGCAGAGGTGCCCCTCCCTACACGCAGAACACGCGCCGTGTGTAAGGCCCCACGAATGGGGCTGCATTCTTGGCAAATGCGCATAGGATGTGCATTGCCGCCACGAGGCATGGAGCACCGAGTCAGCCTGAGGCAGGAGAGAAAAGAAGAGACATGTAACCGACACTATCATTGCCACAATGATTGACGGCATAAAACTCCTCTTAGGGCGGTGGAGAACAAACCTTTTCCCAGGCTGACTTATATTTATAATATATACACAAACTCACTTATTTCTTTCACGTAGAATGATGACACACTGTGTGCGTGTATCTTGTCATCACGTCAGCACAGGATCTGTTAAGGGCTACTATGTTTATGTGATGATACAGTACGCACTGCGCACTGGTAACTTTGAGTGTTAGGCATAGGCTTTCAGACGTCAACCAATCAGAGGCTGTGAAAATGCGGATGTTACTGTATGCCCGCTGGCTGGCTCCGTGAGGCGAATCTGACATTTGATAGATTAAAGAAACAGGCCCATGGCAGATAGTGAAATCTAAAATCCATATAAACAGATGTACTGGAAGCAGTGAAGCAAATAGACACACTACAAAATGAAGATAATAGACTGCTGAGAATAAATTAATGCAATTTTATGGAACAAATATTAGAATTTACATTGTAAATATAGGTGAGTGCTTCTGATAGTGTTTAGGCCAGCAGAGAAGGCTTTGCTGGCCTTGATGGCACATCACTGGATAATTCATTCACACCATATGTTTAGGTTTGTTCACTATCTGTGTGTGTCACCATTTTGTAATAGGGAGAGACAAGATTAGAGATTGTGTAACATTAGATTGATAGTTTATGCAGTCATGCGGGAAAGAAAAGGAGTTGGGAACTAAGTTTTTTTTTAACAAATTAAGCAAATAGGACTATAAAACTGAATATAGAACAGAATAGAATAGAAACCGTGTACAGTTTGGTCCACCCTGCACGGGACAATCCACCTTACGTGTCCAAGTAGTGTACAAGTTAGGGAAAAGTCTGCTTAAAGGTGGATGAAAAGGCAGGGCATTTGGAGACAGAGTACATGTCAGAATTATAGGCAACAACAGCCGTGTGTCCTCGCCGTGTGTCCGTGTGTATTGGCGATAAGCGGAGGCGACTCGGACCCTGCGGATCTCCTCAGGTGTGGTGCACCTGTTTTTGAACACTTCAACTCCGTAAATGGAAAAATACGAGTGCATAAGACGAAAGCATAACAAGCATGCAAAAACATTAAGGAATATGTAAAACGAAAATAAGATTTGTTTTGTTGGCCCAAGCTCTATTCTAACACAAAGTTATGAGGAAATCGCATTCCTGCTCACTAACTGACAAAGAAGTAGGACACTTCCTTCCTGGTCAAAGCCTTTCAGCCATACACGTTCCCACATGACTGTAACCAGAAGGACCGGCTGAGCATCCACAGGGAAAGGTTTGTATTTAATAGTCTCAGTGCATAAAGATTTGATGGCAAATGATGGCATTGCACGCCCTAACAATGAACCCACCAGATTTCAAGTCCCCACAGATGGCATCAGTAGTCGATGTTCCTGGAGTTTTTAACTCTCGACCCAAGTCTTCACACCTGCGAATAAAGCACAACTACAGTACATCCACTTTTTCCATGCAATGTAATAACAATTCGAAATAGCAGGCATGCAAGATGTCTAACCTGGTGTGCATTTGACAGGCTGATTGGGAATCGGACACGTTGCTGTATGTGCCCTTTTCACACGGCGCACAGACTGTATCGTTGGCCCCCGTGGCTGCAACAAACAACACTTTTGTTCACTTTCATTTCCGGATAAGTGTATACTCAGGGAAAGTCAGCAAGCCTACTTTGAACTTTGACCCCTGAACCCGGAAAGCAGATGGTGGCGGGCATGCAGTGCTCGCAGGGGTTGCGGCTACAGAAGAAACCTGTCAAACACCCGCACACTGTGTCCTTGTGAGCCGTGCACTCCTTTGCCGTCCTCTGGTTGTTGCCTATTAGACAGGCAGCAAGAAGCACTCAATCTAAAGAATTTGTTTGTATTCACATTTTGTAGCAGTTGATGAAACGCTCGTAAAATTTTTGCTGCACTCATTTTTTGCCTGTTTATACTTCATTCCAGATCTGTGATAGAAACACCACGGCGCTCACTCTGGACTCTATCGACACCTGTTGGAGAGGTACCGATTTAACAATACTTTATGCACAATAATGAAGATGTTGTTAATTTAATACCACTCAAAACCGAGCTGTATTATTACTGTACACTAGGTCCCCAACTTACGAACATCCGACTAGTGAACATTCGCGGATACCAACACAAGCCGACTGGTCTATATTTTATTTTATTTTGCCTTGTAGTCGCTCAATCAGTATTTATACTGCTACTGTACATGCTTGACCAGTAGGGGGCACTGTGACACTGCTAATGGGACCAACAGTTACAGGCAGACCGGGGGGAGGAGAAGTGAAGAAAAGCCACGTTGTAGCTGTATGATACAACCTGGACAGAGTGTGTGATTAAAGTTTATGAAGAGTTACTAGGCCTGCTTAATTCTACACCACCCACAGAACACTACCTCTTTTAGAAGAGTGTAACGAAGACGACGATTTGTCCTTTTTTTCAATAACTCCTCCTCCTTCTCCACCACAACGACTTATGCTCGACCTCTCCTCTTCAAAGGTAAATAACATTTATCATTACGTATTATTATATCATTGTTATTATTGTTTTTTTCATTAATTATCCTCGTTTAATATTACTACTGCATCCAAACTCATATTTACATACATACACATTTACTGTATATGTATACACGTACATGTAGTACCTCTATCATTGGTAAATACCTTTTCCCCTACTTAAGAACAATTCAACATAAGAACGGTTGTCTGGAACCAATTGTGTTTGTAAGTTGGGGACCTAGTGTATGTTTTATACTAATGGTAATGCACCTAATATTGTGGCTGATGACTGTATTACTTAAGCAAGCTACAACTATGCTACTGCAATACAGTAAAACCTTACAAACAAACACAGCACACTGCAGGATGCTGGACAGCCTGGAAATACAAATGATCTGTTTCAGGGTTAAACTGTGGCCATCATAAAACATGTGTTAACTGCGCAGGCGGTGTTTTGAGTAACATTTTAATATTCCTAACTGTCATTCAAGTGTAAAAATAATTCCACGTAAACTCACAGTCTTAAATTCAATGATCAATTCACGCTGC
This sequence comes from Dunckerocampus dactyliophorus, assembly GCF_027744805.1. Taxonomy (NCBI): domain Eukaryota; kingdom Metazoa; phylum Chordata; class Actinopteri; order Syngnathiformes; family Syngnathidae; genus Dunckerocampus; species Dunckerocampus dactyliophorus. Next base: position 9,157,566 of record NC_072825.1, read on the forward strand.
AGATATGTTTCGCGACATTCTTAATTGTCCCACAAGTGTAAAAAGAAGCTGTCAACCGCTGTCAAATGTAAAAGCAACAAAGTGCTCCACCTTAACTTTGATGATAAGTGACAACATGCATTGTGGAGTCGTGCAGCTTTGAATGTGAGTGTGTGTACATGTATTCTTCTTCTCTTCTTCTTCAGGCTGCCAATATGCCCATGACTCTTGTGACAACGGAAAAATTCCTAATGAAATGTATTTTACTGTATTTTCAAGACATTTCTACAGACTGCAGCAATAAAGTAGGCATTTAGACAGATAGTTATTGGATCTGTTTCTATTCTACGTAGCAAATGTGGAGTGACTTACTGGCACTGCACTGCCTGCACACAATGCAGCTGCTTAGGTGATTCCTGGTGGCTGTGTAGAGTCCACGTCCGCAGGCGCCACACTGAGTCTTCTTGGCATCGTCGCAGTCGGCTTGCACGAAGCTTCCTGGTGAGCCAACAGAAGCGTTCAGGCACCCCAGGTTCAAAACACCGGAGCAAGGATGCTGTGTGACGTCCAACTGACCTGGGGGGCATCGATCGCAGCATCTTCCACCTTTACTCAAGTATTTATCCTCGGCAGTGCACTCAGCCATCTCCACTACGGTATCCACAACTTTTGACTCCCAGAGTTGCCGTCAAAAGAGCATCTTTGCGTCATCTCTGCTGTGTGACTGCGTACGTACGAGCAAGTTGCCCACCTTACCTTTCTTATCCCACACAGTGGAAACCCCCCATTGACCCTGATAATGCTATTTCCCCCCGCCACCTCTTCGTCTCATTCTTCTTTTCTGGTCCCTCCCTTGTTTCCTTCCTGCTGTCACCCCAACCCCCACCTCTCTCCTGGTGTAGTGCAGCTTATAAAATGTTTGTTCATGTTGGCTGCTTTCATACAATGACTAATACACCTTTTCCTCTCTCACTATCATCACCTATTGTGTCCACCGGACCTTTTGTTCTGCAGTTACAGGACCTTTAAGCTGGTATTTTTTTGATTTGGCAAGATGGTTCTTCCTGTCATCCATCTGACCAATATGAGAAATAGAATCATGGATATGCTTTCATGTGCAGTGTAGGAATGAGAACCCGGGGGAGATCGTGAGGACAGAGAAAGTGAATTAATGAGAAAAGGCAGGAGATTTGGGGGCGGTTTGTGTGACACAAAGTGCAATGGCATCAAAATTATTACATAATGGTAGGAAGAACTCTAATAGGTTTTGGTGCTGATCCAGATGAAGTGCATACAGGTTTTTTTTCCCTATTTTTATTCAGCATTTACCAGCATTTAGGCCAAATACGAAGCGAAAGAAAAATACATTATATTACTCTATCTGTGCAGCGTGGGAGAAAGTTAGCACACGTACAATGGTGCTTTCAAGGACTATCGAACAAAGTGAAACGTGTCACCACTAGCAACAAACAACATATACTGTCCGTGCAAAAATTACGGGATTTTTAACTGTATATTATTTTTTCAATAAAATCATGACCCATATTTCCAAAACTTCGTTTACATAAAATTCAATGCAGTTTACATTTTTTAAAGTCTGTTTTTTTTTTTTTTTATCATTGCACGTGAAAGCTTCCCACAGCCGTGGAGCAGTGGTTGGAGACCCCTGATCTACAGTATATTGTATAGTGAAAAATAGGAATGTCGGAGATATCAGTTCGTATCGGTAGCTTTTTTTTGTACAGGTAAATATAAGAATTGTTTTCTTCTTACTGCTCCTTTCCAATGATGAACGTGTTGATCTGAAAATGCAAAGTGCAATTATGTACAAATTATGCTGTCCACTTTCATAAAAGGCCCAAAAATAAATAAATAAATCAATTAAAAAAATGCAATACAATAATAACCATTGTGTTAAATGACGCTTAGTAAGACTGTAACATCAGTGTGAAAACAGTACCATCGTGTGGTGGAACGTATGAACTGCACATATATAAAAAATTATATATATAATTATTTTTTAAAATTACAATTTATTTTTTTTTTCTATAAAACAGAACCTTTATTTTTTTAGTAGGTGAAAAATGATTAATAATTTCAAATACCCATAAAACTGTAACAGCAATGGTTATAAAATACAAAAAAAAAGATTTTAAATGTTAACTTTTCGTCCCTGTTGACCTGCTTGATCCTGCTGATTCCATGATAAAATGAGAGGCGTTTGTCTCCATTACAATCTCTGAGCCACGGGGACGTTTACTTTCGTTTTCACTCTTGACAGCGTTTGCTTTGCGCATGTGCCAACACTCGAACCCCACAAACAAGGCAACATTTTTAACTGTTCCTTCCTGTCGCTGTAGGTTAGTAATTCCTGGTGTACTGACTTTGTGAACGTTTAGAATAATTTGATTGTCTGTCTTTCCGAACATGACGTGGTTTGTTGTTTGTTGTTGAAATCAAAAGTGAAAGTAGAATGTGTTCTGCTTCAATTTACCATAAAGACACTTCCACGATGGTGACAGGAGTCATTTTGTTTGGACTCTTCACCACCTGCGTGTGTGGTAAGCAATTTAATTTGGCAATATATTCAGTATGTGTGTAATGTAGTGTACATTGTATATGTAATAAACGTACAGTTGAAACCAGAAGTTAAAATAAACTGTGAAAAATGTAGTGTCGTTTTTTTTCTCACTCTGACATTAAAATCACATTGAAACTTCTGCTTTTTGAGGTCAGTTAGGATTATCAAAATTTTTTCTATTTGCTAAATGCTGTAATTATCAGAGAGGGGATTTTCTTCAAAGTCCGATTTTTACATACGCATAGATTTGTATGTCTTTAAACAATGTGGGAAAGCACAGATGACGATCACATGGCTTTGGAAACTTCTAATAGGTCAGTTGACAACATTTAGAGGCACACCTGTGCATGTGCTTCACGGCCACGCTTGCCAGTGCCTACAATGATAACCTTGCTTCTTCTTTGGTTTGTCTGTTTAAACTGTGATGCACAGTGTCCAGGGTTGCTGATGTGGTTCTGTCCTGTGAGTTCATTGAGGACTCAGTCAGAGTACAAGGTGGTTCTGCCTTTGCCAGAACTCCGGCCACTCTCATCTTGAGGGATGTCGCCATCACTTCCAGTGATGAGTCGCTCGAAGCGCTCACGCCATTTGTTCCACCATTCAAGCCGGATCCAGACCTCATTCTGTTCGAGCGCAAAGGTTCTTTTTCCCATCGTCTTCCCCACCAAAACAAATTGTTCTCCTCTTTTGACGTTCCCTCCTCTGTTTGTGGCAGCGTCGTCAGTGGAGATTCCCAACATGGAGTTGCTACTCCACGCCGACTGCAACCAGCAGGAGGTGATGTGCGAAATAACCTCTTATACCCCCCACGGCTCAAAGAAGGAGTCGGGCTCTGGTTATTTCATGGTGTCCATCGATGTGGAAGGTGTGGACTTCAGCGCTATGTTGATCCTCCACACCGTGCCTGTGGTTACGGACCAGTTGTCCCTAATGCAAACTACACTGGGCTTGCCAATGACCCATGCTGGAACGTTGCTGACTGAGAGTGAGACAGAATTTTTATCCAAACAGAACTGGTGTGAAAGCTGTCCTAAGACATATTTGTCCATCTGTCTCCTCAGTGCCCTTTGTGGTGTTTTCCACTGTCAAAGCTCCATCTGCCCCTTTGAGAGGCAATGGCCTCCTCGGCTGTGGTTTCAGATACCTCGAGGCATCGCCTGATGAAGAAGTGCACATTGAGTGGCGACAACAGCATCGAGGAGAAGGCCGGAAAATCCTCACGGTGAAGACAAAGCTGAACGATCCAGAAGGGAGCACGGAGGGTAAGTGTGGCGTCAACGTGAGGTTTTGATTAGAGATGTAGGCACCATGTTGAGAGGATTCTGCTGTTTTTCTGTTGCCAGTGCATCATGACAGAGAGGAATCGAGTGTGGATGCTATCCAGGTTGTTGGTCAAGGAGACGCATCTGTGACGCTGAACAATTTAAAGGTGACGGATGAGGGCGCCTACATCTGCTCTGTGTCTTTAGGTCCTTTCCATGGCCAGCAGGTGGTTAATCTCCAGGTCGTTCGTAAGTGTCACACACATTGGAACTTGTTGACCTCGGGTCACTCTCAGGCAGTTCATATTGTGTGTGTGTGTGTGTGTGTGTGTGTGTGAATGTACAACGTTACATTATTAGACACTCAGTTCACGATATGAGACGATACACGAGATTGTGTTTACGAGAATGAGACGTGGCGAGATTTTCACATTTGAATAACATTTAATAACATTTTTTAAATAACATTTTATTTGAAAAATTCTGAAAAAAAAGTGATGATACGCATATTGCAATCTGCTAATTACATTTTTACTTTGTTACACTCCCCTGTGTGTATGCAGGCGGCCCCGCCTCCAAAAAGAGACTGTGTGACTGACAAAAGGGCTCACTCCGTTCATGCCCTTGCTCTATGGAATAAATTTGCCAAGGTGCTGAAACCAATGCACAGAGTGAACCTCTTCCTGCCTGTTTGGAGGCGAGAGACGAGGACAACAAAACAGACACCCTTTCACATGGCAGTACATTGAGGCCGGCAAAATTATCGAGTTAATTTTCATTTCTTGTGTGATTAATTACTTCATTTATGATTGTCCCAGGCCTAGTGCCCATGAGACTTTTTTTTTCCTGAATGAGAAATCTTGGCACATTTTAATCTCGCGAGATCCTGTGACATAAACTCTCGTGTCACCCGTAATTATGAGTGAATGTGAACTGGCAGGCAGATGTTTACGTTTTGTGTGTATGTTCATCAGCAGAAGTTGGCACGAGTGTTTTTGTTGTCTGCCTGTAAACCGATACCGGTACCTGATACCGCAAGATTAAAATGTGACAAGATTTTTCATTCAGAAAAATCTCATGGGCACTAGGACTGGGACGATAATCAATAATAAATAAATAATAAATACACAAATTAATCACACAATAAATGTCTATGAACTGCATAAGTCTGTGGGCCTCAGTATATTGCCACGTGCATGCGTGTCTGCTTTCCTCGTCTCTCGCCTCCAAACAGGCATGAAGAAGATTCAGTACATTTTTTCCATAGATCAATGGCATGAACGAAGTGAGCCCTTTTGTCAGTCGGTGGGTGGAGGCGGGGCCGCTGGTATACACACTGTGTGCAGAAGAGTGTCGCCTCGTGAGGAGCAACTAAATCAGTAATTGCAATATATCGTCATATATTTTTCTATATTTTATCATTAAATTTTTCTTAAAAGTAATGTCAAAATCTCGTCTCATCTCGTTCTCGGAGAACCAATCTCGTGTATTGTCTAGTGTCTCGTGACACCCCTAATGTATACTGTATGTGAGTGGACAAACAGAGGTTAACATTTTGTGTGGTAAAGGGTGTGTGTGTGTGTGTGTGTGTGTGTGTGTATGTATGGAAGTGGACAAACAGAGGTTCACATTGTGTGTGCGTGTGTGTGTGCGTGTGTGTGTGTAAATAAAGAAGCAGATGTTTACATTATCTGTATACAGTATGTGAATGGACCAACAGAAGTCGTCATTGCGTGTAAGTGATTGTACAGATGGCAATATTACATGATGTGAGTATGTGAATGGCTAGACTGCTGTTTACATGATGTGTGCCTGTCAATGTATAGATGTTTGCAAAATGTGGTACAGTATGTGAATGGACAAACACATGTATTTACATTTAGTATGTGTGTGTGTGTGTGTGTGAGTGTGTGAGAATGGCCAGAAGTTGGCATTATGTGCATATGTGAATTGAAAACCAGATGTTTGATTGTGTGTGTGTTTGTGTGACCAGACAGACTGTTGATTACATGATGTGTGTAGCACATGGATAGACAAATGGATGTGTGCAATATATGCACAGTTTGTGTGTATGTGTGTTTGTGAATGAACGTTAGTTGCCATTTTGTGCATATGCTTTCATTGTATGTGTATGTGAATGGGCAGACCGATGTTTACATGTAAATGCAGTGAAATGTCTTCTTCTCTCTTGGCCTTCTTTGTAGAAGCCCCCATTGTTTCACTCTCAGAAACAAAGCTGGTTTTAAAGGCAGACACCGCAAAGACTATAAGATGCCAGTGCAGTAAATACTTCCCTCTGGATGCTCAGGTGAGGTACTCCACTTAAAAAAAATACTCAGCCACCATGCAGTACTTCACATGTTCACACTTGCCTCCAGGTGGAGTGGTTGTCACGCTCGCTGACAGACAAGGAGCCCACCATCTTCCCCGATCAGGGCTCGCTGTCCAGCCACCGGAGGCATAGAGACGGCACGTATACACTCTCGTCCCGCCTCACCGTGCCCTCCACTGTCACCCAGGGAACTGAAATCATCTGCAAAGTGTCACACCCAGCTCTGGATGCTCCTCTCTTTGTTAGCCTAATGGTAGAACACCAGGAAGCAGGTAATAGGGTCATTTCATGTTGGAATGTCCAAATCCATTAGCTGCATATTCAATGAAAACCCCAATCAGACATGACAACATTTTAAATATAAAACTAGCAACGGGTCTTGTGATTCATGGCCATATTGTTTCTCCTTCTGCAGATGACTACTGGTGGGTGCTGTGCTTCCTGTTTGTCACGGTGCTCTTCTTCTACCAGCTCCTCAAATAATTGCCGGTAGATAGCCACTGTTTCCCTTCATTACATTTAGGCTATATTTTATTACTGACTTGAATGAAAACTCAAGTTCAGGTTGTTATCTGTACTTTGCACAGGAATTTCGAAATCATTTGATGGTTTTTGTGCATTATTGTTTGAGTTTAAATAAGCAAGTAAGAGTGAGTAAATTATTGTGGTGCATTAAAGAAGTTTATTTTGAACATGCTTTACAAAATGACATTGAAGTACGCAACATGTTTCCACTTGCACAATTCAACATGTCTGAAAGGGGGTAGGAAATCTTACCCCCGTTACTGATAGTCTTTTGCAAGTTTGCATGTGAAATCCATGTAAGAAAAAGTGTTATTAAAAATGACGCCTGATATTGATAAGAACATACCAATACGCCATCCATCTGTTCATCCATTTTCTATGCCGCTGGTCCTCATTAGGGTCGTAGGGGTATGCCGGAGCCTATCCCAGCTGACTTTGGGCGAGAGGCTGGCTACACCCTGGCCTGGTCACCAGCCAATCACGGGGCACATGTAGACAAACAACCATTCACACGCACATTCACTTCTATGGACAATTTAGTGTTTTCAGTTAACCTAACATGCATGGTTTTGGGATGTGGGCAGAAACCGGAATACCCGGAGAAAACACACACGGGGAGAACATGTAAACTCCACACAAAGATGCCCACGCAGACACCGGAACCCCTCGATCGCCGAACTGTGTTACACAACATGCTAACCACTCGGCCATCTATATACCATATCAGCTTTAATTTAAAAAAAAAGCAAGGTTATGTTTGTTGAAAATAACACATTTCAGAGAACAGTTGCATTGTTAACATCTTTTATTGGCATCAGCAAAATTGACAGGCATGCATTTCTTCTTGCAAACACTTGCACCTTTTCTGCATTTTCACTCTGTAAATCTGTAACCCAAATCATATTTTTGCACAATATCATTCGACTTTTTCATATCTACGTTTGTGCAGAAATCACTCACAATTCGTCCTAATAGATGAAAAAACGCCTCTATAAATCATCTTAACAACCCCCTCCCCCAAAAAAACCTCCAAGGATAGATTGACGCCTTTTCTGTGACAAATGCGTGTTAGAGTTCTCAGTGCTACATAATGTTAACAGTTCAAAGTTGTGTTTGGCACTGGTGAGCATCGTGGCTTTGCAAAAGCATTAGTGTATTATTATTGGATCGGGGGGCAGTAAATGCCCATAAACCTGCCGACGAGAGCAAAATGTACAGTCGTCGTTAGATGAAGAAAGCGTGGATGCACAAGTGGCGCTGTTAGGCAGAAAACTACTGACAAGGTTGGCCATGCAAATAGGAAACAAACCGCTCACCTTGGCCTACTTTCTGTTATTGTGTAATGTGGGGACACGCAGTTAAGCAATAAAACACTTCACAAGAACTACAAGCAGGAAAGAGTTCATTTCTGGGTCTATAAATGGAATAAAAGCAAGTGTCGAGTCCTGGCTTGAATCTCTTCTGGACAAAACTATCAGTGTGACTTTCCACATTCATCTGTCTATGGCTGTTACTGTACTTTGCATTGCAACGCAGCAGTCAAATCAGGTTTGCAGCAGATTGTCTCTTTCAGTGGCTGCATCTTTCTCTTGCTCCGAGAAGGAGTACCACATAAACTGTTACCTCTGAAATCAAGTTTCGGATACACTCGCACAAAAGAGAATGGATGAGACTTTTGTATGAGTAGGCTGCAACAACGATGGTGTGTTTTTGTTAGGCTCATCACTTTACAAATGGAGCTAAGTTAGTGTTAACAACAATAACAAGAAGCTTTGGAGTATCCCAGATAGAAAGGACTGCAAAATCACAGGATGAACATTTAAGCCAAAACAAAAGGAGGAGGAGCAGAAACAACCGGAAGCTTCCGGGGAGGGTGGAACGGGAGGAGTAGCGCTTGGATTTTTTAAAAAGTTTCTCTCTCTTTCTCTCTGTCATCCATCCCATAACATTCTCAAGTCCATATCCACCTTTAGTGGTGGGCGGCGCTTAGTAGAAGAAGTACACTGCGAATAGCGGAGAGAGGAAGTCATTAGTGTAATGGTCCCCCTCCTGGTAATGCAGCATAGCCTAGTACACTAAACAAGCCATAAATACGGTAATCACACAAAAGACTCATTTTTGAATATACTCATCTGACACAACACCTTTATTACTGCACCTTTATTTGCTGAGAACGGACAGATATATGTTTACTGTATATTATATGTGATGGCTGCATGTGCAAGGACGGACAGATGGGTGCATGATATGTGTGTATGAATGGATATATAGATATTTGCATTATACGTGTATGTGAATGGACAGACAAGGAATTGCATTATGTGTGTATGTGAGTAGAATGATATATACACCAAGTGTGTATGTGAATGGACAGACAGACATTTGCAGTACGTGTGTGAGTGAATGGACAGACATGTCCACATTACAGTGTTCCCTCGCTCTATCGCGGTTCACCTTTCGCGGATTCGCTGATTTTTTTTGTGCTTCTTTTTTTATGACAGCGTACTGTATGAATGCTGTTACAGACCCAGCCTGGCCCTTTAAGAAGAATTGCACTGTGGGAAGTTGAGTGTCTCGCTCTTCCCTCTCTCGTCTGTCTGCACCGCCCTTTGCTTTCTGTGTTGTAATTGGCTGTAGACCAATCTCCTTGGTGCCGCCCTGCCGTATCTCCTGTGTCATCGCTAGCTTGCTTGCTTGCTAGCTTGTGTCTGTGTAGGCTCTCAGTCGTACAGGAGTTGTCCATCGAGGAAAAGGCTTCTTGAGACGTCATCTGTACTTCTGTGTAGAAGGTGTCGGACGTTTCGCTCCTCATCCGAAGAGCTTCGTCAGCAAACTAATAAGTGCTGGTAGCTTAGGCCTTAAATACAGTAAGAGTGGGCGGAATTGGTGTGCCAACACCCTCCTCCTATTGGTTCGTTACACTAAGCCTGGGCGGAGCAGTGGTATAATCCTATCCTGTTATTCACACCTACGATAAAAGGGAAGTGTCGCTCCCTGAATTGGGTATGAACGACTCTGATACTGGCTTGTTAGCATCTATTGTTCTGGCTCGGCCCTGCCTTCACCTCATTTGCAAGACCAAGAGCTGTGGGTTTTGGTCTCAGTAACCTGCTGAACACAGGGTCCAAATTAAACCTCAAACCACCATTCCGATTCAATGATGGGTTCTGTTGTTTGACAAAAATAGCTTCCTTTACTCCTAGCTTGTAAATTAATCTTCGGCTCGGAAGAGGAGGACTGCAAAAGGAGTAGTACTGCAGCAATATTCTTTAACAAGGATAGAAAAACGCTACAGTACAGCGGAACGGCACCAGGACGAAAAGGCACGGTCACAGGAGTGAAATACGTGTGAGTGACTTAATCATTTCTTATGTCCGACCTTTAGGTTGATCATTAAAATTCAAACAAAGGTTTGAACTTTTTGGACTGTTGAAACAAGAGATAAATGTGAGAAAATGTTATTGCCTGTCTGAGAAAAGTGTATAAAGTGTATGGTGAGGGGTTTTACATCCTTAAAACATACAGTATATGATAGTTGTAAAAAAATGAAGTTGGCTACTTTGACTTATTTTGGGAACCTATCCCCGCGATAAACAAGGGAACACTGTATACAGGTGTGTGTGTGTGTGTGAATGGAGAGATATTTGCATATGTGTGGATGTGAATGGCTAGACATACGCTTGCATTATTATCTCAGGTGTACCTAGTGACGTAGCCAGTGGTTGTATAAAGGAACATCAGTAGAACTACGCTGGTGCTACGAAAAGTAAAAAATGAAGAGTATGGTGTACTCACAGAATATTATCCCCACTACAATGACTCCAATGATTCCCATCATAATCATCATCTGAAAGGAGAAGAAGACGTCATCACTTTGTCCTTTGTGTTATAAGGACCCTCGCTGAAACGTTGCCCACCTTGCAGTTTTTCCACCAGTACTTGTTCTTGAGCTTGGCTGCGCAGCTTTCAAACTGCGACGCCCCGGCTTGGAGCGCATCTGCTCTGTCATCCAGCTCCGAGAGCTTCTGGTCCCTTTCCAGAACCTTGTCCACGTTTACCCTCATGATGTCCACCACCTGGACGACAAAGCATTTGTCAAATATGAAGAATTGGAAGTGTCAGTGCTTGGTTTTGACTCTTTCTGTGCCGTACCTCCTCCACTTGGGCTTGCGTCTGCTGTAGCCTGCGGTTGCTTGAGGTGTTGGGTGGTCCGGCGGGTGGGCCGGCAGGCGCTCCATCTGCACCGGGGGCTCCTGGAGCACCGGGGGCTCCACCTGGGGCGGCAGCATCTGGGGCGGACCTAGGAAGAAGGGAGGAAGAGGGACTCAGAAACTGAATGAAATGATATAATATGCATGGAAGTTATCGTCAGTAAGCAGTCACTGAATAACTCAATTCAAATTCAATCCTCCAACTCCACGCTCACTGGTCAATTCATTAGGTACACCTGCACAATCTGATAATATCCAATGCAAGACGATTCTGCATTTGCAAAGGTAATAATGCCAAGTTGCATATATGTTTATTATTATTGTGGTTGTGGTTTGCACTGCACTGCATACTTTGTAATATTTTGGGCACCTTATTTAGTTAGAATAAAGGGCAAAATATTAAAAATAGCTCTCAGTTTGATGCAGTGACATTTTTAAATAATCAGACAGCACAAAATGGGCATTATTATATTTGTAAAAAACACATTTTGTATTGTGCATTTACTTAATATTATGACTGATATTTTGGACAAACTTGTACAGTCCCATTGCCCCGATTGGCACCAATTATACTGAAACTGTTCATAATATATCATCAATACACGCACTAAAACTGTGTTCTGAGAGTTTATTCATGGATGAATGATTTTGTTATTATTATTAGATTGGATATTGGAATAAAATACATGTATATGAAAAGTATGTATTGCCATTTTAGTTTGGTAGCAATATTTTTTGTCTCACAAAATTTGAAGATTTTGGCGATATGCAAAATACCCCAACTAATAGTATAAATAAATATATTTAGAACAAATACATTACAAATAAATATAGTAAAATAAATATAAAAAGCATGCATTTTCTTCCTTTGTATTTGACTTTTTCATAAATATTTTTGTCTCACAACATTTGATGATTGCATTGGACAGCAGTGATGTATGCAAAATACTATAATAATACAAATAAAAAAAGCATGCCTGTTTTATTTTTTTAAAGCTGAAAACATATGATAAATGATGCTTCTAATAATATTGTAAAATAAATATTACATTACCATATATATTTTTACTATATATATTTTAACTACGACCATAATATAACATAATATCCGATTGGGTATATATAGGTTATTATTTAGGTTATTATTCCTTATAAGGAAGAGGCAGCCCTTTAAACAGTCATCATTAATCAACCATGTACACTGATGTTCAGCCAATATCACAATGCACCATTTAGTCACACTATTTTTTAACTGGCGTCAGCAATAAATCATGGAGACATTTAAAAAATGACTAAAGAGACAACATAACCATTAAAAGTATTTTACCCAGTGACTGTAATGCTGAGGTAATGAAAAAAACAGCCGCATTAACTTACATCGTCTATGCAGCTGTTCGTGCTGACTCAGCAGAGGTGGCGGCGTTCTGAATTCCAACACTGAAGCGAAGCAAAACAAAAACCAAAGAATCACAAATGATTTTTAAAGGGACGTGAAGCTGTGAAGAGTTCCGAAAAGTGACGCAGTGGAGCGGCTCAAAAGTGTCGCAATGAGGCCACAAAAAGAATAAGTAGTGAAAAGATGAAGAGGAAATGAAGATGCTATCAGTCCCAGCATCCAGCTCCTCCTGAAAGGATGCAGATTAGCTCACTTTACCCTGCAAATCTCCCAAATCGTGAATGTTTTCCTGTGTGCGTGTGTGTGGAAGTGCCGCGCGTACGCCTCTGTGGGCTGCTGCAGTAATGCGTCTATATCCTCTCCCACCGTTCCTTCCGCACTTGGACTCAGAAACACAGTGCGGTACTAAACCCCCCCACCGCCCCCTCCCCCACATGCATACAGTACTTTGCTGTATTGCAGCTCGGATGGGAGCGAGGCTGGGGGTGGGGTGGGCGAGCGTGGACGTCACTGCAGTGCGTGGATGTCCCCTCTGATGAGAGTGTTGACTCGACAGTTTTGCTTGGGATTTTCCTATTTGCATTTGTCATGTATACAGTACACCCAGTGGTCACTACTTTAGGTACACCTGCACTAACTAATTGATGTATTAATTTGTCTATTTCTAGCTAAAAAAAAGCTAACCAACATGGTAGTAACTGCTCGCAGTGTGATGCAATGCAGTTATACAAGTACTGTAGTTAGAACAGTCCTATTTCAACTGTTACGAGTACCACTGATGGTACGCTGGCTCCACCTCGTGGCACTCAGGTGCACCAGAGATTTATTTCTAAATAAAGACAGAGTATTAAACATACGACACGTTTGAAACGAAACTGTGATGGTAAGCGGAGGCAGCAAAAACGGTGGTATTTGCAAAGTGAAATTGTTTTGAGGTGATAGCTGATGTAAAAAAGTTAAGAGCTCCTGTGTGACAGAGTGTTGCACCATCCTGATAGCTGTTTCTGATGTTTTGACTATCCCGTGTAGCTAAAAAAGTAACCAAAATAGAAAATTACAGCGCTTGTATTGGATCTCGTCAAGTGTACCTAATGTAGGGGCAAGTGCGTGGATATTGTCATAAAATCACACATTTTCTCCCAAAAAGTATAAATGACGGTTTTCATGCTTTGTTACCCTGTAATATAGATTGTGCTAAATTGCCTCTTTTTTAAATAAAATGTGGAAAAACAACACAAGAAACATCTCCTTGTCAACACTAGTTTTTAACTTCTAAAAGACAAAACAACAAACACAAGCTGGTCTGATTCCTTTGTCATGTCTTAGCGATGTTTTCCAGTACGGTTAAAACGTCTGTAGAGGAATTTGATCCTCTTTTCCAAGTTGTGCCGATCAAGAGTCATCATCCTGTCTCCCACCATCTTCTTCTTCCGAATGATACGCTGCAGCTCGTTGCCTTTGAACGCCTTCAGCCAGCAAGGGCCGATGAAGAGGTCTTTGGGATGGACTTTAAAATCCCCTGCAGATACACGCATACATTAAGTATAGAATATCTAGTAACTTAGAAAGATCATTGACCTCTAAATCACTTACCTAGGATTCCGATATTGTCATATACTCCAAACATGCTCCTTTTCTCATTCCATCTGTCCACCACTTTCGGCTTGGGGATGGCGTGCATCCTTATGAGGCAGCTTGTACCTGCAAACGTCAGGAGCGCAGATGTCCAGTTTGCTCATAATGCAAATGTTCTACACATTTGGCGAGTGAGCCGAAATACCAATTTACTCAAAAGCTACAATTGCATGTAAAAGCTGACTTTACTTTATGCCACAAGTATATCCGTCCTTAAAAACATGAAATGTTCAACGTAATTTTGAATTATTTTACTCTACCTACCAGTGGAGAAGGTTCTCGCTGAATCTACCAGAGACCCCGTCGACCGACAAAGAGAGGCTCCAACTCGCAGCAAACCTCCCAGACCAAACATCTATTGTAAAACAGTAATTTAATACTCAATTAGAATGTATCATGTCGCCAAAAATGCCGCTTTGTGTCAATGTGTCGTTTAGCTTAATCGGTACACTGACCCACTAAGTCGCAGCTAGCATACGTTAGCTTTCGTCTTCGTAGTAAAAAGGTACCAACGTGTCACATTGTGTTAAAATTTACCTCGTTCCGCCTATTTGTAGCCAAAAGACAGTTGAATATTTTATTTCAATAATTGTAATAAGTCAAGATTGCCGCTTGAAACGCTACGTTATTGACAATTTTGCATGCATGTGGACGCCGCCATCTTTATGCAGTTTCCCACAATGCATTGCGTCGAGCAACGTATTCCCCGGATGTAAACAGAACCAACTAACCCAGGGGTCACCAACGTTTTTTCTTGCGAGAGCTACTTTTACAAAATGAAAATGGCCACGAGCTACTCATTTTTGTAGAAATGATTTTCATACCTTATTTCAACCCAAACAGATCAAATGTGCTTGTTTTACCAAAACATTCACAAAATGCTGTGGTATCCACAACTCACATTTTATGTTTCAGAATACTTTTCTTTCTAGTGTTCTCACATTATTAGCTGAAAACCTGAATGAAAAGCAGGCTTGCGGGCACCTTATGTGGTCGTGGTGGGCTACCTGGTGCCCGCGGGCACCACGTTGGTGACCCCTGAACTAAACACACCACAACAAACATGTTAGAAGTTGTATTGACTGCTAATTGTAATTTGTATTTTGTTAGGTAATTTTTTTATGATTTAAATTTAGTATCAAAGTATATGATAATGGCTTGAGGTACATCCATTCAACAAGACTGTTTGTATCTGTGTAGGCTCTCAGTCGTACAGGAGTTGTCCATCGAGGAAAAGGCTTCTTGAGACGTCATCTGTACTTCTGTGAAGAAGGTGTCGGACGTTTCGCTCCTCATCCGAAGAGCTTCGTCAGCGAACTAATAAGTGCTGGTAGCTTAGGCCTTAAATACAGTAAGAGTGGGCGGAATTGGTGTGCCAACACCCTCCTCCTATTGGTTCGTTACACTAAGCCTGGGCGGAGTAGTGGTATAATCCTATCCTGTTATTAACACCTCTGATAAAAGGGAAGTGTCGCTCCCTGAATTGGGTATGAACGACTCTGATACTGGCTTGTTAGCATCTATTGTTCTGGCTCGGCCCTGCCTTCACCTCATTTGCAAGACTAAGAGCTGTGGGTTTTGGTCTCAGTAACCTGCTGAACACAGGGTCCAAATTAAACCTCAAACCACCATTCCGATTCAATGATGGGTTCTGTTCAAACCATCTGTTTTCTTTGGCCAAAATCTTTACCTCGCTGTCCTGAAAAGAGTGATTGGTAGCTTTCAGGTGTAGATGTACTGCTGATTGAGGACCACTAGCATTGTCCCTGCGATGTTGATAAAGCCTTTTTTGGAGCATTTGCTTAGTTTCCCCAATGTAGTGCTCTTTGCATTCCTCATCTTTACAGTGGATGGAATAGACCACATTGCTCTGTTTCTGGTTTGGAGCCTTGTCTTTAGGAGGCACAAATTTTTGTCTCAGGGTATTTACTGGTTTGAAATAGGTAGGAATTTTGTGTTGCCATAAGATCCTCTGGAGTTTTTCGGAGACCCCCGCTACATAAGGGACTACCACTCCTGTCCTTTTTGCTTCCGTGGGCTTTTGGGTTTCTTTCCCTACTCTCTTCTTTTGACATTTGTTAAAAGCCCACCGTGGGTACCCACAGGTTGAGAGCGCCCTCTGGACATGTTGTGTCTCCTTTTTCTTTCCCTCAGCACTAGTTGGTATAGATGCTAACAAGCCAGTATCAGAGTCGTTCATACCCAATTCAGGGAGCGACACTTCCCTTTTATCGGAGGTGTTAATAACAGGATAGGATTATACCACTACTCCGCCCAGGCTTAGTGTAACGAACCAATAGGAGGAGGGTGTTGGCACACCAATTCCGCCCACTCTTACTGTATTTAAGGCCTAAGCTACCAGCACTTATTAGTTCGCTGACGAAGCTCTTCGGATGAGGAGCGAAACGTCCGACACCTTCTTCACAGAAGTACAGATGACGTCTCAAGAAGCCTTTTCCTCGAAAGACTGTTTGTACTTTTAAAGGTATTTTATCTATAGAAGTGACTTACTAGAGGAGACAAATGTACTCAGAAAAAAAAAATACTCAACAAAAATATAAACGCAACACTTGTTTTTGATCCCATTTTTCATGAGCATGAACTCAGAGATCACATTTTTTTCTGCACACAAAAGGCCTATCTCTCAAATATTGTTCACACATCTGCCTAAATCTGCGGTAGTGACCATTCATCATTCTTGATTCTTCATTCTTGGTGTGGCTTAGGTTGGCCACAATAAAAGGACACTCCAAAATGTGCTGTTTAATTGTATCGGGGGTTGTCCAGAAGGGTCCGAAAACCAGTCAGTATCTGGTATTACCACCATTTGCCTTAAACACCGTATACACCCATCCAGAGCATCCCAAACATGCTCAGTGGGTGACATGCTGTGTGAGTATGCTGGCCATGCAAGTACTGGGATGTTTTTAGCTGCCAGGAATTGCTCTTCACAACATGGGGCCGTGCATTATCATGCTGCAACATGAGGTGATGCTTGTGGATGAATGACACAACAATGGGCCTCAGGCTCTCGTCACAGTGTCTCTGTGCATTCAAAATGCCATCAATACAGTAAAATGCACCTGTGTTGTGGATGGAGTGGCCCACGGTGGCAGTGGGGTTACGGTATGGGCAGGCACGTATGTTATGGACAACAAACACATGTGCATTTTACTGATGGCATGTACGGCATTTGAGGCAAATGGTGGTCAAACCAGATGCTGACTGGTTTTGAGACAGGCACATTTTGGAGTATCCTTTTATTGTAGCCAGCCTAAGGCACACTTCTGCAATAATCATGCTGTCTCATCAGCATCTTGATATGCCACACCTGTGAGGTACATAGATTATAAATCATGAAAGATAAATGCTCACTATTTACATTAAGACAGATTTGTGAACAATATGTCAGAGCGATAGGCACATAAAAAAAGTTTTACATCTCTGAGTTCAGCTCATGAAAAATGTGCGCAAAAACAAAAGTGTTGCATTTATATTTCGGTTGCGTGCAGCAGATATACACACACAGAATGAAACCTCAGTGGAATATTTTGTCATCTTCAAAGTAACAAGCACCGCAAGTTATTATTTGAAATATGGTGAAAATGAGAGTGTGGGTGGAAATTAAATGAGAAAAACCCAATGAAAGATTAGATTCCATTACTTTGTTTTAGAAGTGGGCAGTGGATGACTGATTTAGTTAATTAAAATTGTCTGATGAGAAATAACCTCGCGCGTACTTTTTCCACAGTAAAAAAAAAAAAAGCAAACATCAAGCAATGAACAACCTGTTGTATGTGCATGCACTGCAGGTAATGGAGTAGTATGGAGTATTTGTGGAGAAGTCATTTTAGAAATGCAAGCAACATCTCCAGTCAAAAATGCTGACATGACCAAATGTTCAAATATTTTTCAGTCTGAGCTGCATTCTCTGCCAGGAACTGTCAGTGGAACATTCAGTGTCGTCAACATGTTGAATGCCAGGAGATGTGATGCGTTCGCTGACGAGCTCTTTAGACTGTATCATTCATCAAAATGCCAAATTTGCACAAGTCCTAAAGCCTCAGCGCTTTCCACATGAGGGTCTTTTCCCCCTCCCACTGTGCTAGAAAGCCCCCCCCATAGGATAAGTGACACACACTTATTTGCCACATTAGGTGCACCTTCACCAATGACATGTAGTGAGGTTCATGGCCGGTGAGGCACTGATGCCTTTAGAGTTTGTTTTTTTTTATGTTAATACAGTTTGGTTCCAAATTTGGTTTTCAAATAATTCTAAGTCCCATTTTTTTTAATAAGTAAAAAACATTTGTTGTCTTACCTGCTATTTGTATATGAAGTTTGTATAGTCTGAGTATATGAAGACTGTCCTTGTCCTGGAAAAGTTCTGATGCTTTGTTGTAAAAGTCTGATCACCTTCTGGTGAGCATGGATATGTAATCCTCCATCTTGACTTAATTAAGCCGAGAAGAGACGCTCATGGCAGCCTCATCTGAGGTTTTTGCCCTGTATTTGATCAGGAAATGTGCAAATTTGGCCATTCTTAATTACGATAATGTGAAAAACGATTGGAATAATACAGAAAAGACATTCATAATACAGCTCAATGGACAAATATTAATACTTATATTATATTATCATTATTATTTTTTAATTTTCCATTGTGACAGGTGAGGCTCTGCTTCCCCTCCCCCCTCCCCTCACCTGCCTTTCCTGACCACACGTCATTGACCTCCACCAATGATAATAATATTCAGTTTGGAAATGTAGGTATATGTATATGTATTATGTATATTTCTCAGTAGGTTTTATGACTATGGTTGCTGCATAGAGCTTCGTCTAATATTTTGGTGAGGTAACCAAAATATTTTAAACCTCGAATGTACACGTGGTTTGAATTTTCGGAAAGTGAATTAATCCATTCCAGGGCCAAACTGTCGGCATCATAACACTTTTATGAATAATACAGAAAATGTTTTAATGAATTCTAACATGCTTATCTGTCACACAGAAGCTCACTATTGTTATTATAAATAATAAGTTAACGTAAAACTTCTTGAACTACGAAGATGCTTGAATGGAGAGCGAACAGGAAGGTGTCACCTAATGGCGTTTTGTAGGTATTACTGGATTGTATGGGAAGTGGAAAGTGCTTTTATGTTAGCATCCGTTTAGTGACAGAAATTTGGGTACCCGCGCAACCTATGTTGCAATAATTCCTGTTCTATGGTTACCATTCTGTGGTTTGATTAGACTTTTATTGACATTTAATGGACAATAGTGTGAGTGGGTGACTTTTATGTACAGCATACGCATGCATTCTTCTCTTTGGCTTTCACGGCTTTTACTGGTGATGATGTCAATCGACGTTGTGAAAGATGACTGACCAGCATTGACGGAGGACACACGCTGATGCACAATAACCGCTTGGTTTTGTGGCCCTGAAGGTGTGAACAAGTGACGCCTTTAAGTTGTGCTACCTTGCAGTATTTACGTTCACGCAGCATGTTTATGTGTAAGAGACAGAAAAAGAGAATCCGTGGGAGGAAGTGGGTCTCCTCCCGCTTAAAGTTTCCAAGCTGACAGAGAACACAGCAGAGGAACAACCAAAACACAGAAACTCCACCCCCATCTTCAGGCATATATGATACATCTTATCACGCAACATCACCAAAAAGTCACCTGCAGAGGGGAAGCATTTCACATATTGTCAAAAGAGACTACAAGACATGCTGTTGGCGTGGTTGGTGTTTGGCCTGATTTCATTGTCTATGACAGGTAATTTATGGGGGAATTTCATTGTTTTAAATGATGGAAGTTCCATTCATTCATCCATCTGTCCATTTTCTAAGCCGCTTGTCCTCACTCGGGTCGCGGGTGCAGATGGCAGTTGCACATTTTAATTTCTCTTTGTTGTCCTAGAGGGTCACCGTGAGGTACAGGAAGTGTTTGCAGAGTCCAGCTCCCAGGTTGTACTCCCGTGCGTCTGCAACACTTCATCCCATGTTGTCACCTGGAGGAAAGACAACCAAGAGTAAGACCGCTCTATAGTTTTGATGGAATTCAAGTCCTATTATTCTTCATTCTTCATCATTTTGACATATTTTGGACATTCCAACTTTGTGGGAAAAGCTTGAGGAAGGCACTTTTCTGTCCCCGGTGCACAAAGCGAGAACCATACAGGCATGCTTGGATGAGTTTGGTGTAGAAGAAGCGCATTGAACGCCCTTTAAATGAATGACAGTTGTGGCCTCTCCGTCCACAGTACAGTCTGGAGACAAGACAAGAGCGGCATGCAGTTTTGGGGCTACAGATGGCTGCAGAGAGGAGCCCGACGTGTGCGATGCCCCCACTCCCGGTTAGAAAGAGGTGACTGCAGTCTGCACATCAACAACATCAGGGAGGGCGATGGCGGCCTGTTTGTGTGCGGGTTCACCAGTGGAGGACAGTCCATGACACGCTCGGTCATGCTGAGAGTCATCAAAGGTACTATTCTTCCAATAATACCAATTATTATATTCTATTGTTCACTTTAATTTATTCTTTTCCTCTTTTTATGAAAATAATATATGCTCATCATGAAACCTTTCAATTCAAACAATCTGTCTGTATAGTAGTGGCAGGAACAGGAAGTTAAAAGTATAAGATCTACAACAACATAGCAAATTTATGTATGCACAGGAATACTTTACTAAATATTTTACTATATGTACATATTTAAATTTCCATCCATCCATCCATCGTCTATGCCGCTTATCCTCATTAGGGTCGCGGGGGTATGCTGGAACCTATCCCAGCTGGCTTTGGGCGAGAGGCGGGGTACACCCTGAGCTGCTCGCCAGCCAATCGCAGGGCACATATAGACAAACAACCATTCACACTCACATTCATACCTATGGACAATTTAGAGTCTCCAGTTAACCTAACATGCATGTTTTTGGAATGTGGGAGGGAACCGGAGTCATATTTAAATTTACTATTGCTAAATTTCTGCTCTGTATCATTTCTAAAATACTTTTAGACACCTTAGAAAGGAAAAATAACAAGTAAATAAAAGATAAAAGCAAAAGAAAAACTCTTCTTAAATACTTTAAAGACCTTGCTCTATGGTAGAGATTTTTATTATTATTTTTATATCTTTTAATCGGTGCAAAAAAAACCTTGCAGTTTCATCATTTTTTATATTATTGGTTGTTTTTAATAGAAACATTATCATATAAATGTAATAAATAATTGTATTAAACACATAGAATAAAATATACATATGATCGTATAAATAAGAATGTATATAAATATTTGATCATATCGATAAAGTAAAATGTAAAATAATAATAAACAATAATAAGAACTCTAATCTTATTTATACTGATTATTGTTGCATGTATTTTTAAGTGGAAGCCATACATTCATCTATGAATAACAACAATGTATAAAGCCATTTTTTTTAAAGGTACAAAGATAAAATGTGACAATTTCTTTGTAGTGTCTTTCTCCTCGGCGGCCCCCGTTGCCGGGATGAAGTTTTCCATCCGCTGCAGTGTAACACCCGAGCCCCTGGGTGCCAGCGTGCAGTGGAGATTGAACAACAGCACATTTGTGTCTGCAAGTGGAGAGAACCTTGAGACCGCTCAGTGGACTGTGGAGGAAAGGGCTCGCGTGACACTGACAGGAGAGTGGACTTGTGTGGTGGTCCACCGGGGCTTTGAGGGTCGGGCATCTGCATCTTTAACTGTGAAAGGTAAGAGGAACTTTTATAGACCAGAGAAGATGATTTTTGTCTTTACAGTTTCCTTTCTTTCCCTGCAGGAATCATCCTTCCACCCACAGATGACACGAGAGTGTATGCAGCTGTGGGATGTGCAGCCACCCTCCCTTGTGTATTCTCCCCTGGCTCATTCCCCTCCAAACCCAGCTGGCGGAAACTTCATCCTGGCTCTTCATCTAAACCTCCTGGTCATCTTCCTCCTTCCTTTTCCTCTTCATCACCAGCTTCCAAGCCTGCTTGGGACCAGTCGGCCCGGTTGGAAGATGTCAGTCTTGAAGATGAAGGAAGGTACAGATGTGCCGGTGTGGTTGGAGGACAAAGCCTGTCTCGAAGGATGCAGCTAGTCGTCGCAAAAAGTATTAAGTGGTATAAGTTTTCTCATCTTTTTATTCATCTTTCACAATAAATTGTATTCATGAACGTGTGTGTTTATAGTTGACCGCAGCATCTCATGGAGGAAAATGGTGACGCTGACATGTCAGCTGACGGACACCAGTGAGGTCACCCATTACGAGTGGGTTCACGTGACCTATGACCCCAGTGGCACACGCTTGGTTAAATCCATCCAGGTGGGAAAGACTCTTGAAATGAGCAAGGTGAACGTTGAGGGTGTGGGCGAGTGGGTGTGTCGGTTCCACGGGAAAGACGGCCTTCTGGGAAACGTAACGCATCGCGTCGCTCCTCAGAATGGTAACTTTTGATTTATTTTTTAATTCTATTTAATTTGATTTTTATTTGACTTTTCATTTTTTTCCCCTTTAAATATCACAGGTCATCTTACGGGGTCAACAAGTTCTTTGTATAACACATCAATTGCGCTCAGTCTCAGTGTCCTCCTCGTCCTTCTGATTCTGATCCTGGCTCAGATATACAAAAACCACCAGAGGGTAAGAGTCATTTATTTACATATTGCAAATTGAAAAGACACTGTACTGTACAGTATATGGAAATAACTCTTCTGTGGATGCCTAATATTGTCAAGTCCATACATGCCACAAATATGGCCGACACATGGCACTGACTACTTGGCTATAAACCCACTACATTATGTCATCATTTCAAAACAATTCCGTCTCGGGCCCAAGATTATTCCAAAGTATTTGACAAACTAAAATAAATAAATAAAAAGCTTAAGCACCAGCATCAAACAGTCCAGCCTCAACACACTCCACAAAGATGGCCGAGTAAATACTGCAGTGAATACGATAATGCTTTTTCATTATGTGATCATTTCGAAACAGTTAGGTTTAGTTGTTGATTTTTCTATAGGCTATTTTTGCATTAAATACAATTCTAATAATGTAAAACCCCCGCCTAAACCCACGCACACAAAAAACTGGTGATTCGCAAAAAACTCAACAAAGATAGCCAACATACTACGCTGAATATATATTTTTACATAAAAACAATTTATAATGTCATCATTTCAAAACATCAAGAGTAAAAAAAAAAATTCATTAGTTATGATTAATTAAAATGATTAATTATGATTAATTAAAATGATACATTTCAAAGTAACCACAAAAATACTTCAGTGAATATTAAAAAAATATGAAGAAATGCAAAGACACTAAATTACTAAATTGGGCCATGCCGTTAAAAAGGCTACTTTGTCTTTTTTTTCTTTTTTTTTTAAAAAAGCTAGTGTTTGGTATATTATTTAATGACCTACCATGAAAATATGATTCAAAAATTAACAATAGAAATAAAAATAAAAAAATATGAAGAAATGCAAAGACACTAAATTACTAAATTGGGCCATGCCGTTAAAAATGCTACTTTGTCTTTTTTTCTTTTTTTTTAAAAAAGCTAGTGTTTGGTATATTATTTAATGACCTACCATGAAAATATGATTCAAAAATTAACAATAGAAATAATGAAACTATACAATAAACTAATACTAATACTAACTAATAAGCTTTCTATTAACTACCTATTAACTACAAAATGATAAACAATTATTTGGTAACCCGGCTTTTTCATAGCTGCTTCTAATGTGACTCCATCCAGCTCTCTTTCACCTTGCACAGAATCTTAAATGCATTTACTGTTATTGTGCTCACTGCCATTTGTTTCTTCCGCCCGACAGAGAAAAAGCATCTTCCAGTTCTCTGCACTGGAGACCATTCTTCACGTTAAGTCCAACGAGCGTGACAAAAGAGAGAAAAGCCATGTGAAAACGTGAGGGCACGTTACGTCAGAGGCCCTGCCGTTGGCTGGCGATCAGTCCAGGGTGTACCCCACTTCTCGCCCGAAGCCAGCTGGGCTCCAGCATGCCCCCGCAACCCTAAGCAGCATAGAAAGTGGATGGATGGACATTACGTCAGAGGCTTAGAGACAGTTGTTTTGTATATTTTTGTACATGAACCAATGTTTGCTAAAGAAAGACATGAACATGTGTTTTTACACAGAGTGGGAAATGGTTTTATTCACTACACAATAAAAAAGTAGGTTCTGTGGGAAATGACTAGTAATACAAACAGGAAATAAAACATTCCAAATATATTTACACAAAACAATGACCAATATAAATAAGTTACATGAATGTTCTGTACCTGTACATACACCAGACACAGACATATTTGTAAACCACATTCAAGTCAAAAAAGGTTCCAATATGTAAGATGAGCTCAGTGTCTTTACTACACTTGACTATACGGCCCCAAGTCTTGCTCGGAAAGATCACAGAGCGCCAACGACTGACTGATACCGTCCGCAGCTCTTTTGCCTCCAGGATGCAAATAGTTCATCACCTCCTTGTCGTCAAAGCACCAGCCGGGCCAGTCCACGTTGACACCGTTTGTAAAGAGAGGGCTAAACAGGAAGACATGCATGCACATTAGAAGTACAGTGCCTGAGTCACTCTTACAAAGCCTCATATTAGATTTTATGTTGCAAAACTACAGTAGTGTTCTGATTTATAATAATAAAAAGTACAGTGCAACATTTTTTTAGTTGGACCTGAATATACGGGAAAAATGCCCCAAAAGTCAAACAAAACTTTGTGTTTTGCTTTCTGGTTGACTTTTTTGTGATGCAACAACGACAACAACTTGTGATGACAAAGGGGAAAATGTGACGATAACCGTGGAACAGGAAACAGCACTCACTGCAACATAGAACAATAAAATGAGCAAAATGGCCAATGAATGGCACATTTTTACTATGTCAGGCAGCTTCAAAGGGTTAGTAGTTACAGGATACTTTATTTCACTTTAGTAATCCTGTTATATTTGTACGACAGGAAAGGTTACTTTGAAAATTGCTTTTTCTTTTACAATTTTATTGTGACGCCACCACAGAAGGGTACCAGCGATGGCAAAAAGGAAAAAATGCGATGATAGCCATTGAACAGGAAACTGAACTTAAGGTGACATTAAACATTAAAACGACACGAGAAGCTTGCCAACAAGCCGGCACAGTTTTACTGTAGCTGTCAGTCACCTTCAATGGATGAGTAGTTTTACTTTATTTTAGTTTGATCTACTTTTATTGCACAGTGGTTAATTAATCCTCTTTCCTTTTGGTGTCATGGTACACGCTTCTTTCTGCCCTTGGGTTGATGAATTCCTTTTGTATTTGTATTCCACTACATGACATCACCAACGATTGGCCTGGCATGCACATTACGGAGTTCCTTACCTGTACATCTTGTCATCGTCCTCTCCGTCCACCAGTTGCTCCCTCCATCCTTGACTCACCGTGAGGGCTCGGTGCCTGAGCAGCTGCACCTCTCCTCCCTCCTCCCACTCCGCGTCTCTGTCTCCATCAGTCGGGGACGGTGATGACGAGGTGGACAGCAATGGAGATGGAGGAGGATGGTACCTGGGATTTAAATGGGTCATAGGTACGTTTTTGTGGCTTTTTGAAACATCTTTGTCTCTCGTTCTTCCCTTGGCCCTTTCCAGAAGATCTTTCAGAGGAGACGGTGGAGCGGACATGCTGGAGGACTCCTCTGGAATTCCGGTGGTAGGATTGGAAACACTCCTTTGGGTTTTCAGTCTGGGCTTTTTATTGTTAAAGCTAAGTGTTGTCCGTTCAGGTTCAGACAAGGTCTGAGGGTCTGGTGAGACTCTGGAGTTGTTTGTAGTCCAAAAGGTGCCATGGGTGGGCTTTAGGGAGCCAAGCTTCAGCACCAGGTGGGAATTGGAGCTCTTTGTGTTCAGGCTGGAGTCAGAATCGGAATTGGAGGAGGAGTTGTTGGATGCCGACCAAGTTGGCTTTGAACCTTGCACCGTTTGAGGTGGGGAGTCTTGGTTTGCATTGACTGCCGTCTTCTTGTGTAATAGAGCGGACTTCAGATTCTCAGTCTCAGGAGACAACGCTATGTTTCCCAACTGTGTAGGATTGTGTTTTTGCCAGGTGGAATAGTGAGCAGGTTGGAAATCTCCTGCTAGCTGCTTCTTTGATGGTTCCGTTGAAGTGTTCAGGTCATCCATTGGGTAGTCCACAGCTGGGTAACCGCCTGGCACAAGAGTACGTGGCCGGGTGGCAGTGCGGAGGAATGGATCCATGACTTTTTCAGAAATCTGTTTTGCGACTATTTTAGCGGTGGATGGATTAGTGTTCTTCCAAGTTAGAGACTGACTCTGTTCCTCATCTTGATGAACCTCACTTTGTCTTTCTCTCCAGGCTTTGTCCTTGATGGCCAGTCTCCGGTGCGACAATCCAGCAGAATCCTGACGCCCTGCTTCAGCACCGTTTACCACCTGAGCCACTATGACTTCACCATTTGCGTCATTTGTCCTATCAGCCACCGGAGGTCTTTTCTCCCCCGAGGGTCTTCCCCTCTCGGCCTCCCTCAAGTTTTCCAGCATCGCCTGGCAACGTACAATCACAAATAGCGATTTCATGCCACAATGTTTCAAGTCCAGACTCTAGAGCAGCAGTTTACAAAGTATTCACACCACAGGACGTCAGCGGCAGCTAAAGAATAAAATGTATTTTGAAACGTGCTATGTTAACTTAGGGTTACGTTACCTTACCTTAGGGTGTGTGGTCTACAAAAGCAAATAACCGTCAGGGTCTCTAATTAGAGCAGGTCAAAAAACACTGACATTAACATCTGTGGCTGGGGGCAACCCCCGAGATAGTTTTTTTTTAAATCCACAAGATGACAGTAGTTGCATTTGAAGTATCACGAGTGGTCAGCATTCCAACTTCGTTATCTACCTCTGCGTGTGCTTTAAAATGTTGCTGCTCATGTGTGTTACCCGCCAGTTTGCTCTTTACCGCTGTTGCAACAGTGGTTCTCTTGCTGCTGTGTTGTGCAGCAGCTACATTGTCCTTTCAATTCTCTTATGCTCTCCAAATCATTATTAAAGTAAAAAAAAAAAAAAAAAAAAGAGTAGTTAATGAATTTTTTTGTTTGTTTTACCTTTGCCTGATTAATGGTGGACACCCAAGTGGAGCAGCTTTCTGGGGTGCTTGTTACAAATACATAGACATTTACAGGACAACAAAGCTCCCCCACCTCCACCAGAAGAAAAGAACCTGCAAGAAGGGGCATGCCTTAATGAAAACTGAAATCTTCCACAACTTTCCCTTGATTGTACTCACAGTTATCCTTAAGTGCAATGCAGTAGGTCCTGTCCAGGGCTACAGGGGGTCGTACCACCTTCAGGTGTTCGCCTTTCTTCTGCACTTTGGTCATGAGAAGAACATCTGAGAAGAGTAGAGCCACCACCTCCAGCTGCCACATGGAGATGAGGTGAGTTGGGATGTAAAGTGAAAGAGCAAATTGGATCCATTGTGGCTCACCTTGCTGTCTTTTCTGCCTCGGACTTTCAGGTTCTCCTCCAAGAGGAGTTTGCGTACCACCTCTGGACTGACGCCTCCAATGGGGCACGTCAGCTTAAACTGACAGACATCTCGGACATGCTGCGGAGGGGATGTGATGAATGTGAGCAAAAGAAGTGCCTCTACAGCCTTGGCTTTTTGCATGACGTCACGCAGGATTAACTCGCTTTTGTTTGGATATGTGCCACATCCATCCATCCATCCATTTTCTATACCGCTTCTCCTCATTATGGTATATTTGCCACATTTATTGCAAAAGAAGGTCAGTGAAACGCTGAAACACGGTAAGTCTCCGGCAGTGTCCCAACACTGGAAGTTATGGTTGAGTGTTGTGTTTTTCACGTTCCACAGTGGCTAACTTCTTTTTTGCACTTGTATGCTAGCTAAGAATGTTAAAACAATGTTAAAACAAACTTACTTAACTTAACATTACATAAACGTTTGATGAGGGTGACAGCTCGACCCCGGAACAGACTATTTATACTTCCATTATTTCTTCCAGCAGGGTTGTCCAAAGCCTCGTCTTCTCCTGGTCCAACATTTTTTTTTACCTTGTCAATTTCCTCATTTATTCCCTCCATCTCATATCCCTCCAGCCTCTGCGCAGAGATGGAGAGCGCCATCTCCTCATCCTTCACCCTCAGGTGTTCATTGATGCTCTCTAGGAAAGTGTTCACGCTGGATAACTGGGAAGGGAAGGAAGATTTTAATAATATGCTTCTTTGTTGGCTTTCATAGTTTCTCACCATACTGCGAAGGCTGCGCTGCACACGAAGGTCCAAGGTGGTTTTGAGCACAGCCTTGAGAAGGAGGGGGTACTTGGTGATCCTCTGGTGGGGTTTGGCCTGCATGTCGCCGATGCGCATGCGCTGACACTGAGGGTGAGTCTCCACCCACTGGAAAAGAAACAAGCATCATTTGATTGTCTTTGCTGTCATTTTGACTGTCAGCAAGAGAACCGATTACATTTTTAAAACAAAAACAGCCTTTAAAGCTGCACTTAGAGGAGTGATGACTGAGTCTGAGCACACCGTCTGTCATCAGGATGTAGTCTTTCGTCTAAGCCTTCGAGGCATTTAGTTTAGTGATGGTTTGCTTTCCGTGCCAGGTGCAACAATGTAAGAGTGCTGAGGTGGTAGTCGTACAGTCAGCGTTCTCGTAAGTGGGAATAGAAACACCTCAAACCACTGAGAGAAGTTGAATCATTAGAAGGAGGCATTGATGTCATGGCTTGCCTGTGCTCTGAAAACATGCAGCACTGTTTCTTAATGCACCAAACCTAACCCGAACCCAAACCATGGCCCTAATCCTAACCCTATCACTAACCTTAACCGTAACCCTAACCTTAATCCTTAGACCAAATTTAACCCAAACTCTAAACCACGTCCAAACCATGGTCCAAACCCAGAAACACTAATCCAAACCCTAAGCCTAAACCTAACCATCAGTAGAAGCCGGACCCAAGGCCAAGCTGTTAATAGAAGTGTGTTTGTTTGTCCATCAGCTTTGTAGCTAACAGGCTACTTTCTGGTTCATGGGCTGACGAACAGACAGGCGGCACCACTGCATGACACAAACGTTAGAAATACATTATTACATCCAGATCTTCCCCAAAATGTAATTCTTGGCCTGTGCTAACTGTATATATAGTACATAATGTTTAACACTGTCAGCAGTGTAGATATTTTTGCACATAATGTTGGTGACAGGAGGCTCACCTGGACGTATGTGCAGAAATGTGGGTTGCTCTCCATCTGCTTGCGTGCAAACTCAATGCTGTTTTCCTCCTCGGCACAGTAATGCTGGTACTGAGAGAAGTGGTCATGGAACTGCAAAGAGAAACATTGACTGCATGTTGATTCTTTTTATATGTGATATACAGTGGTGTGGAAAGCGTTTGCCTCCTTCCTGATTTCTTTTTTTTTTTTTGCATGTTTGTCACACTTACAGTAAATGTCTCAGATCACCAAACAAATTGAAATATTAGTCAATGACAACACAACTGAGCACAAAATGCAGTTTTTAAATTAAACTTTTTATTATGAAGGGAAAAAAAAAATCCAAGCCTACATGGCCCTGTGTGAAAAAGTGATTGATCCCTGGTTGGGCCACCCTTAGCAGCAACAACTGCAATCAAGCGTTTGCGATAACTTGCAATGAGTCTCTTACAGCGCTCATCTTTCCAGAATTGTTGTAATTCAGCCACATTGGAGGGTTTTTGACCATGAAGCGCCTTTTTAAGATCAAGAGTTTTACTGTCATATGCACAGTAAAACAGGTAGTTCTGCTATGCAATGAAATTCTTGTTCTGTTCATTCATTTTAAGGTCATACCAAAGCATCTCAATAGGATTCAGGTCAGGACTTTGACTAGGCCACTCCAAAGTTTTTGTTTTGATTTTCTTCTGCCATTCATAGGTGGACTTGCTGGTGTGTTTTGGATCATTGTCCTTCTGCAGAACCCAAGATTGTTTCAGCTTGAGGTCACGAACAGATGGCTGGACATTCTACTTCAGGATTTTTTGGTGGACAGCAGAATTCATGGTTCCATTTATCACAGCAAGTCTTCCAGGCCCTGAAGCAGCAAAACAGCCCCAGACCATCACACTACCACCACCATATGTTACTGTTGGTATGATGTTGTTTTTCTGAAATGCAGGCGTTACTTTTACACCAGATGTAATGGGACGCACACCTTCCAGAAAGATCAACTTTTGTGTCGTCAGCGTATTTTCCCAAAGGTCTTGGTGATCATCAAGATGTTTTCTGGCAAAATTGAGACGAGCCTTAAGGCTCATTTTGTTCATCAGTGTTTTTTGTCTTGGAACTCTGCTATGCAGGCCGTTTTTGCCCAGCGTCTTTCTTATGGTGGAGTCATGAACACTGACCTTAACTGATGAAAGTGAGGCCTGCAGTTTTTTGGATGTTGTTGTGGGGTCTTTTATGACCTCTTGGATGAGTCGTCTCTGCACTCATTTTGCTTGGTCGGCCACTCCTGGGAAGGTTCACCAGTGTTCCATGTTTTCACCATTTGTGAATAATGGCTCTCATTGTGGTTTGCTGGATTCCCAAACCTTCAGAAATGGCTTTATAACCTTTTCCAGACTGATGGATCTCAATTAATCTGACTTAAGTTATGAAGGGCAATCAATTTTTTTACACAGGGCCATGTAGGTTTGGATTTTTTTTCTTCCTTAATAATAAAAAGTTTTAATTTAAAAACTGTCACTGACTAATATTTACATTTGTTTGACGATCTGAAATATTTAAGTGTGCCAAACATGCAAAAAATAAGAAATCAGGAAGGGGGCAAACACTTTGTCACACCACTGTGTGTCATGACTTCAAAACACCCCCAGTAAGCACTCACATGCAGGCAGCCAGCCTCTAACCTCACAGGGTCAAAGGGCTTGCCTGTGGAACGGACCTCCCGTAACATGGGAAAAATGACTTCCTGCCAGAACCGTTGGTGCGCGCTGAGGATGGCGGGGAGGTTGCAGAAAAGCAGCTCGGGGGTCACCTGACAAACAGGAAGTCAATGCAAAAGTTGAAAAATCAAAGTTGCATGACTGTTCCACCTTCTAAATGGAAATATGCTGTGCTACATTTGAATGTTTCCTCTCATGTCTGTGGCTTACTGAGCAGCAGAAAATGTGTTCTGACCCCAAAAAAAGGGCGAGCTGCACTGACCTCTTGGAGGAATCCACGCAGGTGCAAGTTGACCAACGCTGCAATCACCAACTGCAAGAAGCATCGAGTGTAAATGCATGTCAAACAAAGTTAACACTAATCATGTGGTGTGGGCGCTGTCTTACATCTTTGATGATGAAAAGTCTGTTGATGTAGCTGAGCTCAGTGTGCACAAACTCCCACAGAGCTTCCTGCTGGTACCTCTGCATCCGTGACATTATCTGGCAACAAAGACAGACAGCAGTAAGAAGAGCGCTCACTTCTAGTGAAACTCACTAAATGTATTAGTGGAACCTAATAATCCATTCCAGGGTCAAACTGTCCAAATCATCAAACTTAGTGACTACATAGGCTATTTTATAAGAAACCATGTAACCTTTTTAACTGTCATACAAGTGTAAAAAGAAGTTCATCACTGTTAATATTAACAGGTTAAAACACCTTAGCTTTAATGATGAATGTGTGATTGAGGCAGTAGTGATGCATTATAAATCTCACTTCTTAAGACCCTTATGTGCCATACAAGTGTAAAAAGACGTTAACCACAAAACAACACGATGCAACACGGATGCCGGCGTGGAAGTTTTCCTGATTTAAAAGGGAATGCGAGTCCAATTTACAACCTATGAGAGCTAGTAGTAGTTTTTGCATTTGTTTACTTATTTATTATCAACAGCTATAACTGTATTTTGTTGATATTGTTACATTGTCTGCACAATGGCCTAGTGGTTAACATGGTGGCCACACACTTTCTAGGTTCATATATGTGGAGTTTGCATGTTCTCCTTGTGCAAGCTTCCTCCCACATTCCAAAAACACGCATGTTAGGTTAATAGAAGACGAAGTTGCCCAAAGGTATGAATGTGAATGTGAATGGTTGTTTGTTTATATGTGCCCTGCGATTGGATGGCGACCAGTCTAGGTTGTACCCCGCCTCTCGCCCAAAAGTTAGGTGGGATAGGCTGCAGCATACTTCCGTGACCCTAATGAGGACTAACGGCATAGAAAATGAATGAATGAATGAATGTTACATTGTCTTATATTGTTAAATTCCACCCCTCCATCCATTTTCTATACCGTTTCTTCTCATTAAGGTCGCGGGGGTATGCCGGAGCCTATCCCAGCTGACTTCGGACGACATACACATCCAAAACACATTTTTATAGTCAGGCGGGGTGTTTGTTAAATTGTTCACAAATAGGTTTGTGCATGAAAATATTTTTTTGTTGGCCTAAATTTTTTATCATGTGTTTTATTCAGATTATAGTCATGATCAACAAATGAAAGGCAAAATCACAAAATCCTTACATTTTCTTGAAAAGTATTGGTATTGGCAATTCTGGCCCAGTATTTACTTAGTGTCGGCTCGATACCAATGTTTGCAGTATCGCCCACCCATAGTGCATGCATATCACCTGCAGTACGTGAATCAGCTGCTCCATCACACTAAGAGACATTATTTGTTTTGTTTGGTTTTTTTTCAGAAGGGTCTCTCACCGAGTGAGAGTTGACAATGTCAGTCCAGTTCCTCTCCAACGTGCTTCCACGAATTTCCTCCCTCCATCTCCACTTCAAGCTGACGGGTACAGCAAAGGCCTCCAGCTCCTGCTTGAGAACATCCAGCTGACTCTGCTCCTAAGAGGTTGAATTATTTTATGTCACAATAGGGTTCCATTTCCATTCCCTCAGCCAGGTCAGTACTCCTTTCAGGAACACAAATACAGTACATGGTTTTGCCGCACTTGCTTGTCTAAACACATTATGCACTCAAAAGAAAGCGTGTTAGTACGGAACTGTGGAATTTGAGACCCTGCATATGTCTCAGCAATTACTGATTGTTCACTTCCTGTATTTGACGTCCTACAGAAATTGTACAGTCTTTTGTGACACAGATTTATACAGGTATTGTATTAACCCATGGTGTACTGCTGTACAGGCAGCTAGTGTAGTGTGGTAACCACAAGACAAGATGGTACCTCAGCTGTTGGGTTCCTATCAGACGCTCCCTGGTTGAAAAAAACTTGTTTGAGTGCAGCTCTGGGCTTGACTGCTGTTGTCGCTCCCTTACTCATAGATGCGTAGTCGCTCACAACTTTCTGTCTTGTCCGCCTCTGGAAACAAAAGGCATAATTACACGAATAAAAATAATAATAAGAATAAAAATGAAAATGAAATGAAAGCAAATAATTTATAAAAACATGAATCATGAAATAATAATAATAACAAATAAATGTTTCTCTAAATAGAGATAAATTATGCAACAAATAATATAATAAAAGGAACAATTTTACCAAACATATGCACATAATTAATATTACAATATTACTATCTAGTTGTTTGTTTTTTTTTACAATCATGTGTACTGTATTTTTTTTCATTTTATAGATTCACTTCATTGTGCCAAAACAATTTCAAAATAAACTAAAACATAAGACATATTACATGCTCTAGTTTCTTCAAATGTAATATATATTTAACATAAATAAAAATATATTAAAAAAATATTTTTACAATTTTCGAAAGGTGTAACATACACCATAATCATGGTTCAGTGCGTATCTTGGTTTTAAGGTCATTGTTTGGTTCATTTTTGATACAGTAAGAAATAAACATAATTCTTGAACAGAAATTTTTTATATATATATATATACACACACACACACACACACACACACACACACACACACACACGTTAATAACGCATTAACAGAAATTTAACGATTAACGTGTGGACGTTCTTTTTGACCCTTGGCCCACACTGTAGTTTGATGAAACGCAGCTG
This sequence comes from Dunckerocampus dactyliophorus, assembly GCF_027744805.1. Classification (NCBI taxonomy): domain Eukaryota; kingdom Metazoa; phylum Chordata; class Actinopteri; order Syngnathiformes; family Syngnathidae; genus Dunckerocampus; species Dunckerocampus dactyliophorus. The sequence continues at coordinate 9,191,522 of NC_072825.1, forward strand.
TGGCTGTGGAGCCACAAACGGGAACAAATACTGAGCAGAAATGGACAAAGAAAAGTGTATTTTGAATGGTAAGTTTAGCTTCAAAGCCCTAGCAGATGGCTCTCACAACAAGACCCAAGTTATTTCATCTACTGCCTCAGTGAGTTGAATTGAAAAGTGAGAAGTTGCCGGAGCACAGCCGGTATATTTTTTATTGTCATTTATACAGTGGTACCTTGGCATACGAGTGTCCCAACCAAACGAATGTTTTTAGATGCGAGCCATCTCTCGGCGGATTTTTTGCTTTTAACTGCAAACTAAAATTTGTGTTTCAAGCTGCTAATTGCCCACAGGCATAGCCGAGGACAGCTATTTGGGAGCTTGTGTCAATTTGACCATGACTGAAGACCAGAATGGATCTAAATAGCATTGACGGCGTGCTAGCTAGTCACCGGGAAACATTTTCAACACATCAGCAAAACATACATACATTACAGCGATCTAATTGATATTATTTATTATGCATTGTGTAAAACGAAGACAGGAACAACATCAAATTAAAAGAACTATGAATGAATACTCATGAATACAGACCCACCATCCACCAGTACGAACCTAGAGTTTGTTTTTCAGAGGTGCACTGCACAAACATGCACATTAGCACTCAATAAGGTCATCAAATCTTACCTTTATGCATTTCCACACAGTATCAGCATTTTGGACCAAATATGAGGTGAATAAAAAGGACAAATGAAATAAAAAGTCATCTGTCATCTTGTCAAAGCACATTGATGTTAAATGCAAAGTAGCATGTTCAACTTGTTCATGTTCATGTTTTTGCTGCTGTTTTTGCAAAATAACTTGAAAGGTTCTGAATGGATTTGGATGACATTTTCAGGAATTGTTGGAAATGGGATATGGATATAAGAACTGATCAAATTTGGGGGGTGATCCAGACCACCGTCTGGATACAGGAATTTTTTAAAGGGTTCTTGAACATTGCGAGATAGGACCATTTTTGGCATTTGTGCATACAACCCACAATAATGTTCAGAGCACTTGGAAGTAAAATATGGAACACGTTTCCAACAGGTTCTAAAAAATATCAAAGACCGACCCAAAAAATGTAGCATTATTATTTTGGTGTGAATCAATATGGTGGGAACTGGCGTTTGAAGGATGTCCGAGTGCTTTTCTAGTTAATAATAAAATGATGCTGCTAATGATTCTTAGTAATGATTCCTAATGATTAGGAATATAGAATAGAATTGTGTCTTCTTTTACTTGCCTGATGAGCGTATGTATAGAATTTGACTTTGTCTGCTGGCCCCTTGTGGTCTGGGGTGTCCTCCTGCATATCAGACTCTCTGAGGTCCTCAACCGCGAGCCTGTCAGCATCACGTGACGGCACTGATACTGCCTCCATTTCTGATGAATGATAAAGATGTATCCAAGGGCGCTCATATGTGATGTTTAGAGTGAGGGGGACGTTGTGTCCACAGGCTCGCTCATTGCCAAGTCAAGGTCAGCTGGCCACAATAGGAGCGTCTACAGGAGGGGGGCATTGTCATTAGGAAAGTGAAAATATAGCATCATTCACTGAATCTGCACCGTGAGTTTCATTCACACTGCTCAAGCTCCTTTCACCCTAGCAACAAGGTCACTCCTGCGCTCGAGTCAACGTTTTCCCACAAATATCACCCCAACTTGCAGCAGGTCCTCCTGCAGCTTCCAGTTACAAGTGAAGAATGTATGCTATAATCACTGGCCACTACATTAGGCACGCCTGCACAAATGAACGACATCCAGTACAAGAGCTGTATCAAAAATACATACAGCCTTTTTAAATATCCAGTACTGTGGCAATGTTCATTCTAGACAAAAAAATGTATATGTATATTAATATTTTTCTCTAAAAGTACTTCAGTCTATATAATTCCACAGAGAGAATTCCATGGGAGATCAATCTATAAAAAATTCAAGGAGTTATTATTATTATTATTAGGTCTTGAGATGTGTCAATGATTGGCAGCAACATTTTTCATAAATTGTTATTTTTTTCTACAGTGTCAGATTAAAAAAAAAACACCTCACACTCAAGGTCCTAAAGACCAAAAATGTAATATGTGCCCTTTTGAAATATACATATATACACATATACATGTATAAATATTTTAACCTATTATGTTTACATAACTCCACTGTTTTTTTTATTCAGGGAAAAAGACGTGTGTCTTTTTACTGCATATTTTGAAGGGGGAAAAAGTTGTGCCATCTTATGGACAAAACAATTTTAATCGACAGCCAGTCGTCTGAAACGAAATAATTTAATTTCCAAGATTGAATTAGTTTATGTCAAGATAAATGTGGGATCCAAATTTTCAATGTGACACTTTTTTGTCAGAAGGGAAAAAAGTGTCACTTTTTTGTGTGACTCTTCCATTTTAGTCAAATTTAGGGAACAGATACGCACGTTCTGACCTGAATATCCTCTGTCAACACAAAATATCTTCAAAATAAAAAAGTGAATGGCACAAAATCTTCTCGTGCGTGTACTTTGTTCCACATCTTCACTCAACAACATAGTATATAGCGGTAAATAAATCAGTCAATGAAAATATTAGATAATATTATATGTGATACAACAGTTGTACAGGTGTGCCTAACATTGTTGGCCATTCGTTGAAGACGTGACGTATACAATACTGTTTACTGAGAGGAAACACAAACAAGTCTTGTAATGCAGCTTGATTTGCCTGAAACCAGCGTTTGTGTTGTCACAGATTTTGAACTGTGACCTGGTGGAATTGAAAAGCAATCCATCTCGGATGATTTGATTGATTGGTGACCGCAAATATCACGTTTATCCCCTCTAATCCCTGCAGGCTGCATTGGCCTAGGCTGTAAATCACAGTCAGTGTGTAAGCGTATAAAATAAGCTTCCTGGTATAGTTTCCTGCCAGGTGAGTTAACAAATCGTGAAGAAGTACGTTGTAACACAGTGAAACTATGAGCTAAACTTTCTTGTGAGAGTACAACAAACACATTATAGAATAAACTACAAAAAAACTTACCTGGGCTTGAGTGTATCCATTAGTGTAACATGGTCATCTTTAGTTTCTGTTCGCTTTCTCCTCCTCCTCCTCCTTCTTCTTCTTTTCCTCTTCGTCCTGTTTACCCGGGTCCCTCCCCTCCGTGCTTTCACCTGTGCCGTCTCACAACTGGCCCGACGGGAACGACTGCATTGTGCGGCCCACGAATCAGTGCTCAGGGTTGATCTCATATGAGAGAAGAGGAATAAAAGAAATGAGTGAGGTGCGGTGCGGTGAGGTGCTGACAGATTGTTATTTCAATCTCAAGGGTGTCTCGTCGCCACATGGGAGAAAATTGCGTCTAATATTGCTCGTGATATTCACAACAGGGCCACACAGTATAATGAGAAATTGATCAGACTGCAGAGGATGGTGAACAAGGAACCATTTTAAAGTCAAAAGACACCACTTAATACAGTGGAACCACCGAAGCCCCAAAAATGGTAAAATTTGACGTTCAACCCAAGTTTTCTGTAAAAATAGCAGAGGTGGGACAAAGTCAAATGTTTTGCAAGTCTTAAGTCTTCCATTCCAAGTGTTGAGTCAAGTCTCAAGTAAAAACATGCAAATCCAAGTCAAGCCTCAAGTCAAGACAAGACAGGTCAAGTCAAGTCCCAAGTCATAGGCTTGAAATGTTCCTTACAAATGTCGTTACAATTTCATGTGGCAGATTCTGTGGTAAAATTAGTTGTCTTGCTGGAAATAAAGTTGAATACTTTGAATGAGGACACATTTTACTCAACACGCTCACCAAAAATCCCAAGCATTGTCAAGTCACCAGACTAAAGTCTGAGTCAAATCCCGAGTCATTAATGTCATTGTACAAGTCGAGTTGCAAGTCTTGGAATGCTTACACAATCACACTAAAAAAAACTATGTTAATGACATGGTGCACTTGACCTTTTCTTTATTGAAAACATAAAGAACCTCGCTGCAACACTCATGCTGGGGAAAATCCACATTAAAGTGTAATGCATAAAGTGTGTGAGGAACAACCTTGGCACCTTTACAAGTCGGTGCAGGCAGAGATTGGTATGATGGGCTGAAACGAGGCGTGGCCCTGCTTCCCATTAAAGGCTATGAATAATGCTTGAATAGGGATGGGGCCTAAAGGAATGTTGACAAGGTGGAGGAGGACATCTGGGAAAACAGGAGGGATTTTCCCCGATTCACACTGGGAAGTCATCATGTCTCTCTGGGATGTGATATACAGTAGTTAAAAAAAAAACAAAAACACACAGTTCAGTTGAAAAGTGCATGCTGTACAATGGAATTAGTCCAATATGGAATTACTATACACACAAAAAGTTACACATACAGAAGAATGAGCTGGAACGCTACAGGCAGATCGAGTGCTTCCTGTGCTTCCCACATTAAAAAGTAAACCCGCTCGCTTCAAGACAAATGACAGAAAAGGGGACGGTGACAACAACTGCAACAATTTGCATCCAGTTGACCTTTGAACTCAGCTATTTGGGTCAGATATGGTTGAATAGTGTAGTGTAGAACTATTACCTCTGATAGTTTGAAGAGAACGTACTCACTGACTACATTTCGTTAATGAGGAAGTTTGGCAATTTTTTTAAACACGTATACACTGAGTGAAACAACAGCACCTCCGCTGTTTGTAACCAAGTACTGCACCACATTGCTTCATTCGTTTGATGAGAAAACCAAGTTCCAGACATACAATGAGAGTTTGAGATATACCAGGCAGGGTTTGAATCACACAATTAAAACCAAAAGGATTCATAGTCTGTCCATATGAGTTCATTTTGTGTTGAAGGGTACCTTCTAGCTGGAAAGTGGCAAAATTCTTTTGTCTTTCTTTTTTTTAGAGGAAATGCTAATTTTTGCACAATTTAAAATTATCCTAGAACCCGCTAGTATCTAGAACCGGGGAATACCAAGAGAGAACAGAAACCGTACGTGCACCTTCAGGAGTGATCGTCTGGCCAACTAACATTGATGAGCCAAAAGTCAAAGATCATCTACAACAATGTTGTCCAAAGTGCAGCCCGGGGGCCATGTGCGGACTGCACCACATTTTTTGTTGGCCCTTGGCATATTCTAACAATAAAATGAAACACGGCATGCATCAAAACATCGTACAGGTCAATTATGAAGTCAAAAGAAGAATAAGGTCACAAAAACAGTGAGCATAGCAAAGCTTACATATTGAATTTGATTGCTTTTTAGTGTTTTTGGTTTTCTTAAACAAAACAAGATCACACTGGCCCGTGCATTTTTCAATTGTTGTTTTCCACTATTGGTGGTTTAAAATAAGAGACTTGCTTACCAGTTAGGCAGCAAAAACTGTGCAAAAAGACAGAAGTGATTGTCCTACCTGCTAACGTAGATTGTCTATTTGACAGGAACATTGTTTATTACCAAGGCAGCAAGCAGTGTGCAAATAAAAATGATTGTTCCTGCCCACAAACATACAGTCGATGGTCTATTCAACAGAGGCGACAGCAGTCAGATTGTCTATTATTATTATAATGCACTTCTGGATCGGATGCTACAACTTTTCGTTGCCCTGTATTTGAGCATGTGTAAAGAAAATAAATTGAATCCTATCCTATTAAAAAGTGTGTTACCTTTGCTATAGATTTAAGGACTATACTAAAGTATTTCTTTTTTGGACTACTGCAAAAATGCTGCAATTTTTTTCTGCATTTTTTTTCATGAAGTGTAAACAGAACAGACTTGAGGGCCATTTTGATAGCCAAAGATGAAGATTAAATTAATATTCCTTCTTGTGTCACTTCCAGCCAAAAGATTCATATTCATCAAATAAAAATTCCACACATAGTTGGTGTGTGATTCATTTTGGTCTTAACTGTGTGCTACGCTGCCAACATTCAACTGGTATCAGCTTCATGTTTACTGTGCTCTGCATAGTCCACCTTTAAATCCAGTAAGCGTCTTGAGCCATTCGATCTGTCTCAGTAGTTTGAATCCAACCCAGAGATGGCAGGATGAGAGGTAGAGAGCTCATTTGTCCACAAAAGCCGTCTAGGTCCGTGTGCAACAACTGTGTCTATCGTGGACAATCTCTCACACTGTCTTTGAGAACAATAACGTAGATTCAGGTGTGTTTTTTTTTTTTATCCCACTTGGCACACATCAGAGCGTTACTGAATGCTGTACTTTGTCTCCAGCTCCTCGGCCGCCTTCCCCAGCTGCATCTGTCTAAGATTGTGCAGCAGCTTCTGCAGCATAGCCGAGTGCAGCATTCCACCGCGACCGCCGCCGCCGCCACCTAGCGAGTCCATCTCGGCCCAAACTCTGAACATCTGGTAGTGGGCCTCCCTGGCGTAGCGGTGGTCCAGTATGGTTGTTTCAATGACATTGTCTGACACACCAAGGGACCGCACCAACTGCTTGACCTGATGCACAGGAACCACCTCGAGCAGCGTGTTGATGAGATCGCTGACTGAGACAAGAAAGCACAGACATGGTTATTCTGGAAAGTAGACCTCCTCAGGCTATATTTGCTCATGTTTGAGGATGTAAATAATGCACTCAGATAGCGCAACACAGGGCCGGAAAACATAGCAGCCAAGATGCTAAAGGCACGAAAGGGGCTATTGTCCAAAATCACTCACTCTTGACCTCCAGAGGGACACAGTCAGGCAACACAGTTGGGTCCATTTCAAGTACAGTGTTCTGAGGAACAGCCATGTCGCTGTTGCTGCTGCTACTGCTTGGTGCTTCCGTGTGCCTAACCAGCGTCTGCAACGGGATACAACCACAACATGCTATTAGGATGCAACACGCTGAATATAGACAAACAGTATCTGACACACAGCCATTATTTTCTCAATTGCTGACGGTGGTAGCGTCATAGTCTGGGGCACAAGTGCTGCTGGCACTGGGGAGCTGCGGTTTGTTGAGGGGAAACATGAATTCCAACATGTCCTGTGCATTGTAAAGCAGAGCATGATCCTCTCCCTTTGGAAACTGGGCTGGGTTTTCCAACATAAGGCGCTCAAACACACATCCAAGATGGCAAGTGCCTTGCTGGAGAAACCGAAGGTGATGCTATTAGCTGTCAATAATGGCTGTGTGACTCATTTTCAGTGAACTGGAAAGCTTTATTGCTATACACGCTGTACACAGACTACTCTAAAGTATATCCTAGTTTGATTTCTATTGTATGGTCCCTTGAGAAGAAATCATAAAATTGTTGATGCAGCAGACCTAATGGACTGTACCTCATATAATTCTGGCGTGGTGACTTTGAGCAGCCTCTTTTTTGTGCAGCTTTTCGTGGCCTTGTAGGTTACAAGGAAGACCAGCAGAAGCAAGACCAAAGCCGCAGCCACCACTCCAGCCAGTACGTTGATAAGGAATCCATTTCCACTCTCCTCAACAGCTACAGGAGACACAAGGAGGACACAGAGGGAACACAGCGTGACAAGATGGACGTGATTGACCTCAAGGTTAAAGGATGAACTTGCCTTTTTGCAACCTTTATTCCAGAAGAACCTCAACAAAGGGTTTTAAGAGAAGATGGACACACAATGGACGCCATCAATTGTTATTAAAGTTAAGGTAAACTGTGCTATTCTTTTTATGATGTTTAACTTCTTTTTACACTTGTGTGACAAGTAAGAATGCAAAACATTGCGACACAATCCACGTTTTACGCCATCGCCATTCGTCAGCCAAGTTTTTATATTTTGATATTAGCGGTTAGCTTATTTTTACACTTGTGAGACGGGTACAAGTGAACTCTTAATGAACACATTGCCTGTATACTTGTAGTTTACGATGGTGGACAGTTTGACCCTGGAACTGATTCACTCAATTTATATTATTTTTAACTGGAAAGATTTTGTCTGAATTTGAATGAATTTTGTGTTCGACTTTAAAGGTTCCACTTTTTGTGATGTCACCACGGATGGGGAAAAAAGGAAAAAAAGTGATGATGACCATAGATCCTGAAATGGAACATACTGCGACATAGGGAAGGGTCTATGCAGTACTACAATTCATTAAATAAAATCAACCAATTGCACGCACACATTTCTTTCAATATAACCATCATACAACACCAGTAGTACCTACAAAACACCACTAGGTGACAGTATCACTCTTGACTAACCATCTTGTTCTCTCTCCATTACATGTCAGGGTGAGTCACTTTAGTCTTGCTTGAATGACAGTTAAGAATGTCAAAATGTAACTTCAAACATTGCCTGCACAGTTAATAAAGTTTTTATGATAGCGACAGTTTGACCCTGGCATGGATTAATTGTGGTTTGTCTGTTAGTATGTTCCCCTGTAAGTTAGTGAGTACATTACATTACAAACTGATGCACGGTTTTGGTGTTTTCATCATTCTTATGTTTACATTTGTGTGGGACTTCAGACCAGCAGACAGATCTTTATGATAAAGTGGTGTTGGATGTTCAGGTGTGGCGGAGCCTCAACAAGCCAGAACACAAAGAATGACGCACATCATTACTCCCATAACAGGTCTAAATCTTGTTAACACTGACAAGACATATCTGGACAGGAAGAAGTGTTAATCGTTTAGTTCGATTAAGATTCACGCACAATTCATTTAGAAATGAAGGAAAATGTCAAATGTCATGTTAGGTTAACTATTAGTTTTTAAGGCAACCTTGTGGGTTATGTGCTCACCTGTAGGATTGCTGGAAGGAAGCGACTTGCAAAGGTGTTTGCAATCCGTTGTGCAACTGTGGAGAGACGATGTGTGGGTTAGCAATAATGTCAACACATTTGTTTAGGAGATCAGCAAATGAAACAAATATTCACATACTGGCCACTAATGGAAACCTTATAGTCACTATTATGTTCACATGTCTCAGACACCTCTTTGTTTAACTCAATTTAAAGGGATAGTTGAGATTTTTTGACATGAAGTTGTGTGACATCCCCATCAACAGTCACTTTTCCCCCAGCCGAGTTCTGGTCACTTTTTGGTGTTGAAAAAAGTACTTCCTGCTGGTTACTGGGAACGTGTGCGCTACAATTAGTTTCCCCAGGGACACAATGGCCTGTGTCAAATCATAACACTTGTATTCTATTCATGGTATGACAAAAAGGCTCTGGGGGGTACATAAGACAAAAAAGGTTGGGAAACACTGGCATAAACGGTCTGACAATGCCATATTTAGAATGGACTGACTTCTCTCTTCTGCTGTCGCTGATGGAAAAACTGAACCAATGCGCGCAACAAGTTTCAGTTCAAGAAAACCACTTCCCCGTCAAACTTCTCAGCAAAGAGGGGACAAATGCCGCCCTCTCCAGACACACACTCACGTCTTGCATGGCTCACATTTCCTTTTCACTCGGTGGTACTTCTCCTTGCACTCGCATACCGTGTTCCTCTCCGATGTGCCTGCACAAAACAACAAGTCTTAAAAAAACCAACATGACCAGGAGATTCATCTCATCATGAAGACGACTTACATTTTTGATCTTCCTTCTCATTGGGACCGCACTGAGAACATTTGCGACACTCGGACGTCTCGGAGTCGATGACGAATGTGTAATAACCATCCTTGCAGCGGCAGATAGTGTCTCTGTGCCTTTCACATTTGGACACTTGCACTTCATTCTTTGACTCTGTGGGGGAAAAAAAAATTCACAAGGGTGGAAAGGGGGTGCTGGGTAAAAAACATTCAGGAAGATTTGCCAAGAATTGGTTGCTCCTGGGCCCCCCCTAGAGTTGAACCATAATGTACTTCCTCAAATGGCAGCTTCCACTACAGTAGAGTCACCCATTTGAAAAAATAAATGCAACGCCTCGAATAGACTCAAATAGGTGGCGCACATTTTAACCATAACAGATACCACAGAGTGTAGACACCTTTACCACAAATCACACCGATGTGGCATCTGAAAAGCTGAATTTTAATGTGTCGTTTAATAATATACAAACACCTGATTGCAGCCAAGTACTGCACTGAATTTTGACTCAGTTGCTTCAAGACATCAAAAGAATTCTTACCCATCAGTTAGTCAAACAATCGATTATTACACCCATTCCTAATCTTCAGTATTGCTTAGCAGAAGTTGACTTTATATTCACTTGCCCAGCAAACATCTAGTGAATATCCACTGAATTTGATGAACACATTGGAAGTGATAAAGAAAAAAAGTCATAATATACAATGTGTGACCATTTAGTAGTAGTAAGGTAGTACGAACATTGCACATAAATCTAAACAGACGCTGATGCTAGTGCGAGCTAGCGTGAGAGGTGTCCTGGCTGGTCCACCACTAATTTATGCACCACTATAAAGAGTAACAACAACAATAAAAGATGGTAGAGTTTCTTTTTTACCGGCCTGTGCACATTCAACATGACCCATAAGCTTCTATCTGAAGGAATGTCTTCTTACCTTTGCAATGCTTGCATCGCATACAATTGGGAGAATAGTTCATTTCGTCCGTGTACTGGTCCTCAGGACACAGTGCACAGTTACTCCTCATCCCCTCAGCGAGGCACATGTGCACAAGCTTAAAACCTGGACAACAAAAAAAGTGACAAGTCAACACTGTGAAGTCGATCCAAACACAGATAACGCTGCAATAATCACTACTGGGTAGGAAGCCGCAAATTACCTGGAGAGCACTTGTAGCAACATATCCCTGTTTCAGTGAGGTAGTCACCATATGGACACGTTTTGTTCTTGAGGGTGGGAATCAGCGCCAGGGTGGGTGTGAGCACGCACTGCGACACAAAACAGATTATGCTGGTGATACGACATTCTGTTCTGCTTGAGCAGTCCAGCATAAAAACAGCGTGGCGAAGCGTGACTAATTTATTTTAGGCTCAAGATCTAGTCAGTACTCACTGCTACTAGCAGAAGGGCGCCATAACCTGCCATCTTGCTGTGCCTGCTGCCCGCCATGAAGATCCTACACTTTAGTTCAGTCCATTGGCGAGATCACCTAGGAACAAAATGATTTATATTTCCATAATATACACAGGCTTATGTATAAAGACAAGGGCTGGATATTGAAAAAAAACCCAACGATCACTGTATTTCTGCAAATAATGGCTAATGGAAAAGACATTTACAGACACAATGTTGCCCAACCCTTTGCTAATGCTAACCAATGGGAATAACACAGACTCATCTTTAACATCGCAAAAGGAATTTGTTTACAAAATGCCGCATGACTCCACACACTACAAACACTTTGACACTGCCCCCATAGGTGCTGCTGTTTGGGAGCAGCAACAGAGTTGCTTAACAATCATTTCCCCGATTGCAGATAAGGAAAGGTAGTCAAATGCTCATCTCTTGTCATCCCTAACGCTGAGCATTGTTCTTTTTTTGTGGTTACATGTATTTTAAGAAAGCAAAATACATAAGTAACAAACACGAATGGTTAAAAATACTCAGGAGAACGTGACAGAGAGGAAACTCTGGCTCGGCCGGTTTGAAATTCATGTCACACCTCATGCTTGCATAAAAACAACCATCAATGCAGGCGTTCTCACTTGAATCATCCACGTTGCACACACAAAAAAAGTACTATACTGCATCTTGTCACATTGCTTTTGCATGGAAGTAGACACCGACTCAATTCACGCAGTCCAAAAAAATTACATTTGGACAACACCCCAGTCAGAATCTATTCATTGACTAAATGTTGTATTAAATATTTACATTCATAAAAATTAGTTCGACTTTAGAGGACACTGTGGATGTACAGTATGTGAGGTATATACTTGTTATTCAATTATGGAAGATGTGAGGACATAGACATAGAAGTTTGACTTTTGAACTGTTGTCCTAGAGAACAATTGCAGCCATATAAAAGGACGCTAAAACAAGATACAATTTTAAAACGGTCAACTCGACGAGTAAAAAGAAACGTACCCAATGGCACTGACGTATATGTAAAGCCAAACGTGGACTCAGTATTTGACTGTTTGATTTGCATTTTCTATCACCAAGGTGGTTTCGCTCGAGCGCTGCCAACATTGCGCCCACCCATCGTCACGTCCACATTTTCTTTTCTTATTAGCCTCACTTACCTCGGTCAAGCACGGTCACCGGACAAGCTCCCTCCAGGATTCGCCCTGCTTAGTTTTGTTCAAAATGTAAACACGTTATGTTTAAAAAGCGAGGGGGTCAAAAAGGAGAAATCTGAGGCGAAGGCACCGCAGCTGGCGAGAGGGCGGACTCAAGCGGGAAGTAGTGACGTCACCAAAACGTTTCACAGGACGGTGCTGCACTTTAGTGGCACTTAACCCCATTCTAACCCGAATCGGAAAGATTACGTTTATTGTTATCTTATGTGTAGTTGTAGTTTGCATTGTGGCGTTAAACTTTACTGACTGAGAGATGTTTCAAATATTTTGGTGTTTTATATTATTTTTTCATTTTAATAAAAAAAAAATGCAATAAAAAAGAAAAAAATACTGCACTGTCAATGAATTAAATTTATTATAAGTCAAAAATAAAACGATTTTTAATATACTTTAAGTTTGATAAAAATGAAACAATTTAATAACAAAATTAAGAAAATATTCAGTGGAGTGTGAAAATAATTTTTTTTATTGCATTTATTTATATTGTATTTATTTTAATTTCAAAATATTGGAAGTGTGAATTGTTTGTTTTATTTGTATGTACTGTATTTATTATGCGTTAATAAAAAAATACATATACACTCATGATCAAAATCTTAAGACCAGTTGAAAAAGTGCTAGAATTTGCATTTTGCACATTTGGGTCTTAATGAGGTTTTAAGTAGAGCTACAATATGCGATAGCACGAAGGGGGAGTGAGACAAAAAGCACTTTGAAAAAGTAATTTATTGAAAACAACAATTAAACTGAAATAGGCTGTTTGTCAGCTCATGAAAAGTTGAAGACCATCGCTCAAAAAATAACAAAAAAACTCTCCAAACCAGAATAAAAAATGTTCACAGTAGGACTCAGTAATGAGGAGCTCCACCGTTCTTGTTAATCACTTGAAAAATTGGTTTGGGCATGCTTGATGCGAGTGTTTCCAGGAGGCTCGTGGGAACATTGCTCCAAGTGGTGAAGATGGCATCAACTGTCTGGAACTGATGGCCATTTTTTATAAACTTCCCTTGCCATCCATCCCCAAATGTTCTCTATGGGATTTAAATGAGGGGCACATGCAGGATGGTCCAAAAGAGTGATGTTATTCTCCCTGAAGAAGTCCTTCTCAAGCGAGCATTGTGAACTGCAACGTTGTCCTGTTGAAAAACCCAGCTGTTTCCACACAGACGAGGGCCCTCAGTCATGAGGGATGCCCGCTGCAACATCTGCACGTAAGCAGCCATTTGACGATCCTGCACCATCTGAAGCTCCAGTGTTCCACTGAATGAAAAAGCACCCGAGATCATGATGGACACCCTCCCCCCCACTGTGGCGGGTAGAAAACATCTCAGGTGGGATGTCCTTGTCATACCAGTAACGTAGTAAGTAAGTACCATGTTTGATGCTCCCTGCTCCCTTTTTGTTTTTTAAACCCTTCTCCCGTAGATGGTGTCTGGTTATTGAGCTGCATTCGGCACCAGTAAGAGCCTTAATGTGGGTGGAAGACCGCCCTGTGTCTTGATGGACAGCCAATCGCATCCTCCGGCTCAGTGCAGGTGTGATTTTTTTGGGTCTACCACTTGACTTTTTTGTTCCATAATGCTCAGGATCTTTCAAAAAATGTAGAATGACTGATTTACTGCACACAACCTCAGCAGCAATGGACGCTGCGAGAAGTCTTGATTATGCACCTCGACAATCCGGCCACGTTCAAAAAGAGAAAGCTTCTTAGCTTTAGCCATCAGGAGGGCATGACGGTGTGAATGCCCGACAGAAAATGAAACTTTTGAGCAGATTTTGCTTTTATAGCCTGTGGTCTTAAAGTTTTGATCAGGTGATAAACAACCTATGTCTTTTTTTTTTTGTCTAAATTACAAGTTCCAAATGTTTTTTTGTCTCGTTCCCCATTCTTGCTTTTGCATATTGTAGCTCTTAAAACTAGCTCTTAAAACTAACTTAAAACTAACTGAAAACCTCATTAAGATCCAAATGTGCAAAATACAAATTCTAGCCATTTTTCAACTGCTCTTAAGATTTTGATCAGGTCTGTATTTTATATTGTTTTTTAATGTTAATAAAAAAAATATTAATGATACAAAAAAATGGAGTGTGAAATATTGTTTTCATTTTTTCTTATTTTAATAAAAACAGATTTTTTTATTTATAGTTTAATTTTGATAAGAATAAAAACATTAATAAAATGAAGAAAATATTGAGGAGTGTGAAGCGGGAATGAACAGTTTTAGTATTTAATTGTATTGTACAGTGAAACCAATATTTTTAAAAATATAATAATACAATTAAGAAAGAAATGGAAGACGTGTAAAGTATTCCTTTGTTTTTTTTCATGTCATTTTTAATAATTATTGGTAAAAAAAATGTGAATTAACTGCTATCACTGAATGTTATTTTATATATAAAATACAAATAATTAAATAAGAAAATTCAGAAATGGAAGTGAGTTGGCTGTTCTCAGTGCTTCAAAGATTTTAGATAGATAAATACTGTACATGGCTATAAATAGGTTGCTAAATAAACAGATATAAATAAACAAACGCGCATGCTTACTATACATGCACCATATCCAAATGGAACCTGAAAAAAAAACAGAGAGCCATAATTTTAGTTGACCACCCCAGATTAGTCAAGCAATTCCCAGCATGTATTTCTCTCACGGTCATCTCAAACATGTCCGTCATTTATTGTGTCGAGTCATCATGTCAACTCTCTGTTTGACACTTCCTGTTTCACAGTTCACGTGTTGCGGCGGTTTCTGAGAAAACTGGTACAAGCAGAGGCTGCTGCAAGCAGTCGAGTACTAGCATGTCACATTCAACGAGAAGCAGCGTGTAAACGAGATGAGTGACAGTGACTAACAAAACACACACAAAAGGTCTTTTTCTGTGTTTTTTTTCCCCCCCCACAGAAAGATTCCGACAAGTGAAGTTTCGCTGGACCTTCCCCCAACCACCACCACGCTATCAATGACTTGTCACAATATTAGGTACCCTTGCACAATTCTAATAGTAAAATGAAATACAAGACCTGTATCAAAACGTCTGCCTTTATCACAATGTTAGTACAGTACTCACTTTGACCCACTCCAGCCCTGTAGGTGGCGACACATTACTTTACAAACTGCCACATACAAAAGCTTTTTTTCACCACAGCGCCATCTGTTGCATCTGGTGGGTGACTGGGCCGACGTAAGCCCAATGCAAGCAGACTGTGACAGTGAAAAGTGAAAGTAAAATCCTGAATCCTAAAAAATTTGCACCAAAACTAATAGCATCTTCCTAGCACATACACCCCACCCGCCCTCTACAAAGAACATTGGTTACGTACAGTGTTGTGCAAAAGTATTGAGCCACCACTAGCAACTGTTTACTATCTAGTGGTAGCCCAATACTTTTGCACAACAGAGTTGTATTTTATTTCATAATGCAAAATATAAAAGATCATTTCCACTAGACTTTGTAGCAGCATAAACCAAGGATTACTTAATCCGGTTAAGGTTCACATACAGGACTTTGTTTTCTACCGTTTAACTCAGTATGCCTTGAGTGACATCTTACACTTACTAGGAAACTTGTGTTACAGTTCTATGATAAAATATACTAGCTAGTTGTACGAAAATAGATGTTTTTGTGATTAAATACAGGGCAGAAACCTGAGATAAGGCAGCCGTGCGTCTCTCCTCTTGGCTTAAGTGCACAAGCTGAGACTACTGTCGGAGTGCACTGCACTCAGTGCACTGAGTTGGATGGTGATATCTGTTTGTCAGCATGTTGCCAACCTAAGGAAAAATATGTATTTTAACAAGACAAAAGTAAAACTTTTACGAGAATAAACTTGTATTATTGTGTGCAAAAATAATGTAATTTTAGTTGCATGGAGTTGAAATATTTAAGAAAAAATGATGTTTTTTTTTAAAGTTGTAAGATTATGAAAGACTAACAAAACATTTTTGGAAAATCACGTTGGGGGTAAAAGTTATAATATTATGGCAACTAAAGTTTAAAATGTTTTAAAATGTATTTAATTTCTATTAAATGAATCTATGCATTATTATATTAATTATTTTATGTATTTATTAAATATATTAATTATTATAATGATTCATATTAATTAAAAATATTTATTTTTACTTAAAAATTTTTAGATTGCAAGTAGAAAATTTACAAAGTTTTTTTCAGAAGAAAGTTGAAATATTTCAATATTATTTAAAAAAAAAACAACAGCAAAAATGGAGAAAAAAGAGCAAAGACTAAATTTCATACTAATAATAATGCTTTTCCACCTATATCACAAAGCTGAGATGAGGTTTTTTCTTGACATATACATAACATAGCATATCTTCATGTTAATATCAAAGTGGCCCTTGCATCCTTTCATTTTTCACTGTGTGGCCCTCAGTGGGAAAAATCTGGATACTCATGTTCTACAAAGAAGAAAAGACAGCATCAGACTCGGTACCTCACCACACGTCCCTGATGATATCCCTTGCAGAGGGCAGTTGGGGTATATGTTCATGGAAAATTCTATTACCTTCCATCCATCCATCCATCTTCTATTAACTTTAGGTGCAAAAATGGTTTGATGAATTTTATTTTTTACTATTTTTTTTTACTCACTGTTACAGTCCGCTGGCATTGGCGTCAAGTGGTGCCCAGCAACCCACCAGATGGAGCTATTGTGAAATACAGCCTGTTGTATGTGGCAGTTTGTAATGTACAGTATCACGGCCCATGGGGCAGCATTAGGCAGTGGCGTGTAAACAAACAGACATCCTGGTCATTTTGGACCCTAGGCTCTATTTGCGGACCTGAGTCAAGAGTGCGACATGTTCTATTTAGTCTACAGCTATCTGGCCCTGAACCATCTTTGTGTTTTGTGCCGTAATGACTAACTGGAAGTCAGCAAGAAGACATTAGAACCAGTGTCAATGCAGTTTGACACAAAAGCCTTCGTTCTGTATCTTCTTTAAGATGGTAGGAGTATGTTGTGGAGAAAACTTTAATATGAGCGGTTGAGGGGTCAGCCCATTTAACAAGCTCCTCAGCCAGTAATCAGAATAAGTGAATTCCTGGAAGACAAACTGAGAGAGACAGAGAGGCTGCAAGGGTCTTTGCAGAAAGGAAGGGGGTCTGCCACTGCGCATTGTGAGCGGGAGGGCCCGAGTTGTGATATTAAAAAGACAAAATGTCTGTCTTTCATAATGAGTCAGTGCTGTGACATTTGAACAGTAAAACTCATAAACACACACACATTCGGTGCCCCCTGTTCAGTTTGACGGTAACAAGGGGGGTCTCAGGTTACATTTTGTCTCTGCTCCTCATCCACGGTGAGTAGTTGGTAGATGATAAATATAATATCATAAAATATCAGTTGTGTGTAAATATATGTACATTGTGTAGACTAATTGCTAGTTAATGTGTGTATTGTGTACCCAACTAAGCAATTACGCCTGTCTTGCTTGTCCTTCCAGATGCAAACCCTACATTGTTTTCTTTTAATGTTCCTCTTTCTGTATTGTTCTGTGCTGACAATGCAGTGCAACGACTCACAATACACGTGGCCTGTAAAGGCCCCACGACTTTGCTGTGACAAGTGCCCACCAGGTATACATTGGCCTCTTAGCAGTCTTTTTAATTCAAGTGATAGTGTGTGTCAGGCTGTGTGTTCTAGGTCAACACATGATTCGGCGCTCTCAAAGCACTTGTGCAATCAACTGTGAACCTTGCACGGGCATGCGCTACTCCGACTCCTACAACGTGGAGATGAGCTGCAACATTTGTAGGATGTGTGATAAACGTGAGTGAGTGCAGTTTTATTTTTGTCCCTCTCGATGGTTTGTCTACATGGTGCACAGTTTGAGGTTTATGGTTACGAGCATGTACAGCGTCTCACAAAAGTGAATACCACCTTCACATTTTAGCAAATTTTTTTTACTGTATATCTTCTCAAGTGGGGTCGCACGGTGTCCGAGTGGTTAGCATGTTGGCTACACAGTCAGGAGCATGGGCGTGTGTGTGCGTGTGTGGATTTTCTGCGGGTACTCCGGTTTCCTCCCACAATCCAAAAACATGCATTTTAGGTTAATTGGCGAATCTAAATTGTCCATTGAGTGTGAATGGTGATTTGTCTCTATGTGCCCTGCGATTGGCTGGCGACCAGTCCAGGGTGTACCCCGCCTCTCCCCCAAAGTCAGCTGGGATAGGCTCCAGCATACCTAATCAGGATAAGTGGCATAGAAAATATATGAATGAATCTTCTCAAGTGACAACACTATAAGAAATACTCATTTACATGATGATGGGAGGGTCATGGTCTGGGGCTGCATGAATGCTGCAAGCTCTGGGGAGCTGTGGTTCAAAGGGGAAAACACTAATTCCAACACTAATTACGGAAGGTTTTATTAGCATCTTAATAGCATTAACTTATTTTTTACACTTGTCTTACAGTTAAGAGCTTTAAAATTGCCAACCATGACTGTGCAAATGATTCTTGTTGTTTACTATATTTACTATTGAAAAATTCTACTGTCTATTGATCTATGTGTGAAGATGTCCAATAAGATACATTATGGACAGCACACCCCGTTTGAACGAAATATGGTCTACATTTATTCAAAAATTTACATCTACAAATGCCTGAATTTTGCCAAATGTATTTATCCAGGCTGACTGCCCATGGTTCAACCAAAGGCCACTGTCCTACAATAACAACCGTATATCTCCTAACAATATCATTTGATTTCACTTCCAGCCAATATGGAGTATGAATCAGACTGCCAACCCTCTTGCAACGCCGTGTGCAGGTGTATAGAGGGCTACAAATGCACAGACCAGGAGTGCACGAGGTGTTTGCGTGTGCCAGGAACCGTCAAGTCCGACACTACAGGTACTAGAACCTTCAACCAAGCTGCTTGTAATCATAGAATATCTAAAAAATAATCATGTATAATAACATGTGACAGAAGCCATGTTACATTTTCACAGTCAAATAATAATCCTAAATCTTCCTTTTACAAATAATAGATACATACATACAGTAGATACTTTTTCATCTCCAAGAAAAATTCACATTTGCAGCAGCTCAGCAAAAACGTCATCATAAACTCAAACACTGAAAAGCAAATCAGACAAGGCAAGACACGAGACATAAGAAAAATAAGAAAATAGAATAAGAATAAATTAATAAATACGGAACAGGTCGCTTCAAAATTCGTAGTGCAATAATACAGAACAAGGTAATAAGTCCAGTCTTGTGCGCGTTTTTATCGCTCCCCCTCTGTTGTGTTGAAAAGCCGCATGGCGTGGGGGAGGAATGCTCTGCTCAGTCTTTCAGTGGAGCAGGACAGTGATAATAATCTGCCACTGAAACTACTCTTCTGTCCGGAGATGATGCTGTGCATTGGATGATGCTGGTTGTCCATGATGGAATAAAGTTCAACAGATATATTGACGTATTGTATTATGTTATATGAATAAATGTTACTTTATTTAATGTACTTTTTTTTAGTATTTTACTGACAGTTGTTTCTAATATTTTAGCTTGGTAAACATGCCAATTATTAGGAACACCTACCAATAGAATGCGGTCTTCCTTTGTTTGTTTTGTGACTCTTAACACTGTTATTAAAGCATGGTATTTCACCCCTCCCTGTAAAAGTGAATTAAAGCCAATCTGTGGTTGGAGCCACACTCACCTGGTCATGTCATTCAAGTGAACAACCAAATAGGTCATAAGTAATAATGTCATTACTCTCTGGTCGTACCATGAGTCAAACTGCCCAAGTCGTATGACAGTGTGTCATAGGAAAGTGTTCAGAATGAACAGCAGCTGCAGCGCTACCAGTTGAACCAGCCGCAAATGTGCCAAAAAGAAAACAAGTGCTCTCTCTAGTGGATGACCTTAACGTTCCTCTTGCAGCTGCAGTGGGGTACTTGGTGGTAATTGTCCTCCTGTGTGCTGTCATTCCTGCCATTGTCTTCACAAAAGTCACACACTTTCTACGCTGTGTCAGATCCGAACATGGTGAGTGGCTCTTTAATCCACGAAGCCTTAAGGCACCCTACGAAAGCTTTTGTTTTGTGTTTTCATTCATCTCAAAATGTTGTGTTTGTTGTTTTTATGACCGGGCTCTATCGTCTAACCAGTTGCAGTGATACCGTGCACAGACGAAGAAGAGGAGGCATGCAAGCCTGTCCAAGAGATGTGTGGCAAATGTGACCGAACGTTTGAGGTGTAATAATGGGACATTCGTGGATGGTCGTGAATCAGTTCAACATTGCACTGCATGTTGCTAAAGGTTGTGTGTACAGTTGTACATAGAGGCTAGGTATTAAAAGACTGATGCTCAAATAGCAGCCTGGCGTAGGGCTGTCTATTCACTCAACCGCAGAGAGTACCATGTATTATTAGAGAGCATCTGTCATTAGAGACCACCATTAGTACCATTTGTTCTTAGAGAGGAGGCCTTCATGTGGACAAATGCTTGCGTGTGGGTGGAAACAAAATGTTTTACTTCATGTGTGACAATGGGATGAATGAGAGTGTGAATAGTGGGTTGTCTATATGTGCCCTGCGATTGGCTGGCGACCAGTCCAGGGTGTGCCCCGCCTCTCGCCCGAAGTCAGCTGGGATAAACAATGGGAACAGAATGTGTAATTGCTTCGCATTAGCCGTTTCTATTCATATGTTCTTTTATTCTTGTTTTCTATAATTGATGCAGAGCAGTTGGAAGCATAGTTTTCCATGCTTACGTTTTGGCACATTATACAGTAGAACCTGTTTAATATCCCTCGGATTGCCTGACTCACGTTGACATAAGTGGTTGTTGACATGACCATCGCTTGCACATGTACTTTACTTTCCTGTGACGTTCGCCAGAGACATAAGGAGAATGGTCGGTAATAAAAGATTTCTTTAACCTATACAGCAGTTTGTTGATGCTTTTCTCCATTTGTGCAAATGGGTGCATTTTGCAAAAACAGGAGAGCAATAATGATGAAGTGAACAGTAGTACAACGCACTGACATCATCTTTTCCAATATTTTTCTCCCTTGTATTGTTGTAGACAAAGTCCAAAGTCATAAGTTCCATTGCTCTTATAGGTTTAACAACCTGTACCAAAAGAGCTAAAGAGGGCGGGTCTATTTTGAGCCAACATTTGGTGATAGCTTTTTTTGCAGCAACAAGGATGATCCTAAATGGATACACTATATATCACTTTGACATACAGTATTCCCTCGGGAGGTATAACAAAGGAACAGAGTAAAGAAACCTAACACTGAATATATTAATTTTGACCAAAATATGTGGACAGATCCACGCTCCCTCCAACAGAAAAAGGAAGTAGCAAAGATTTAACATTTCTGCGCAGGAGTATTAAAGAAACGAACCAGACCTTTCCAACCAAAATCTCTCCAAGTATCCGAGTTAGTAGTGCAATTTTGAGATATCAGTCCTGGGTTTTGTTATTTAAATACCTTTATTGTATTAAATCATACATAAAACATAAAAAAAACATGCAACATTCAAGACAAGAACAAACTGCTAGTTTGGAAAAGAGTGCACACCTTAAGACAGTTCATACGGGAACAGGAAGAAAAGGAGGAACATGAGTGAGGTCGAAGTGTACCAGAACGCAACATGTGGTTCCAGCAAGCGACCCCTTAGCCTCATGTAGCAAATCCAAACAAAGTGTGCTGTGACTTCTGCAAGCTGTGCACTGATGGCAACCTTCAATGCAGGGGATGTTTGCGTCTT
This sequence comes from Dunckerocampus dactyliophorus, assembly GCF_027744805.1. Lineage (NCBI taxonomy): Eukaryota > Metazoa > Chordata > Actinopteri > Syngnathiformes > Syngnathidae > Dunckerocampus > Dunckerocampus dactyliophorus. Next base: position 9,213,434 of record NC_072825.1, read on the forward strand.
CATTGCAGCTGAAGCTCTGTCCATCAGGTCCCTGATCATCCAATGAACGGTTCTTTTCAACACAATTCTCTTGCATGTGACGCGATTTTGATGGAAAATGTTGCCGGCTGCACACGTTTCGCTGCAGGTAACCATCGAGGGAAACACAATCCAAGTTGTTTTTCTACTTTTGTAGAGAAACAGCTCTAAAGTCCTCCTTTCTGGCAGCTTTTTGCTAAAAACTGCGTCCAACTAAAATGTAATTTCTCAAGACTACGACGTTAAATATATGCAATATGTGAATTATTGTGGTTGAAGTTCACAGTGGTGTACTGCGTCATACCGACAGCCATTTCTAATATTTTGATTACCTTATTTAACATTTAGAGTTTGAAAATGTTTCATAAACTTTCCAAAAGAAGTGCAGCTAAGAAACAAAAAAAGAAGGACACATCTCATAGAAAGTTATGATTGACAATGTGATAAAACCTGTATCCTATACACACATGATAACGGACATGTTTTATCAGAATTAAACAAAGTAAGAAAGTAATAAATACGACTCACAGACCACAGTACTTTTTTCTTGTTGCATTCAAATAAAAATAACCCATTTTTGTCCTGCAAGCGCATTGTAGAAGTTGAAGTCTGCATACAATCTGCTTTTTTTTATCCAAGATTGTGCTGAAAGAAGCTTTTTCAAATACATACAATTTTTCTTTCATAGGCACTTCCACTTTCTTATGTTCATTCAAATAAATCTGCATTCAAGTTTTGCATCAGTTCATCCAATAATAAGCAAACGGGCGATGTCAGGTACAGTAAATGATCCTAAGTGTAGTTTAGCTCGCAAGTTAGCATAGCTTTGATTGCAATGGACCTGAAAGGCAAAACAAACAACTTACAGTAAATATGACCATATTCTGTCATGTCACACATTGCAAGAAAGTTGTGCACCATCAAACATATTCTGGACTTCATTCCTACCAGACAGTTGTTACTCTCTCACATTTGTGAACCTTGCAGCCGTAGTCTTTTCAGTCGTCCATCAGAACACCTCCTCTTTGGACACGTGCCACTCTTTGCCTTCCTCCTGAGAGGGGAAGAAGACCTCTGCTACTTTGCTGCTCCTCTCCTCCTCAGAGAGGGGAAGGCTGGGTGAGCTCACAGGTTGAGTATACAATGTAGGAGGGGCTTGATCTTCCTCATCTTCCTCCTTCCCTGCCACCCTCCTGGCTTCCATGACGGGGCCCACTTGGCCGGTAAAGTGGCTGAGCCAGCTGAAGATGACTGTGCCTGCATTGTGGACATGCACAGCACCTGCAGAATAAAAGGAGTCATGCTTATTTTAAGCATCACATGAAAGCAGAGATGGACACAAAGGCTTCCTACCAGATGGCTCTATGGGGAAATGCTCCTCCGTCTCCTGGCCTGCAGCATCTCCACCACCCTGGAGAGAGGAAACATCAGTTATAAGGTGCGATAAAGAAAAAGTGTTGAGTACCTCTTAACAATTTTGCAGTATAGTCATTTTTGGTTTCGTGTGTGCGTGTTTCATCTAGCCTTCCTGTTTTTGAAGCCACTGAAGCTCACTAGTGCGTTTGACCAAAATACTACTCGATACTACTGCATTTAAACAAAAGCATCAACTGCCATCATCACCCTGAATATAATTACAGTATTTATACTTTATCTAGTACTGAAGTCCACACAATACCATCAAAAATAGCAGGCTGTTATTACGCAATCACAACAACAAAATCACAGAATGGGCATGTCGTGCGCTTCACTCACCTTGTTGTGCAACTTCACCACAGCTGGAAGACACAGAGCATATGGATCATCAGGTTCCAATCAATTAATCAATCAGTCACTCACCCTGACAGATCGGCCATCATACCTCTCTTCAGGCAGGTTTCATCTTCGGGCCGACAGATGCAGAACAGGATCGCCAGGGAGACGGTTACCAGGACGACCACCGGACACACGATGGCCACCAGCTGGATGGTGTTCCTCTCTGCTGTCTCACAAAAGCAAACATGCTGCATTCAAGTGTTGCTTCATTCGTTTAGTCGTAAGGAAACACTCACCTTTGTTAATGTGTGCATTGTTTCCATGCCGAGCATCACATCTGTGTGACATTGAATGACAAATACCTCTAAATCATCACATCTGTGAGAATATCATGGTGACTTTTCATGTATGAGGGAAATAATGCATCACTCACTCTGGAAAGCACAATCTGGCAGAGATGCTGCTGTCTGCTGAGGAAGGAGTCTGTTTATCTTCGTCTGAAGTCACAGCAGCTACTGTTGTTGTTGTTGTTGTTGCTGCTGAGAGACAAAAAGCAGGGTTTAATCAAGACAAATTAGTGGAACCCATTGACAGCAATTGCATCTAGAGAGATGTGTGTAAAAACTGCTGTCATCTCGAAACGTGTATTAATTAACTGTACATTCGTCCTTCGCGCTTCGAATTTTACAGCTTCACCTAATCACGTTTTTTCAAAATAAATTAATAAATCATTGTGGTTTCTTGGTTGACTTCGGCCTATTATTAGTCAAACAATATGGATATTTAAGCAAACTTTATGTATTTGTTGCCTAAATTAAGCATTTTCAAGCATGTAAAATGTCTAAATGAAACAACATACAAATATAAGGCATTCGCAAGACGGATTCAAAGACGTGATGTGTAATATTCTACACTGGTCAGTTGGTGTCAGTCAGCACCAAACTTGAACTACAGGCTTTTATGGCAGGTTTGAATTATCTCACAACATGCACAATAATCCCTAATAAAAATCCCTACTAAACACGCGGGCGACTGTTGCGTGAATCACGCCAAGCCGGAACTCAACTCTGAACACCATCACTCCCTGTCCGTCCCCCACCGGAAGACATTTATTGAAACACACACAAGTCTTATTTATGTCTTAAATGACCTGTTTACTCTTATTATGTTTACTATAATGAGTAATACAAGTGTAAATGTGAATGTAGGGGTGTTATTTCACATCTAGATGGCTCTAATAATGTTAAAAACTGTATTTAGAAGGTCATAAACAGGTTTTCTATGCACTAACAACAAAAATATTATATTTATAAATAAGGAATCCCACTTTGTGGAAATTCAGTTATCACTATCGGGTGTGGAACCAATGAACCGCAATACAGGAAAGATTACTGTACAGGTAATGTTTCAAGTAACATTTTCAACGGTTATACAAGAATATGTTAATTAAAGTGTATACAGTTGTCCCTCGTTTATCACGTTAATCGGCTCCAGACCCGACCACGATAAATGAATTTCCTTGATATAGGATTCAATGCTAATAAATTGAATATTTTTGTAGTTAGAGCATAGAAAAGCTGTTTACGACTTTCTAAATACGGTTTTTAACATTATTAGAGCCCTGTAGACATGAAATAACATGCCTATAGTCACCTTCACACTCCTGTTATTCATTGTTTACATCACATTGGACATGGACTTGTATCGGACACTTGAAATATTTGCTTTAAACAGGTGAAAGTGTGTGTGTTCTCAGAGACTAGTAGTAATGATGGGAGCATTGTGGGTCTAACTTTATTATTTTGCATCAGGGGTTCAAATACGACTGTTTTTTTCCTCTTTTTTATGTTTATGCTACTTTCCCATCTTATTTTCTTGCAACAGAGCAGGTGATGTAACCTTGGCGGTGTATTTAGAGTGTTTGTTGAATAATTGGGCACTTAGACAGTTGGAGCAATTAGATAAGCAGTATGAGGAAATGACAACTCAATAGTTTTTAGTTGTGAGGCAATTCTTTCCGCATTTCCCATTTTCATGAGCGTTTTTGAGTTCCAACAATATTTTAACTTTGGTTTTAGTATAAATTTTTCCTGGTGTTGTTAGTCAAACTCTTACGTGTTCAGAGATCTGCTCCACTCGATGAGAGCGACAGTTTCAAACGCCGTTTTTTTACTCGTTTCTTGAACCTTTTGCCCTTTATGATGAACTAACTTAGTCATAACTTTTCCCAAATCCCTATTTGAAGGACTTCCACATGCGAGAACAGCGAATGTGTGTGGCATTTTCGCTGATTGGCCCAACAAATGCTTGAGCCGGCAACGACTGCAACTGGATGTGACGTCACGTTCAACCCGGCCATTCACCTGCCTTTACTTAATCATAGGTTTTTATGACGAGGATTCTTGCACACTGCAGTATGCATTGCCATAAATAAATTGCGTGAGGGCCTGCTTGCCGTTTGCACGCATGACAATAAAGTCAACCACAGCACTGCTCAGTATTCGATTTACCCAATATGGCCGCGTCCCTTATCTTGACACAGTTCCTGCAGTTCTGACTATACGGCGCCACCTCTGTGCAGCGAAAGCCAGCCTGGCATGCGCACTTGAGGTTTGACCTGCTGGTGCAGTTCTCAATCACCTTCTGGTTAAACTCTGCAAAGACATGAAGACAAAGGTTATGTAATGAGATTTAATTGGAGGAGGAAGTGCAGACATAACAATAGGTACACCTGCTAATATGAGAGTGTTTTCATGTTTTCATGGATTTTACTGGACTCTAGCAAAGTTTTAAAGTGTTCTCATTTCTTAGTAGTTATTGCATAATCCTTAATGACCAAATACATTCATATTCATATATTGTGTAGATATTTATGAACAATTTTAGTCCTGCTGACTCCATGATTTAGTTTACACCAATAATCAACATGATGTTAAGTCAGTAACTCAATCAAACTAGGCTTATAAGACTTGGGAATGAACAGAAATACTGTATATGGAAATGTATTGGAAATGTGCAGGATTGCATGTAAGGTTATTACAGACGACTGAATATTAATATTAAAAAAACAAGATTTTATGCAAACTTCATTTGTCATACACATACACACTTTGTATGAAAGGACAATTGAGGTCATGACCCATGCACGCAACAATTTTTTAAAATTTTATTTGAAATGTTTTTTGTTGTTCAATAAAGTGACATGATTAAAATATTATGCAAAAAAAAATGATTGAACTGAAAGGTTTATAATTAGTATAATGAATGAAATTGACAGCACGGCAGCCTAGTGGTTAGAATGTTGGTCACACAGTCAGGACATCGGGAAGATCTGTGTTTGAAACTCCGTTGGGCATCTCTGTGTGGAGTTTGCATGTTCTCCCCGTGCATGCATGGGGTTTCTTCCTGTTTCCTCCCACAGTCCAAAAAAACATGTATGTTAGGTTATTTGGTGACTCTAAATTGTCGTTAGGTATGAATGTGGGTGTGAATGGTCTATAAGTGCCCTGCGATTGACTGGTGACAAGTCCAGGGCGTACCCCGCCTCTCGCCCCAAGTCAGCTGGGATAGGCTGACTTTCGCGACCTTAGTGAGGATAAGCGGCATAGAAGATGTGTGGATGGATAAAATTGATCATTAAAAAAAATATATAAAAAGTAAGTAAGCGTGCAGCTTTAAATTTGCCAATTTTCCAGAAAATGTCTGTAATTTAAAATATATATATTTTGGACCTGTTTGCAACACTCAAAACAGAATAAACTGAATTTTAGATACAACTCTTATATTGGCTTTCATTAGACTGTGCAGGTGTACCTAATGTTGCATTATTAACAAAAAGTGACCCTTTACCAGGCCTGCAGTCGCCATAGCAACGATGGCAGCTGTCCTCGGCGTTCCAGTTGGTGGTGTAGCTCCATGCGGGACATGGCTCGCACTGCTCACACGACTTCTGGAACTCACCTGACACAAGAAGAGCGACACATTGACAACAGGATGACAGCGAGCATACAGAGGCAGGATGTGGTCACAGAGCTAAAAACGCTTCTTTTGTCAGCATTAAGACAAACACATGAAGAGAAGATAAAAGCTGGATGTGTAGTTTCACTGTCATTTCCACTTGATTCATTGATTAGAAAAGAGAGTGAGTCAAAGCTTGGTTTTTTTTCCCTCAGACTGGCGTGTGTTTGCATTGCTTTTCCATTTTGCTTCGTATGCGGACGGCATCGCAATCAAAAAATATTAAAATGTCCTGTCACCATTGAGGACATGCTACACAGAAACTGCGATGTGTGTGTGTGTGTGTTTTTTTTTTTTTTACAAGAAATATATAGCTCAATTTTGGAAAAATAAATCCAATCATGCAAGACAGGATGACATTATTTTCCAGAAATATGACTTGCACCTGTGTGAACGGCCGTGATGATGCACAAAAAACGCAATATATGCCGGGTCGCAATATATTCCACAAAAATGCAGAATGTGTTGCACTGAGAAAGCAATGCATGTAAAAACAAAAAATAAAAAGAAAATTGTGCAAATGACGACCTCATCAAACCACCTCTCAATCATGTAAAACAGTGGTCCCCAACCCCCGGGCCACGGTCCGGTACCGGGCCGTGGGTCATTTGGTACCGGGCCGCACAGAAAGAAAAAAAAAATCCATTTCATTTTTTTATGTTTTATTTTGAAAAGTGGCCGGATTCTCTCTGTTACATCCGTCTCACTTGACGCATGTCCATTGTGCGTGTGCTAACTTTATCTCATGCCGCACAGATAGACTACTACTGTATTTTTACCATTTTTCTTTCACCTCGTATTTGGTGTCAAATGCTGATACTATGTGGGAATGCATAAAGGTACGTTTTGATGACTTATTGAGTGCTAACGTGCACATTTGTCTCAAGTTAATTCATGCTAGCGCACTGCCTTTTACCACACACGTCAAACAGCGATGTAATAATCTCTCTGGAAAAACTTGGCTGGAAGTTGAACTGGTGGATGGTGGATCGGCATTCATCTTGTGCTTTTAATTTAATGTTATTCATGTCTTAGTTTTACACAATACATAATAAATAGGATAAATTAGATCGCTATAATGTACGTGGCATTTTTTTTATGCCACTTATACTCACGAGTAGGAATGTTTCAATTCCCGGAAGTAAGCGACGGTAAAATCTGACAGTGTGCGTGCAGTGGATTAGGAGAGTCCGTGGGAAGGCCCGTGAAAATACTGCTTTTTCGTGTGATAACGGGGGTATTTTCATTTGTATACATGTTTGTTAGGTAGATTACTTCTTCCTCTTCAATTATGTATGGGATTTATACGGAGTGTTGGACCACATCGAATTATACGATGGCTTCCAATGTTAAGTACAACTTTAAGCCTTTCAAACTCACGGATCGGAGCTTCAGGACAAGATAAAAGGTATGTAGCATATAAATTCACTTTAATATCAAATTTCATTCAAATCTGAATATGTTCATTTTGGCCCGGAATTGCTGTGTACATGCAATTTGTAGTGTGGCGTGGAAACCAATACAGCGTACTGCTGCACTAAGAGAGCGAGGCTTACATGAAAATTATGACACTTGATTTTTTTCCTTTTGGGCTTTTTGATGATCAAAAAAATGTAAGTGGCTACTCTGTTGACTTTTAAAACAAATGTCACAGCCTAAGCCGAATCACAAGTATCTCTCAGATGTTTTACAACGTTGTATACCCAGAGGAACATTTTATTGCTCAAAGCTTTGTCTTCTACAGCTGAAAAAACAATTTAGAGATTCTCATCTCAAGGCTCATTTGAGTTTCTCTTTTGTCTCAAAATGTTATTTCTCCTAGAAATGCCTTAGGAGAAATAAGGTGAGACATACAGTACTGTTTACAGCAATGTTGAGAGACTGTATCTATTAGCTCCACAACAGAAATGTGTTCATTAGATATGTGATGTCACACATATCCGTATCGGCTGATATGGTATCGGAAATTGAGAGTTGGACAATATCGGCCTATCGGTTATTGGCAAAAAAGCCAATATTGGCCATCCATATTTAGGACAATGCATTTTTAAACAAAATAAAACCAAACAAAAACAAAATACATTCCACAAAAATTTTGCAACATTTTGCACTGAGAATGCTATTTATGTAAAAGAAATAAAAGCGATACATAGTTTGCCTGAAAAAATACTGCTGTTAATATAACGTCTTCAAACTGCTAGGTTTAGCTTGGAAGGTTTTGCTTCCAAAAAAAAAATACAAGATAATGCAAAAAAATGCTGACTGCTGCTGCAAGACATGCCACAAAAATGGCTGCCACACTGCAGTGAGAACGATGTTATGCCATGAAAAACACAATATTTTTTTCCACAAAATAACACAAAACAACAACAATGCAAAATGTACAGACCATAAACATATAGACCATAAACAAAATAAAATTAGTCGGGTATTTTTGAGTAACCCCCAAAAAATGCAGCGGAAATTCTGAAATCAGATGCACCTGACCATGGACAATTAACAAGTCAACCAATTTCTATGCGTCTCAAATGTAAAGATCAGAATGTGACTGTGGGCGATCCCGGTGATGATGCGGTCAGAAAAAGAATGTCAAGTCACATTGCATTCCACAAAAATGGCCGACAACCTCTCCCGAAAATGCTACATTATTGATATCAAACATTTTGGGCACAAAAACACTGTCATTTGCCAGAAAAATGCCAAATTTTGCAGGATAAATAGATTTATATAAAATACAATCAGCTTTTTTTTTTTTTGAAAATAGACACGGCAACCTCTGAAGCAAAATTCCACAAACTTTTTGGAAAAAATATGTCTGTAGAGGTGCTGACAAGCTTTAGGTGGAGCCTCCATCAAGAGCGGTTTGGAGTGTGCAAAAATGCAAACAACAGCTAGGTCATTCCAGTGGTGACACACTTTTAAAAAACAAAACCAATTCCACAAAAATGCCAGACATGCTGAACTGAAAACTGTGTAAGGCAGAAAATTACATTTTCTGGCAGAAAATTGCCGACCAAAAACGCTTTTCACAACACCAACCTCAAATTTTGCAGCAAAAATGCTCCAACTTTACATAATTTCAGTATCAAATACATCTATTTTCATGATTTCATGGCGTCAGTCGTTATTTCCACGTCTTAGCAGGCACTTGGATCATACTTGAAGGTGAGTCAACGCAATGTGAGGAATAGGCAAGATGTTTTTTTTCTCACCTGGAGGGCACATTTTGCACGCTTTGTCTTGCTGGATGTAGAAGTAGTCCTTCTCAGGCTGTGAGCACAAATCAATGCATATCGTAGATTCATAAATTAAAATGCATAAAAGATGAGTACGCAAGTACCATAAAGGTCACCTGGTGTACAAGTTAGATGATATACTGTACGTATTGCAAGTGGAAAAAAAAAAAAAAGGAGGAGGAAGTGCACTTACCAGCGGTATGGTGAGCAGCAGCTGTGCAGATGAAAACAGCACACTCACTAAATATTGCACTTTAAGGCCCATCCTGTGAATATTCATTAATGTCAGCATGTTGTTATGATCATGTGAGAAAAGGAAACTTTTTTTTTTTTTTTTACCTTAAGCTGCACCGCTCCCTGTATTCTTCTTTCAGGCTGTTCCTCTTACTTGCTTGTGGTACTGGTGTCGCCTCATTCTACCTCCGCCCGTCCTTGCTGTCACTCTTTCCTCCACAGCTTACGTTTCCTCCACCCACTGAGCGCCAGCAGCATCACAACACACTGCACCAAAGCGGGCCTTGGCCTCTTTCCGTGCAAAGCGCGCTCACTTCATATGCAAAGCATGACATGCAGGTTTTTACAGGAAATAGGGCAAATGAAATAAATACAATGAAATAGGCTTTCTCGGAATGTTTTGTTCAATTGTATTTTCAACAGGAACATGTACTGGATTTCACACCAAAGATAAATACAATGGAACTTCTAAAATATAATAAAATGTATTAAAAACAAAAAAAGGACTTCTTCATATATTAAGAAATATTTGTCAAATTTAAATTTCGGCAGGACATTTGAATGAATTCCCACTAAGACAGAGAATAAGGCAAATAAAGTAAAATAAATAAATATGACTATTAGAAATTTTTTAAACACTTTTGTGAAATGCAGTTTTTAGCATAAGGTGTAAATGAATAAAACAAAATAAATACAAGGAAATGAAATGAAATTAAAAACTATTGAATAAAATAAATAAACTTTTGGACATCTTCAGAAATGTTACGGTTACTGTTTTAGCAGGATAATTACTTGGATTCCACACTAAGGGAATACTGCGACTGGCTGGCGACCAGTCCGGGATGTACCCCGCCTCTCGCTCGAAGTCAGCTGGGATAGGCTCCAGCATACCCCCGTCACCCTGCTGAGGATAGAAAATGGATGGATGGGCTAGGGGAATAGGGCAAACAAAATAAGAGAGTCAAATAAGATCCAATATAACAGCTAGATAAAAAATTCTGCCAAAAACATCCAAACGCATGGTTGACAGCTATCATGTATCCCACCAGACATCTTCTGTATTTTCTCATTTATTCCAGATGGAAACGCAATTAGAGTTGGCATAAATTGGGAAATTGCATTTACAGCAGTAACAAATATAAAAAATATACTAAATATATTAAAAAATGTAAGGATCGTTTTGTCCCCCTGTTGTGTAGTACTTACATCTTCATGTTTTTAGTCATTTTGGAGGCTTTAATAATGCTGTTAGGCAGTGCTCCCCAACCTTTTTTGACCCATGGACCAGCTTGTGTTCCCACAAATCTCTCGCGGACCGGGGGGCGGGTTGGGTCGTACATTATTGCATTCTAATTTATCTTAATAAGTCATCAAAACTTACCTTTATGCATTCCCACATAGTATCAGCATTTGACACCAAATATGAGGTGAAAGAAAAATGCTAAAAAAAAAATACAGCAGCCGTAGAGAGAAAGTTGGTGCACGCACAATGGACATGCGTCAAGTGAGACGGATGTAACAGAGAGAATCTGGCCACTTTTCAAAATAAAACATCATGGAAATTATTTTTCCTTTCTGTGCGGCCCGGTACCAAATGACCCACGGCCCGGTACCAAATGACCCACGGCCCGGGGGTTGGGGATCGCTGCTGTAAGGTATTTCAATGAGTCGTTGACCTTTCTCAAATAATCATACAAGCAGTCTTTCTCTTGCTGACATACATCTTTTATTCTCTTCCCCCTCTTGTTGGACACATAGACTATCCCGCAACTCTGCATGGACGCTTAGTGGATGCTTCAAGTTTTTAAATACAGTATGTACACGATTTACTTACAGTAGCACACTTCAATGAAACCAACAAACAAAAAAAGCTTACAAAATAAGATCAAGCAATAATCTTGTTCTTACATTTCAAACATCTGTTTAAATTCCAGTAGTTACTGTACATTTAAATTCACTTGGCAGCAGCATACACTCACATGGGCAAAGAGTCATTACATTTAAAACAACCATATGTAATAATTTGACCCTCAAGGTGAATTAATTAGAATACAATGAATGGCACGCTGACTTATAAGAAGGAGAATAGAGTCTGTGTTATTGCCATGGCAACCATGGGTCACCTACTTTTAGTGCTTTTTAGTATTGGTGGACCAGCCTGGACACCTCTCATGTAGCTAACAATATTCTTCAAATTGTGCATAGAGCTTTGTTGCACACGGAAATGATCTGTTTATTTCAAGACGTGACACAAAAGAACCCCAATGGTGACTTACTATGACTTTAAATATGAATATGAAGTACGGGCTAGTTGTATTGTATTTTTTATTGTGTGCATTTGCCTTAGTGTCTTTCTTCATTGATACATCATTTGCTATTCAGTGATAAAGCCCATACACCAGCACACGGGCACATGCATACATAGACGTTCCCTGAAAAAGAGGGTCTTCTCCAACGTCCTTTCATATATTGTCAATTTTACGCCATGCATCCTTTTAAAGAAGCCTCAAATGTGTTCTTTTTCTTAATGGACAACTTGTTCATTTAGCCTTGCAGTAGCTCACGCGCTCCTGATAAACACAATAATTATACTGTAGTTTGCTATTTACAGTGTGTCTCGATTACATGTTAATATGCCATAGTGTTCGTTCATTCTTTTTTTTTTGTTGTTTTTTTACTGTGCGCTTTCCTTTCTCTGCGCAAACGGGCTTGGAAATAAGTTGTATAAGTTGTAGTAAGCACATCGGTGAAAATAAGCTTCAGCAGCATCATTTTTGGATTTCCTTTCTTCGTTTTGGCACTCGGCGGCTGACTTTTTTAAACAAATCCTATTGATTTGCCTCCCACAAGTAAAAGGACCTAATATTTGTTGCATCATTGTCATTTGTGTGTCTCAGGCTGCGTTCACACTTGTGGTTCGGAACTCTGGCCCAAAAATGTTATTGGTATTTTTGTCCTGGGACAGCTGTGCAGTAATAAACATATGCATAAAGTACGGAATTGACTGGGCAGCTTTTGTGACATAACTCCAATATTCTAAACCTAAATGTGGTCTTCCAAGTTAAATACGTAGGTTATTTTATAACATAGTATAACTGCCTGTTTTATTATGCATATGACAATAAAACTCTTGAATCTTGAATTTTTTATATTCTGCTATGTTTACCTTCTTTCTGTCTTTTGACAGAAAGTGTCTTTTGATTTCCCCAAAAGCTACTTTTAAAGAGCACCATTATCACACACACTTGGAGCGCATTTTCGCTTACGTATTTGTCATTTGTGCCGACTTTTTGCTGTCATTTAAACACGGATTTATGTTGCGTTCACATTTGAGCTCTAGTGAACCAAACCACGCCAGAGTTGACTTGCAAGCAGACCGGGACCCATCTCTCAAGCAGTGTTGTCCACTGGTTTGCGATACGCATACGACTATTTTAAAACCGCATATTTTTCTCTCTGTTTTGGCCTCTCATCCACGCACATGTGGAGGTTTTTGTCCTTAGAAACTGAGCTTTTGGAACACTCCGGCCAGGGTGAAGATTTTTCAAAACTCCGGCTTCAGCGTATTCGTGTGGATGACGAAAATTGAGCTGATGCAACAATTATGTGGTGTTACTTCCACATGAGATAAGTATAATGTAAGTATAAGTATAAGTATAATAATGTGTGCAAAGGCAAACATAACATTGCTGCTTTCAAGCTTTCTGAAATGACTTTCTGTGTGTACAGGAGTAAACGTACGTCTACTTTCGCTTTACACTGCCGAACAAAGGCGCCATTGGACGCTATACTGCTGCTGTTTTTCTCGCCAATCGGCTACAGCACTCTCACCAACGACTGCAATTTGGGACAAGACCCTATCAGACCTCTATCTGGTGGGAAGCACGTCGTTATTTTGGAAGAATGGCGTTGGGGATGTTAGCATGGCAAGAAGCTTGTGATTGCGTTTGACTGAGCTGCTTCGCCCGCACATTGACAGCCTGCCCCTTAGCTATGCTGGCCTTGTTCTGCTAATAAACTAATGTCGTGGAGGCAATTAAACGAGGAAAATTGACCAGACACACAATTATGTCAGCAATGATAGCATCACAGCCGATGGAGTTCTTTCTTGATTGATAAAACGAACTACACTTGACAGCACTGGGGTGATAACCAACATGTGCTACATTTTAATAAAGAACATGTTTTATCCATTTTCAGTTCGATTCGATACATTTTGCTGACAAATGCGAAATAACGCACTGAAAAGTAACACTACTTCGCTAGCAGTCCGCATGTAGCTTCTATTGTACATCGCCATGATACGTCTACGGAAATTACGTCATCGGCGCTTCTGATTGGTCACGATTGCCTTCACAGACCATGGCTGCAGCGCTGCATGGCAGCCAGCGTATGTGCGTTCGTGTGGATAGGGATAGTTTTAAAACATCGCCGCGTTGATAGAGATTTTCTTGAAAATATCCGCATTCGTGTCAGACTTGCAAATTAGACCATGACGCCATCTTACCCTTTTACCCATTAACCGCACCAAACATGACAAGTGTGAACGCACCCTTGGGAGCTGACTCAAACATATTCATACACTTGACATTGCATAATCATCCAAACTCTTCTCTCTCATGCTGTCGTCCAACCTGCCATTGAAAGTGCATGAGGAATAACACACACCTTCAGCTCATTTGTTCCAAATTTCCAAACACACACACACACACACACACACGCACGCACACACACATTCCAAACCAGTGACTACCACATCTTTGTCACTGTTATAAACGTTCACACCCACATTCCTTTTAAGTTTTGATAATTAGAGCATATTTTGTGCACACTTGCGGCTCTAGTAATGGTACTCTCCATTTCCAAAGAAAATGTACTTTGCAGCTGTGAGGCAGTAAAACGCTGATTGGTGACATCATGTGTGTCCGTAGACACGAGCGCCAACAGTAGCCTGAATGATATCAACGACCATACGCTCACGTCAACAGACAGTTACTATGATGAACAAAGGATGTTTGCCTTGGTCTTACTCTACATTCAGCCTAAAGCATCGCTGTATGAGGACGACGTCACAAGAAGCACTATGCAATATTTTCGGCTACTTTGTAATGTGAGACAATTCAGTCGGAAATTGTACAAAAAGTTAAGCACGATGTCAAGTTCAAGATTGGACTCTAATTTTTTGCAGCATGAATGTCTGTGGTGAGACGCTCTAAATGTAAAAATGTTGCGCCATGCCACAAAAATGCCCACTAAGTATGTATGTTATGCCATGAAAACACTATATCTTCTATATTTATTGCCATGAGAATGCTATATCTGGCTTTTTTTGCCCAACAAAAACATTTTCCTCTGCAGTAACCCTTCATATTATCCTCCAAAAAGTGCATAAAACGAAAACATCTCACAAAACAATATTCTGCCCCCACTAAAAGGCCATTTCTATATTCTCCCAATAAATGCGGACAGCTCTCCAAATGTTATGCTTTGCCATGAAGACATTACATTTTGCCCCCCAAAATTATTTGTCTACGCAAAAACAGTATTTGATTTTAACAAACCAAAAAATCTATTTGCTTGGTGAAATGCTATTATTTAAAAAAATGTAACCCCCCAAAATATTTAGTCCTCAAACAACGCCTCATTTTGTCCCCAGAAATGCTACTGTATATCTTGACATAAAATGATAAATTCTGCAAACATTTGGGTTAAAAAATGTTAACTTTGGCCCCAACCAAATCTATATTTTTGTCTATTTGGAAAAAATATATATTATGTTCCAAATATGCACTACATTTACACGCTACAACATATTATTTCCAACTAAAAAACATTTTATTTTAACACAAAATGTTTTGCCAGAAAAAAAGCAAAATTTAGTCCCCCACTAAAACCCTCCAAAGCCTAAATTTTGGTCATAATTCATAAACAATAACAAAAATAATATGCTTTTTGAGTAACCCAAAAAGACATCAGTTTTGCGCAAATGAGAGTGCTTGACTTTTTGTACCAAATCCTCCTAAAACGTTGATGTGCTGAGACTAAGATGATACATGGGAGCACACATTCTGACTACATGTGATGTGAGTGATGTTTGTGTGACCGTCGGGTGGTGACGTGATGGTGCAGCACTGTTTGGGAGATCACATGACCTCGACGGCGAGATGTCAGGACCTCCCGGCGCTGGAGGAGGAAGGAGGCGACGCCGAGCTCCTGTCGCTTTCTCTCTGATCGCTGTCGTCAGAGGACGTCTGTGCGGCCGTCGCGTTACTGCGGGGGTAGGAGGGACACGTTTTGGGGGTGATTTCACCAAATTACGTGTTTAGCATGTACCTGTCTCCACTTTGCGTGATGAGTCTCCTGCAGGTCTCCATCTGGACGTCCAGGCCTCTCTTCATGGAGCACATCTCCATGTACTCGTGCAGATGGCGGTTCATGTCGCTCTTCGCTGTGGCCAACTCCAGCTGGAGGAAACAGTTCATGGATCAGCTGAGCCTGCGCTCTCTGAAATCAACAACCCCTAACGCACTGACAGTATGGATGGCTCCTTTCTAGAAATATGAGTGGTGGCTGTTGTGGTCTGTGGTATACAGGACTATACCAACTTTGGGGCATGGGGGAACGTCCTTATAATGAAATTGGTGTTAAAAAGTGCAAAAAAAATAAAAGCATCCTCATGTTTACTGTACACAGCTCCTCAACTCAATGTACTAACAACGCTTTCTTAATGTGGAATGGTGAAACAGTACCAAACCGTACCTCTTTTTAACCACGTGGTCATACAGTATATGATTAACAAGTAAGTTGCACAACATGTCAGCAACAGAACCAATGTTGTAATGATTGTACGTAGCAAACTGATTAGCTAGCATGAATAGCGCTGATGAGTTCACTGTAAACGACTGTACGTATGTGTTTCAAACCGACAGCTGCTGTACGTAGCAACAATTTAAAGCATGCAGAGGTAGATAAAACAGCCCTAGTATCATGTAAATAAATCATGGAATGAATCTTTTGTTTTCATTATTCTGAATATGTACGCCATTATGTCACCATATAATTTCCGGGAGATTACAGCTAGTTAATGTAGCTCATACAAAGGGTTGGAGGAGGCTTTCCGGGATGCATCGCCCAATTAAAAGTGATTCGTAATTTTATCTTTTACAAAACAGAACGGTAGTAACAGACTTGGAAACATGAACAATTTTCCATACTTGAGTTTCCATTTTCCAGGCTTTTCCAAACCTGGAAATTTATAAAAATCTAATTCCATACTTTTCCACATTTGCATAGGAACCCTTAAGCTTTAGCAGACCACGCCCCAGCGATTATTGGAAACTTGGCAGTTCATTGGAGCATCGAAAATAACGAAGAAACACACTAACCAGAATGCCAAGGCCTAAAAGTTAGTTAACAGGCTACTTCCTGGTTCATGGAGGATGTAAATAACAAAAGAGAGTCTGTCTCACCTCAATCTGGTCAATGGTCTCCTGGTATTCCTTCTCTCTGGACTTGAACAAACACTCTGTGTCATTTATCACTTTCTCCAGACAGTCGTCCTGGTGGAATGAGAAAACCAGATGATCAATACCAGATGATCAATACCGTGTAGTTTGAGGTCAGATTCATTTCGTGTGAAATAGTATAACATTTCTTTCATGTAAGGCGATATGCTCATCAAATAAACGACATACACACGGGACCACAGGGGTCCAACCTTTTTCCACCGAGGGCCGCTATGGGAAAGTCAAAGGATGGGGCAGCCATTTTGATACTTTTTATTTTGTAAAAAGACGTTTTATATTTATTAAAGGTGACAAAGCTTAATGTTATGAACACCTATTACACCTTTTTGCTTGTTCTTTCCATTGTTGCTGTTATTGTTATTTTTGTTTAATTTGTAGAATTGTGCCGTAGGGCAATAAAATACGAGCTGCGGGCCACAGATGGCCCCCGGGTCGTAGTTTGGACACCCCTGCACTACACAGTTCATAAAAACCTTACGCTGAGCTCCTGTTTCACTGGGAGTAGCAACTTGTCACGGCTCCATAGTGACTATAAAATAAAAATCTACACATGGCTTTAAAAATGATGCAGCCAAAAAACAAAATCCCCTCACACATACAACCCAATCTATAAATTGGCACCACAAAAAGCCAGATTTTTAGTCCAACCGAAATACAAATACAATACCAGAACACCATTTTCCCTCCTAAAAACCCACAAAATGCTCAACTTTCCCACTAAAACACAACATTTTGACCTGAAAAAAAATATATTTCGATTTATATTTTATCTGAACAAAAAATATATATTTTCTGCCCAAAAACTTGGCCCAAAAAACACTTAATATACCCACAAAACAAGCAACAACAAAAGCTGTGCTTTGCCCAACAAATAATAAAAAAAAAAATTCCTCCTAAAAAATGTTTAGCACTCCCCAATCGGAAATATCTTGAACACCATAATTCACAAATTTTTATATTTTTGCTCTAAAACATTACATAATGACCCAAAAAATGACACAGCAGAATCTATATTGTGTTTCAAGCATATCCCCTAAAAACACATTTTGCTTTAACACAAAAAGCTTTATATTTTTCCCCACTAAAATGCCCCAAAAACACTTCATGCACCCACCAAAACATCATATTTTGCCCTTAAAACGCTCAGAAGAAATAATCTAGATTTTACCCCCACAAAAAAAGACGTAATAGAAAATAGATAAGATAGAGATGGATAGATAAAAAGACGTGTTATGTGCCACCTCTCCAGGCAGGTGGGTGGGGTCTGGAGGCAGAGTGCATCCTGGGAAGTCCTCCCACAGAAGCAGCGTCTCCTCCGTCTCCTCCCAGGCGAGACTGTCGCAGTCGTCCTCAAACTCACACTCGCGCCTACAGCACATCAATTAACAAAAAGTTCAAATGTGACGTAGGAGAGGTCTCCGAAGTCGCATGACCACTCACAGCTGGTTCAGCATCCTCTGCATCTCCTCATTGATCTGATTGGCTGACGAGCCACCATGCTGCTGCTGCTGCTGCTGCTGCTGCTGGTCCTCCTCCTTCACAATGCCTGCGTCGCTCTCCGAGGTGCTGACCGTTTCGTCGCCCTCGCTGCCGTTTACGGACTGGGGTGTTTGTTTGCGGCGCAGGCTTAAGGACGACTGGTTGTTTGGAACCTGCAAAGATTTGATTTGAACTCGCTGTTCACAAATCAACAACTAAGCGGATAATGCGATCTCCACCTGGTACATCTGGATGACGTCTTCACAGTTCCTTTGCTGGGCGACGTCACAGAGGCGAGCTGTGATGTCGATCCTGCGGCAGATGTCCATGTCCACTTTCATGGCTTTCTCCTGGATCTTGGTGTCCAGGTCCGACAGGTCCTACATGAACCATAGACATAGAGATATAGAGATCGACGCTTGTTTAAATGAGTTATGTGCCCAATGTGAGGGTTCGTGCTGAAACCATAAGCAGAGAACATAATGAGGCTTATACTGCTGCACTCACGTTGCTCATGAGGCCCTTGAAGAGAACCAGCTCGGCCTTCAGCTGCTGAACTCTGAGGGCCAGCTCGTCCTGACACCCTTCACTCTCCTGCAGGTCCTGCATGCACACACACACACATGCGCGCACACACACACACACAAACCCGCATTGTTATAGTCAGAAGTTCACTTTCACCCATCATCTTTCTGCAGAACGCAATGGTAATACAACTTACACCTTTAAAAAAAATGTCTAAAACTACAACTGGCAGAATTTATTTCGGATTTTAAAAACAAGAACTGGATCAAAATTATACATGCAGGCAGCAATAAATACACACATTTGCCTTCAGTAAATGTTTTAGCTGATAGTTTCTCTTTGGGAAGCACAAAAGGAGCACTCATTGAATCGACTAATACTCAGAAAAACCAAGGAACTTCGGGTTTAGTCTTTCAGAGCCATTTCTAAACAACTGCAAAAAGAGTAAGGTAAGGTACATAAACCGAATATTAGTATTGCTTTATATATACAGTACTGTATATTTGAACCTCTATGTACAGTAATCCCTCACCACTTCACGCTTCCAATTTCGCAGCTTCACTCACGGTTTTTCAAAAATATATGAATTTTTTCATGTATTTTGGTGTTGTATTTGTGTGTCTTCTCTTATCGATGGTTTTGTGTGGATTTTCATCTTTTTGGGTGTTGTGGTGAAAACATATACATTGGAAATAACAAGGATACAGCTCACATGGTCAGTGGGTTTGGTAGCCATGACCTCCAGAAGACACGGCGTGAAGGAGATTGATTGACAATGCAGCCAATCAGGACGCAGAAGTCAATGGGCGGTGCAGACAGAGGAGAGAGAATACAGAAAGACACCGCTGCCCGTGCTAAAGCACAGAACTACAACACTCAACTTCCCACATTGCAATTCTTCTTAAAGGGGCCAGGCTCGGCCTGTAACAGCGTTCTGTGAAAAAAAAAACACTCACTAAAAAAAATCCGCGAAACAGCGAGTCAGCGGATGTGAGCACCAATGGAGCGAGGGAACGCTGTATTCCGCACTGGTCACTAGGTGTCACTAACGTTACTGTAATGTTCAGTGAGACACACACACCAGACTAGATCGCCGAAACAACAGACTTTTACTGCAGATTTGAATTATCAGTCAGCATTTGTCAGTTCATGTCTAGAGGGCTCTAATAATGTTAAAAAAACGTGTTTAGAAGGTCGTAAACAGGTAAAAAAATATTCCATTTATAAATAAGGACTCCTACTTCACTAAAATGTACTTATCACAGTCGGGTCTGGAACCAATTAGCCACGATAAATGAGGGATTACTGTATCAATTTGTGTGGATTAGAAATCCCCCAAAATATTTAAAATCTGTGCACACACACAGTTCTTGTGTTTACACAAGTTTCAAAGGTGTAATAATTATACTCAGAAAAATAGAACAGTTCAAATAAATCAATAATATGCTATTAATTCCCATGAGTGTGCGCAAACTTCTGACCGTAACTGTGTATATACAGTATATATATATATATATATATATATATATATATACTGTATATAGACACATTGTATACACAAACAGGAAGCCTGAAAACACACAGTGTGCACACAGGAGCTGCAAGTGCCCACGTATGCGCTCAGACACACGCTGCAAATTCTACATTATGCAAGAGCTTTCAGCAGTAAAAGAAACCGCATGAAAACATTGTAAATACTAAAAGGCATCATCTACTACTTAAGAACAACAGTAATTGTCTTTTAGCGGCGCCCCCTGTTGACTTATTAATGCGTGCCTCCTGCTGATGAGCCGAGAACATTTACATGTACAACCCACTGGGCCTGGGAGGTGTACGTACAATTAGCATAACTAAAATACGTTTTAAACTAAAGGTTTAATGATGGCCACAGTTTGACCCTGGAACAGATTATTTATATTTACCTGGTTTCCTGTGGGAAATTGGAATTGTACTCGACCTTAGAGGTTCCACTAGCTTGATGCTTTATAGGATATCCCACCATATTACCATGACATCGTGTTGCACCCCCACCCCCCATACACACACACACACACACACACACACACAACATGTGTCCAATACAGTATAACATTACCTCCTGCAAGTCTGCAATCTTCTGCTGCAGGTCCATTCTTATTGTGTATTCTTCTTCCCATCTAGAAGTCAAACAGATTCAAAAGGTGAAATGAGGCTAGAAGACGTTACATAAGAATGCGTCTAATAATAAATGGCAATATTATCTATAAATATACTTTACAATCCAAACTATTATTATTATTATACAGGAAGCGGAAATAAAAAAAAAAGTTTCCCCAGTGTGCAGGTATAACGGCTTCCACATTCCTGGGAAGACTTTGTATAAGATTTTGGAGTGTGATGTCGGACCTGGTTATTATGCAAAAGGCTTCTTCCGCACCAAACTCACCCAAACATGCTTTTATAGACCTTGCTTTGTGCGGCGGGAACAGAAAAGGGCCTTCCTCAAACTGCTCCCGCCAAGTTGTAAACATACAGTTGTCCAAAATGCCGCGCTAAGATGACAAATTAAGATTCAGGGGTTGTAGCCAGGCTCATAAATTGTTTGTTTGATTGCAAAGTCAACCACTGCGACGCCATTAATCCTAACTTTTAATACATTTAAAAGCTCAGGCGCCGTCTGCCTCTGTGTGTGTGATTCGCCGTCACACTGCAGAACTGCTGCATCATCTCATTACGGATGCACTTCTTCTTCTTCTTTTTTTTTACATACTGCGACACATGGGCATCTGGAAGTGCATCTCAAACAGTCCAGAAAACAGGAGATGTAACACTTGCAGAATGCAGAGGAGTTTTGCAACCCTTAGTGAGAATGCCCCCACCACACACACACACACACACACACACACACACACACTTCTAGCGGCTTGCAGTGCATGGTGCATTGCAGATATGGAGAGGAGTGACAGAGGAGTAAGGTGTGTTCACTGTGTGTTTGGTTATGTGGTTAAATTTGCCGAAATACTTTGAGACAACAGAAAGCCTTGGGAACATAAACACACTCAAAGAAATCCTCATACTTTAACGTTCTTTTTTTAATATGTCTTTTGGTGGTCTGAACAGAGGTCATAGCTGCTTGAGTTGTGTTGCTAGAAGTCACTTGGGAGAAAAAAGGCTCAGCACGTGAAGGTTATTTGAAGCCGGACAGACATGAGGTCACCCACCCCGTAAGACTCCCATCACACCTCTTCCTATGACATAGAATGCACCAGGCAACGTTAACCGGAGACGGAAAATGTCCCTCCTGACAAGGACATTGTCCAAAAATTCACTGGGTGGTGATTTGATTAGAAAAGTCTAACTGAAAGGACGTTTTGGTCACTTGTATGGCATTCGGGAAAACTGGGAACTCAAACATTCCAGCAAAGAAAAAAAATGTCAGACGACCGCAGTACGGTTTATTATTGGATGGTGGCGAGACGCGGTCGGCCGTCTTGAAATCTTCATCGGGGAAAAAAACTGGCAACTTTGGCTTTTCTGAGCTCAGAGTGCAGTGGAATGCTG
Organism: Dunckerocampus dactyliophorus; assembly: GCF_027744805.1. Lineage (NCBI taxonomy): Eukaryota > Metazoa > Chordata > Actinopteri > Syngnathiformes > Syngnathidae > Dunckerocampus > Dunckerocampus dactyliophorus. The sequence continues at coordinate 9,235,764 of NC_072825.1, forward strand.
TTGGAAGGCACACTTCCTGTCAACTTGGGGCAAACCAAAGTCAAAAAGCAATGGATGCACACACACTGGATGCAGTCATTGAGCGGCCTACATGTCAATCATCAGCACCACTGGAAGGTCATGTTGAGAAACACTAACAGTCAGTTATGCTTATATAATTATTCTATAATTATGTGTGTTTATACAGTATATTGCTTTATATGCTGGGAATTTGGGCCGCACGGTGACCACACAGTCACAGTCAGTAGATCGGGAACACATGGGTTCGATTCTCTGTTGGGCATTTCTGTATGGAGTTTGTATGTTCTCCCCGTGCGTGGGTTTTCTCCGGGTACTCCGGTTTCCTCCCACATCCAAAAACATGCATGTTAGGTTAATTGGCAACTCGAAATTGTCCATAGGTATGAATGTGAGTGTGAATGGTTGTTTGTCTATATGTGCCCTGCGATTGGCTGGCGACCTGTCCAGGGTGTACCCCGCCTCTCGCCCAAAGTCAGCTGGGATAGGCATGGTCCAGCATGCCCCCGTGACCCTAACGAGGAGACGCGGTATAGAAAATGGATTAATGCTGGGAATTGAAACAAATAGTTCAAATGAAATAATGTTAAAAATGATCAAACCTACCAAAAAAGGTCATTTCTGAAATAAAACAGGTAAGAGCTGTTGTCAGCCATGTTTTGGGTTTTTTTTTGTCTTACGTTTTTTACACTTTGAGTTAGAACTTTGTGATATTTCCAAATTCCCAGCTGTCTTGAATGCAGCCTATAGTCTTTGGCTGTTTCAACTTGCGCAGTTCCATGCTAGCTCCATTGCATACTACTGTACTGTACTGTACTGTACTGTCCTGTCCTGTACTGTGCATTCACACCAAGGACTATGGCAAAATACCAAACTATTGCATTTATGACTTTAGGGTATCAAATGGGGTGTCCAATGGCACTTTTCCTAGTCTGAGGTGTGAAATGTCTGACTTGCTAGTTTTCTGCAATGCTGCATTTGAACAGTCAAATAAGAAATGAACCAATCGGCATTCTTACAGAAGACACAGGCTAGTAAGGGGCGGGGATTTGTATGACAACAAAACTGCAAGCGTGTAAACAATGACATCTCCTGAAGGGATTGGCGTGGACGCGGCCCAAAGTAAAAACGCATAAAGAAGAGCATGCTTTTTCCCCCCCAAAAAAATCTGTTGGTTATATGTCACCGGTACACTGCAACAAATTGCTGATTATAATACAATATTACAATATTACAATAAACTATAGGCCACTCGTGGGACCACTCCCCAACAGGCCCAATGCTCTGATGTGACTAATCTTCACATGATTGACCTTCATTCTTTTTTATATATTTAGAAAGCTGTTTATCTAGCGGGTATATTTCTAGCAGCAGCACCTGCCTCTGCGGCTGGAGCGGGTCAGCCTGGGTGGGATTTGTGCTGACTCAGCTAGAGACAGCTGACCTGCAGCTGTGAAAAACAGCTCAATAATGTGTATGAATTCCATTTACCTGCGTTTATACTCATCGCGCTCCCGCTTCACTTTCGCCAGGACGTTGTAGAGCGCTCTGATCTCAGGGGTGATAGTGTCAATCTGGACCCCGACTCCATCCGGGTGAACCCAGGACACCCCCGGGCTGGTGAGACGCTCCGCTCCATACCTGCGAGTGGGGTTGTAGGACCAGATGGTGCCTGGGAGGAAGCGTGGAGCAGACGTGATGGAGCGCCCTGGTCCAGTAGTTCTGGATCCTGGGGAGTCCACAGAGGGTGACGCCTGGCTGATGGCAATAGCTGGGTTACAAGTGGTGTTGGTTTGGGTGGAATTGTCAGGAGCTGGTGCTGGGAGGGAGGATGGGAATAAAGTGGTGGGCCTCCTGGCTGAGTTGTTGGTGTTGTGAAAAGGTAGGGATCCAGGTCTGAGCGGGATGGCCCCGACAAAACCGGTCTGCACTCCAGCCTCTTGGGTGTGCGGCCTGCCCTCGCCGCATCCCTTGTTGGCCTCCAACGCCTGCTGCAGCTGCTTCTCCAAAACCTTATTCCTGCGTTCCAGCTCGTGCACTTTGGCCAGGAAGCACCTAAATCTCAGGTTTAAGGTCTTGAGGACGCTGATGTTGGAGCCCAGGTCGTTTCTGAGAGCCATGGCTGCAGGAGGATGGTGCACCGTGTGGTGGTGGTGGTGGAGGTGGTGTGGGGGGTAGTGGTGGAGGTAAGGGGGGCTCTGTGAGGGGAACTCGGGCCCCGGATGATCAGGCCCTCCTGGCCCGGGGAGATCACCCAGCAGAAAAGACGCCGGATCCGAAGCACCGAAAACGGCGTCCGGGAGGAGGCCCGAGGGGGATTCGAGGGGGTGTCCTGCTGCTTGGCTGGGCTGCGGATGTTGTTGGAGATGCGTGGTGGCCCCCAACAATGGATTCATGCTATGGTATGGAAAACTAAATCGCTGCAGATCTGGCATGAACACGGACGGCAAATGTCTCTCTAATGCAGAATAAAACAATGCAATGTTTACCTTCTTATATAAGGGCCTCTGAATTAAGACTCAAAGCTTTAAGGTCTTAGCTGCAGGATGAGCACGGTAACGGTCCACAAGGAGAGGGAAAAAGCAGCAAAAATAATTCACCAAACGAGCACCGAGAGACGGAGACGAACCACAGCGACACCTCATCCGCGCCTGGGTGGAGGGTTTAGGCAAACAAAGCAGAAGAAAAGCGGATGGATGGAGCATAAATCTGATGTCTCCTCGTCCCTCTAGTTGTGGCAACTAGATGTGACCGCAGGACAAGTGCTGCCAGGCTTACCGTAATGACGCCAGCAGAGGAGCAGCTGCATTGTTAACTCTTTGATTTCCGCACGGCACAAAAGGGAAGTAGAAACGACATATTCTCTAGAATACCAAATTCTTCCATATAGTTGTAGTCATGTGAATAGTCATGTGAATGCTTATGAACTCTACCGAAGAGCTGAAATTACACATCGAGGACAATTACAACGGGTATTAAGGTAATACATCAGCGAGTACAGCAATTGTCAGATGTCATGCAACTACGCTCTCTAGTGGCTGCGGATGGCATAGCAAATGACAGCACAGCAACATGAAGAGCGCGGTGATGCCAAAGTTCTCCAAACTATACACACACTAATAGCGTACTTGTCAACATTTGCATTCTAAAGCAAGGAAAATGTGGAAGAGGGAAATGCTGGTCTTCTACATTAATTTCCTCCAGCACTTTGACCATTTTCACAAGATTTTTTTACACAGTAGTCATTTTTTTTTAGATATAAGCATGCACTTGTGTCCCTTCTTTCAGAAGCACTTTAAATATCAGACCATATCAAATAAAATTGAATAATTTTTTTAACCAAAAAGACACACGAATAAAGGATGCGATATACAATATGAACGCTAAAACATTGACTATTCAAGAGTATGGGAATGTCTTTTTACTTCCCAGACACTGCAGTGGGTAGGTTGTGTTGTGTGACACGTATTTATTTTACTTGTGTTCGTTTGGCACCTTGGGTGAGGTATTTGTATGGATCACTGCACGTGGAAACCTACTTAAACCATCAAAAGGTTGTCTCAGATCAACTTACTACTAGCAAGTCATGTTGCCAGCTTGTTAAACGTCGAAATACTTTGGAAGCAACTGGCCCCCCGGGAAGTAGTTTGCCCACCCCTGGGTTAGCATGTTGGCCACACACGAGATCTGAAACATCTGGGTTTGAATCTCCATTGTTGTCTCCATGTTAGGTTAATTGGCAAATCTAAATTGTCCATAGGTATGAATGTGAGTGTGAATGGTTGTCTATATGTGCCCTGCGATTGGCTGACGACCAGTCCAGGGCGTACCCCACCTCTTGCCCAAAGTCACCTGGGATAGGCTCCAGCAGACCGCAACCCGAGGGAGAATAAGCAGCATAGAAGATGGATGTTTACTAGATTCTTGGTACATAATTGAAGACAGTTTGAGGGCCTGACATCTGCTTCATGATCAACACTATTCAACTACCGTAGTGTGGAATCCCTCATGTGAGGTCTACCCTCATTTGTAAAGTAATACACCATCAACCAGGAAGTGGACGGCCGATTGAATCCATCTGAGTGTGCAGATGTACCTAATGTGCATGAACACCACAGAAAGAGGCTGTGAATCTCACAAAGAGGACTTTAATTTCTCCGCTGACTGCAGCAGTGCAGGACCAGACACTCAACACCTGAACTCCTCACAAGAGCAGAAAAGAACTTCAGACAAGAATTGGTCACTAATTTAAATATTTTGCAATCTTTGGAGAGGTGTGTGTGTGTGTGTGTGTGTGTGTGTGTGGGTGGGGGGTGGGGGGGGGGGGTCTCTCCCCAGGCAGCGGGGTTTGGTAAACAAGGCAGACTTCCACCTGCACACGACAAAACGTCATCGTACAGGTGGAACTCCGACGTGGAGAATGTGGCAAAGTGCAGTGGTGGCGGTTTACTCCTTGGCGGCCATGTGGGCCATCAGGTCGCACACACGGTTGCTGTAGCCGAACTCATTGTCGTACCTGTGCACAAAAAGTCAGTTAGTAAAAAAAGGGGAGATACTAAATTATCCATCAGTGCAAGTCATGCATGCGCACACACACACACACACACACACACACACACACCATGAGACCAGCTTGACAAAGTGGTCGTTGAGGGCGATGCCAGCACCAGCATCAAAGATGGAGGAGTGGTTGTCACCATTGAAGTCTGTGGACACCACCTGCAAGAGGATAGAATGTTAACAAATGTCAATCAAGCGAGGGACCAACTGGCATGACAAGTGCTCACCTGGTGCTCCGTGTATCCCAGAATGCCCTTCATGGGTCCTTCAGAGGCAGCCTTCACCACCTTCTTGATGTCATCGTATTTAGCCTGCACAAAGTAGGTAAACGGCTATTTAACAAACGTGACAATACTGTGGTTTCCTTGCAGCATTTCCACCATGTTTGCAGGCGAGTGCATCACATCAGGGGTTTACGCATAAATTATGCATCTTGATTTTCTCCATATAAGTTTTTAATAACTTGAGAAAGGCTTTTCATGAAAGAAAATAGAAATGTGTAAATCTTTACATGGCAGCAAGTAATATTGGTCAAACTAGTTACCTGCCTAGACGGGCTGCACTCAAATGAAAAAACAGGGAGAGCAAAGTTTGGTGTCCCAGTGATCCGGAAGTTCTACTCTCCTAAAGGGGAGCCACGTTTCCGTCAAGACTACCCCAGGGCAGCTGTGTCTACAGATCTAGACCACCACCACGACGACGACTCCTCCACTTAATTGTGAAACGCTTTGTCTTAAAAAGCACCTTTAAAATGTAATCCATTACTATTAGTGGCAAGCGGGTACAAGAGTTCACAACATGGCAGGAAGCAAAAAGGGTGCAAACTCGTTTCCTGCCTAAACGGCCAGCCAACAAACTGATAGTAAATTGGTGGTGAACTTGAACAAACACTGTATCCACCTATGACAAGTTTTTTGAAATTTTTAGTTCCATGTAAATACAAAGTTCCTGCAAAATGGATGAGCAAGTCCGGCATGTTGCTGTAGCATTTACACAACCCAGTCAGATACTTCCATTTGTGACATCGCTGCCCGTCTAGCATAAAAAAAAGGGGCTCCGTACTGGTGGATAGCGAACGGAATGAGGTCCCTCAGGATGGTAATGTTAGCAGATCAATACACAGTTGAAAAGTAGTAACGCCATCAAACAGGAGTTACAGGTGAAAGCAAAGTGGTTTAGGTCAGAGCCTCAGGTTGTGCTAACTTTACTACCTAAATGGGACCATGTAAAGGGTTCACTCACTGGTTTCTCCAGACGCACGGTCAGGTCGACCACAGACACGTTGGGAGTGGGGACACGGAAGGCCATGCCGGTCAGCTTGCTGTCAAACATGGACACACAAGTGGAGTCAAATCCCATTCTTGGGAACAGCAACAGCTAAAAATGTTGTTTCTTTTTTTGGCACCCACCCGTTGAGCTCGGGGATGACCTTGCCAACAGCTTTGGCGGCGCCGGTCGAAGCGGGGATGATGTTCTGGCTGGCACCGCGGCCGTCCCTCCACAGCTTGCCTGAGGGTCCGTCCACAGTCTTCTGGGTGGCGGTGATGGCGTGAACAGTGCTCTGAGGGGGACAAAAACACCATTTAGCTTTGAGGTTGTGTGGAGGGGATTTTTTTGTGTGTGGTTTTAATCCTCACCATCAAGCCCTCAATAATGCCAAAGTTGTCATGGATGACCTTGGCCAGGGGGGCCAGGCAGTTTGTTGTGCAGGAAGCGTTGCTATGGAGATGGAAAACAACAGATAAGGACTTAAATAGACTTAACACTCACACAAACCAGAAAAGCTATTCCACAGCTGACTTACCTGACGACCTTGAGGGAGTTGTCGTACTTCTCGTGGTTGACCCCCATGACGAACATGGGCGCATCAGCGCTGGGGGCGGAGATGATGACTCTCTTGGCGCCGCCCTTCAGGTGAGCCTGCAGCGTCGGGTATGTTATTTAGTTCATTTAAAAAGAAAAAAGAACGTGCAGTACAGGACAGACTATACATACAGAGGCCTTCTCGATGGTGGTAAAAACACCCGTGGACTCAACTACGTACTGGGCACCAGCATCCCCCCATTTGATGTTGGTAGGGTCCCTCCTGCGCAAGAGAAAAGCCTGTTTGAGCGCCAAAAGGTGAGAAAAATCTACCACCTCCCCACACTCCACGCACTCCTTCACGTAAAGTTTGTCCATGATGTCAAGACAAAACCTCCTTCCTCGTGGACATGATTCCCCCTCGGGCCTGCCCCTAGCTAGATGAGCCCATCCTGTGTATACACCAATCACTTCATGAAGGACAGCTGTGTGAAAGAAAAGGCTTCGCTACACATCTTAAAACATATTTTAAAAAGCCTGGTGTTCTGCAAAATAGTTACAGCTACAGACTTGGGAGCGTTGATCATTGTTTTTCCTTCCCCAACAGGCAATCCTAGCATACTGTTAAAATGCTAGTAATGTAGCTCATAGCTATGCTAGTGATGCTAATGTTTGTGTCCTTAATGTGACGTTGTCGTATGTGATAGACTGCATCTATGACGTTGGACAAGTGCAGAGTTGCAGTGGACAGTACAGTAGTCCACCGTCATGGTTCAAACATCACGGCCGCACTTTATCGCGGTTTTTCAACAATTGAATACGGCCTATTTGAGCAAATTGTACATATTCTTGGCCTAAATTAGGCATAAAATGGCTGAATTAATGAAAATACAAATAGAAGGCATTCCGAAGACGTGACTTGTGTGGGCTTTTAAAAAAAGGAGCAGGCCTGGGATATCGCCTAGCTAGAGTTGACCGTTTAGCAGAGCGTTAGTGATTGGTATGAGTTGCGGCAAACAGCAGCTCCTGTGTCAATGTTCACTGCATGTGTGTTCTCTGCTCCTTAAAGCGATTGAAGTGCATCGTGAGTCTTTCAAACAGCAGCATTCCACACTGGTCACTAGGTATCAGTCACTTTACATTATTGAGACAATAGCCACCACAGGACGTACAGTCGATGTTAATGTGGGTGCCTAAGAGGTCTTATGTATGTTCTAAAAACAATCTACTTTGTGTAGTACAGTCTAAATGCTTAAAAAAAAAAAAAAAAAATATTTAGAAGGTTGTAAACAGTTTTTTGTTCACACTACAAAAATATTCAGTTTATTTAAAAAAAGGACTCCTGCTTTGCGGAAATTCACTTATCACAGCAGTGTCTGGAAGCAATTGACCACGATATAAGAGGGATTGCTGTATGTGAAAAGCCACACATTCTAAAATGTGTGGACAAAGAGCTCCGTAGATTTTGCAACAAAACAGTGTTCCCAGTTACGCATACTAAAAGCACTTCTTTAAAAAAGTGTCCGACTTCCAGCATCAAGGCTAGATTTTGGACAAGGCTAATGTGGGACCTCTGACTCATTTAAGGTAGACGACTCAAACAGGTACAACAGTGGAACCTATCCACTGTAACCTACTTAGTAGGCATATATTTTTTACTGTGTTGTGCATTTCCCCCCTCCCCATTTCAAATTTTAAAAACAGCAGGTCACATGCTGACACCAGCAATACCACTAAACCACCACGAGAGGCCAGCATTTCTTGGCAAACGTCTTTTTTCCCCAAAAACATTTTCAAAGACAACTCTTTTTCATCGTTCTATGACAGCGGTTTTTACATTTTACTTAAAATGTTTTGCCTGTACAGTTAAGATTCAATGATAGCTACAATTTTGCTCTGGAAGAACTACTAATTACTTCCATTAAATTCCTACAAGGGAAGTTAGTTGAAAACGCCACTGTACATTTCCACGCATTTGTACACCCGCCATAGGAACTCACTCATGGAACACGGTGATCTTGTGTCCATCGATGACCAGCTTGTCACCCTCAATCTTGACCTCACCGTGGAAGCGGCCGTGGGTGGAGTCATACTTGAACATGTAGACCTTAAAGCAAAACGAGACTTTAGTCCCTTCATTTTAAACTATGAATCTGAATACAACTCCTGATAGACTGACCATGTACTCCAGGTCAATGAAGGGGTCATTGATGGCCACAACCTCCACCTTCTTGGAGTGGAAAGCAGCTCTGGTCACCAGACGACCAATGCGGCCAAATCTGAAAGGAGATAGTTGTATCATAAAGAGGCTGGCCGCTAGATGGCGACAAAATCACACGGAAGCTCGAGCACAGTTGGGGCGGTCAGTATTATTATTGAAGACTGTAAAGTTTGTGTGTGTCGGGGGACACACTAATTGTCTGGAATCATTTCAGAGTCAATTCTGAGGGGAACAAACATTTCATTTCAACAGCAAAAGGCTAAAGTACAGTGCTTAATACTTACATTTATAAACATAGGCCTGCAGAATTTGCACTAAATTACACAAAACATTTTAACATACATTAACTTAAAAGACTGCTACCTGAATTCAAAATAAATATGATTAATGCATTTTACAATTGTTTAATTCATTTTAAAATTAGGCACATTTTATTTACTTACTGTACTTTATGTATTACATTATTTGGAAGGGCAAGTGCATATTAAGAAAAGTAAGTAAAGTAAAAGTACATTACTGCTGAGGACAAGGGTGGGGAAACCTGTGCCTTATACTGTATGCACATAACGTATAAACATGATAAACATTTGTTGGATTGACTTGCAGGTTCCCCCCTCCTCTGTCATTGAACCACTGACCGTGCAAAGGGAGCAGGGTTTAAAAGGGGAGGAGGGTCAACGTGCAAAACGCCAAAGTCAAACCAAGCTCTAGTGTCGTAACGCTGATGACGACAAGCACTGTTTGATCAGCACGGTTACTTTTTAACCGTGGGGGGGAGGGGGTCAAAATACAAGAGGGGAGGAGAGCGGGCAGATAACCAAGTCAGCCAATAGAAGGTTGAAAATAAGACAGGAAGAAAAACAAATGTCAAAACTGCCTCTTTAGCAACACCATCTACTGAAGGTCAAAGTTCAAATGGGATAGTTAGCTTTAGCAGTGCTGTTATCTTCGTTAGACACAGACACACGGAAGGCCATCACATTAGTGGCAGTAGCGCCATACAAGCACGTTAGACGGGGTTAAAAATAGCTTGACATTTAGGGAGGTTGACTTGCACCACATGGAGCAAAGATGTCATTTAAGAGCGATGTATAAAATAAATAAATCAAAATAGTTTCTTACCCATTGATACCAACTTTCACCATTGTGCCTGAGTTGAGGGAGTCCTCTACGGGAAAGAAATGACAACAAATAAGCACATGCAGTGTTTTCAAATGCTGGAATGAGTTGGAACAAAAAAAAAAAAAAAAATACAATTATGGATTATATCAATTAATTTGATAAAATATGCAAAAATATACTGTAACAATAAAGAAAAATAAATTAACTTTAAAATAAAACAATACAATTAATACAACGTTAATGTAAGCAGTGATCCCCATTTAAGCAGAGCAATTTTAGTGAAACTTTTACACTTCAGGGATGAATTGGTCCACGCAGGTGTTTCCTGATCTAGTTTTGTCATCACACACACAAAAAAACCCAATAAAATCCAAGCAACAAATTGAAGTTACCGTTTGTGAGATGCCTGAATCTGTCTCGCGACTCCTGGTGAGAGTGGGAAAGAGCAAAGTTGAGCAGGCCTTTTTATCATTAACTGGATTGCAAAGCCACGCCCCCTCCACGGCCACGCCCCTTTCTGAATGTCAAGGTCAGCCGGCAACAGAAGCTTCCACATTGTACACACACGCACACACACACACACACACACATATATAATGTCTGCAATGGTTTGGTTTACACCTGGAGGGTCCCTCTATGACCTTCTCAGTAAACGCGCGCACACAGACACTCATGGAGAAGGATCATGTCTCTTTCTGCCTTACAGTGACATTTCATGTCCAAAGACCATGACCCTTCACCTTTCCACTCTATTCGTGAAAGAGTGAGCCTTCACTTCTGCAATTCCCATGCAATGTACAGTACGCACACAAGCAGAGGCCTTCATTGGGTTTAATTATGAATCGATGGCATTTCTGGCGCTCCCGATGGGACGTGTTCCGCACGCTTTGGAATACACGCGAGCATACATGTACTGCAGATATCTGCAAAGTTTTAGACTCATTACACAAATGGTCAATGACTTATGAACAATTAGTTGCTAAGTCCCGGCAAAGACATTTTGCTTGACGAGGGCTGAAGTTTTTCAATCAGTCTCGTTCAAATTTCACACTGTAACTTTAGGGTGTTCATCGAAATCAACAGCAAATCTGGTGCACACCTTTCGAAGATGGACGCGCACGTGTGTGTAAAATGTTAGCGCGATGGGCTGAAAAACATGGCCGCATCCGTGCAGCAACGCAGGTGGAACAACTAATAGTCCTTCAGCCACTGATCATTCGTCTAATGATTATAAAACTGTACAGACATGGGTATTACATGTATGCTGGCATTTATTCGAAGACATTTTGAGCCTAACTGCAAATGTCATTTACCCCACGGGGTGTCCAAAGTTGTTCACGTGACTTTTTTCATAGGCTTATACGACACATCACAAGTCAACATCAGGGTTTCCACACAACATGCAATATATTGACCTTATATTGTGCAGCGCTATCAGCTATATGTTTGCAGACGTGCCAGTGGAGCTAACACAAGCTTGGCTGTGTGCGTGCACGCATGCCTCTTCTCTGCAGCTTAAGGTCAAAGAGGGGAAGTAAAGGTCAGGCTAAGTTTAGACGGCGGCTGACAGAGCAACGCTTTACTTTCAGGACTACAATAAATGCTGCCTCTTGTGTATGAAATGTGTCAAATACCACAGGGAGGGGAGAAGTGATTGTGAGAGTGTTGTGTAGGGAATTAATCAGCGTGTGTTGGTTAATACGACAGTAGAACAGAATAAGTGTGAAGGAACCTTTGAGAACACCATCAGCATATTTTGCCTTTAATGTACTTGACTGATATTTAAATGCATTAATTAAAAAAAACACTTTCGGACATGATTTATGCAACTCGAGAACTTGGGTAGGAAGTCCAGTGAACAGTACATTGGGGCAGAGGCAATGAGCATATGATGGGCGACTGCCATCTAGTGGCACGTAAAATAAAGAAAATAAAAATAATAATACAGTGAATAAGTTTGGTTTATTTACAGAAAAATTAGAAATAATTTTTGAATAAAAATAATACAAGTAATCTTAGCCAAGAAACAAGTGAAAACAGCGACTTTTACATAATTTAAATCAACAGCACTGTTACGTAAAAAACATATATTAGTGTATACATATACACTCCTGGTCAAAATCTTAAGACCAGTTGAAAAATTGCAAAAATCTGCATTTTGCACATTTGGATCTTAATGAGGTTTTAAGTAGAGCTACAATATGCAAAAGCAAGAAGGGGGAGTGAGACAAACAGCACTTTCAAAAAGTCATTTATTGAAAACAACAATTAAACTGAAATAGGCTGTTTATCGGCTGATCAAATGTTTAAGACCATATATGTATATTGCATATTGTAGCTCAAATATATATATATAAATATACATATATATATATTTCAAATATATATTAATTTACAAAATTAATGAAAGACTTCCTTATGTGGAATTAAATATAAAAAATCAATTTAACAATGAATTTGAGTCAACAGCAATCAAACACTAATTACAATTAAAAATTCAATAATATGATATAATATTCCATGTAATGGAGTGTGGTCACCCATAAGAGGTTTCGCTGTATGTGCAATGCCAGGCCTCCAGGCCAGGTCAATACAGTTCCACATTACTGACCAGAAAACATGTTTATTTTTCTCAAGCTGCTGCATCTCGTATTTGGAAAACCCCTGAACAAGTATTTATTTTTTTATAGTCTTTCTCTTAAAAAAAGAGAGACTCTTTACTGAACCTATAAAACACTTGTGGGCCCAATTAACACCCATTATTTACTCCATTCATCTGTTTTCTATGCCGCTTATCCTCACTAGGGTGGCGGGTATGCTGGAGCGTAGCCCAGCTGACCTTGAGCGAGTCAATCTCAGGGCACATATAGACAATCACTCACGCTCACATTCATACCTATGGACAATATTGAGTCGCCAATTAACCTAACATGCATGCTTTTGGAATGTGGGAGGAAACGGGAGTACCCGGAGAAAACCCACACAATAAAAATAACATGCAAACTCCACACAGAGATGCCCAACGGAGATTTGAACCCAGATCTTCCTGACGGTGAGGCCAACATGCAAACCACTCATTGCACTCAAATATTTTTCGGCAGAGTTCAAGTCACTAAGCCACCATTGTTACATACCAATATTTCTATTCATCTCAGCTATGCAGTAAATTAATGTTTAGTGTATTTTTGGTATGTTGTCCCTCCCAGGAAGCTAATTTACAAGAGCAAATACAGTATTAGAAACTCTCAGTACAATACAGTACATTGCAATGCAAAGTACAAGACAACAAACATTAAATGAATGCAGCACTTGTATCCCATTAAGAGTGTGTGTAAGCAAGAAATGAGAGGAATAACAAAAGGTCCAATCTGTTTATTCATGCAAATCATAAGTCAATAGGAAGTGGGAGGTGTGTACATGTTTGGCACCAATCTAGTAGGTTTTACTACACAACTTTGACATACTTTGCAGACTAAAGCTACAATTTCCAACTAAACAAGTTGTACAACGAGAAGAAGCTGCTTGATGACATATTGTAACAGTGATTACAATACTGACAACACATGGCAGAATCTACAGCAGCACTAATTTAAACAGCGACTAAAGCGCTGGAAGCTTCTAGCGTGATGACACCATGTTAACATGTAAACATTATTTTACCGTCAAGCATCCAACACGGTGATAGCAGTCTGTTCCTTTGCACATTTCAACTAACAGCCCAATCCGCTCATGGACCCGATCCGGTCCAGTTTGAGGCCAAAGCAACCTCGATTCCATCCCCTTCGTGAGCGCTGCTCCGGTTCTGCTTGCTTTTGATTGGCCAGGGCCTCTCTAAGTAGGCGGAGCCAGGGTGTTTCCGCCTGGACGTCGGCCCATTTGGTCGAAAACTCTGAGGCTTTGGCGCCAGAGGACAAGGTGGACTGCTCCTCTGCCGGGCTGTTCAAGAGGTTGTCCAGGTCGTCCATGGTCAAAAGGTCGTTGTAGCGGTCCAGCAGCTGCTCCATTAACTTCATGTTACAAAATACAGGGAAATTAAATAGTATGGCACACTAACTTAATCATGGAGACATTTCATTAACCTTCCTCGTTCTACACTTGTGCATACGTCAATAAACAAATTCACACCTGTGCACTATCAGGAGGAGGGTGCAGAGCGCGAGCCTCTGCGGTGTCCAAGGGGGCCATGAAGAGCAGAGTGGTCCCAAGCAGCAAAGGACAAAGCAGCATGGCAGCACTGGTGATGAGCACGTACAGAAAACACTGCAGCTGCAAGAGACTGAACATTTGTCTTCACTTAGCAGATACTTGACTGTTTGTTGATCAGTACACGAGGACATGTGTACTGATAAATGAAACAATTAGGAAAAACAAGGTTTTACAAGTTAAAATTATTTTTGCCTTTAGCTAGCCAGTTAATTTACCAATTAAAATCATCAGTACTTTATCTAAAAGCTAAAAAAAATATCTTCCACATTTACAAATCTAGTACAAAAATTATTTACTTGTATTATACATACACAGTATATCATTTATTAGATACTGTTTATATATATATATATATTTAATATATATGTATATTTAAAAGGCAAAATTAAATACTCTCCTTTATGGGGTTAAAAGAATAAATGAATGTATACATAATTTGAATAAACCAAGAAAAAATTTACTGTACAAAAATTTTAAAAATTACATTTAAATTCCCTTTTGGGATTAAAATAGTATAACTTCAAAGTAAAGAAAAACAACAAAAACCCAAAATCCAAAAAAATAAAATAAAAGCATAAAAATACTATTAAATATAAATTATTTTAACTAAAAAAGTGGTGAAAAGCATCTCGTGGAATTAAAATATCAATACAGCAATCTGAAATAAAGTACTAAAAAACATCAAGAAAAATAATTTTTTAAAAGTATGTAGAGCTGAATATAAACTTAAATGTAACTGGCATTCAGTCTGCAAAAATCAGTATGACATGTTCAAGAAAGAAAGAAATGAAGTAAATGCCCCACAAATCAAATGCAACAAGTTTGCACAAATAAAAGTGAAACAAACCTGAATGAGACTCAACACCAACAAAAAGAACGAATAACATTTCTTTTGAAAAAGAAAAGCATGCTCACCTAGCCGGCTGTAGTGCACCGAAATCTCCCTGTGGACGTCTTCTGCGCTTAGTGCCTCTTCTCCATCTCCACTCTGAGCTACGGCTTACTTGTTGGCACCTGCTGAGAACATCACTATCTCACTGGCCTTGCCACGCCTCCTCTTTTTCCTCCTCACTCGCTCTGTGGTGGAATTGAAATTATAATTTTTTCCCCTCCTCTTCCTGGCAGAGGCTGAATGCTGGCGCATGATCTAGTTTTACAGAATACACCTTGTTTTTTTTTTTTACATTTCGTCTCCGCTCATGCCACCGAGTGAAAGGGCAGTGGTTAGCAGTTAACTAAGACGTGGTGGATGTAATGGCATGGTGATCTGTCCACCTTTGTCTCAGGTCTTTTCCAGCATGCACTGACCTGCCCTTGTTGTTGGGTAAATTACAGTCCGTGCCATCTGCTCCCTGCAACCCCTTTCCCCAAATTACAACAGTGGCGAGCCTTAGCGTGGTCAAGTTCAGCAGCCTGTGATTATTTCAACTAGGTCTACCGCCAACAATCAACCCTCAGTGGCACTCAGAGAACAGCTCATTTCAATACAATTGATGTAAGAGTGGATGCAGTCATATTGCAGAGTGGTTATGTAAAGCCACCTTGCCATACATGCACTGAGAAGAGCACCCCTCATCTTTTTGGGAGAGGACGCTGTGTGGAGGAGGGCGGTAGGCAAAAGAGATTAGCAATTAGGGGGGTTAAACTACCGTGCATGTGAAGAGACCGTGGGAGGTGAAAAAAGTAGGCAGCAGAAGAGTGAGGAGGTGGGGGTGAGAATCACCAGGCAGAGAGACCTAGAAAAAGATTGATGACTGAAGTCAGGCCAACCTGTTAGGAAACTAAGTGTCAAATGATGGGGAAAATTAAAAAAAAAAAAAAATTGTTAGTAAAAACAGAAAAATGATGGAAGGCACTCTTGGATGAAGGGAAGACTGCAAGCAGAACATCAGGCAGAGTGATAAACCATTGAAAGTGATGGCGCAAGAAACCAGTGGTTTTAAAAGTGCAAGGCAGACCCACAACACTTCAGAGAAGGCACAGCAGCTTGAACAAAACCAAAAACCTCAACTAAACGTGTTTTTCAGCCAACTAAGTTGATGTTAAACTTGGTCAAATATATTTTTAGACTGTTTGGGACGAGCAAAATTGGCCACATAAAAATCAGCTTACTGAGGGGTTGGGGGGCTCTGCCACACTTTGGAAATCCCTGGTGTAAATTTCAAGGATGTAACCCAGCAGACAGGTTGGACCAAAGTGATGTGACATGAGACAATACCGCTGCTTGGGAGCCGACCACACAAAGTGTAGGTTTATTACAATTACGTCTTGACTCTAACGTCTCAACACATAATCACCATTTAGTCTGTACTATGTAGCAGAAACACTGTTTTAAAAAAGTATACAAGGTTATTTAGGAAAAAAGCAAGTAAAATATGTAAAAAGTTGGACAATGAGATTTAAAAAGAGACAGGATAAAACTATTTAAAACAGCAAAAAAAAGGAAAATCAGTTTCTGAGGCGAGCTCGGCGAGACGTGCGGGCAATCGGCGTAGTGACTTTAGGGGTCTCGCTCTCCGTCAACACAGCATCTGATGAAAAAAAAAAATAAGGATTGGAGTGTGAGAAATCATGTGACCTCTTTTGGATAGCT
This sequence comes from Dunckerocampus dactyliophorus, assembly GCF_027744805.1. NCBI lineage: Eukaryota > Metazoa > Chordata > Actinopteri > Syngnathiformes > Syngnathidae > Dunckerocampus > Dunckerocampus dactyliophorus. The sequence continues at coordinate 9,252,287 of NC_072825.1, forward strand.
CATGGATCGTGTTGCTGAAATACACAGCACACTTTTTGGAAGCTCTACTTTTGGTCGTCAAACACAAATGTGACGTATTCGGTAACGTGTGGGTACTATGAAAAGTGAACCACGCAAGACAGTGGACACGACTCGTTCAGTTGTCAACCAACCTGCAGGACTTGAGTGGGACATTACCGATCACAATTCCAGACCCAAAATGGTGTAGGGTAAGCATTTGTTTAATGGGTAGACTTACCCTCTTCGTCCTCCTCCTCCTCCTCACTACTGAAGGTAATTACAGGTTTCTTCGACTTGCGAGTCTTTTGAGGAGTCACAAAACTGTTGTCGCTGCCACGGCTAGATACCGATGGCTTGGATTGACCTGGATGGAGAGAGAAGACAGCAAAAAGTGTCACCAGATTGGACTGTAGAATTTAAAGGTCTCCTGTTATGCAAAATTGGGTTTCTGATTAGGTTATAACAGTAATGTGTCCCAAGAGCGTGTTTATGAGCACCAAACATGAGAAAGATCCATCACCTCCCTCACTTGTTTGCTGCATTTTGGAGAGAAGAGGCTCTCAAATGGTCATTTGAAGTTTTCATGAGCCTGCTGTGTGTACGTCCACCACTTCACAGACAGATTTATACTTTTTTTTTTTATTTTATTTTTTAAAATCAGGCTTCTCTAGAAATCTTAAAATAAATCCTGGAGCTATGCCAACTATCCGTCAGTCAACTACAGACATGGGAGTTAAGTTTGTTCTTTTTTTTCCCTCTTCAGTGAATAGGCTAAGCTAACATGCGCTGCTGTTAAAACCGACTAATGTAATGTAGCTATGTTAGTGTTGCTAACATATGTGTCCTGTCCCACTCCTTAATGTTACGTGGCATACACCACACTGGACAAGTGCAGAGTCACAGTGTTTATTTAAAAAGTGGATAAAGTGCACAATAGCGTTTCTTGGAGCCACACAGTCTAATGGTCAACATTATGCACAGACCTCTCTTGGACCTTGCCCGTCCTCTGGCAGGCAAGGGCGCGTGTCCGGGTGTCTTGTCAGAAGATCCTCCCTGTTTTTGGTTCTCTTCATCCATTTCAGGGCTTTCCACATTTTCTAAGCCACGTGTGTGGACCGCAGTCAGGCGCTTCTCATACTCGTCTACTTGGCTCTATTACAGAACAAATGTTACCACCGAACACAATCACATGCATCACCTACTGGAAGCATGTATGCGTGTGTGGCACCTTGAATTGAAGCTTGGCGCCTCGTCGCAGCTTGGCGGTGATGGCGAGCAGAGGCTGGTAGACACCGGGCTCGGTCAGCTTGTCACTGTAACACTCCCAGCACTCCTGCAGCCTCTTGAAGCCACGCTCACACATGGACAGCAGAGACAGAGAGATGGCCAAGTCGCACCACTGGCGCTCCGTCCTGGGGGGGGGGGGGAGATAGATTTGAGGGAGTAAAATGTTATTAGAAATTATGCAAATTGCACAGTATTCCATCTATTCCAGATCTTTTACTTGTGCGTTCTGGCTCTGTGCTGGCATTTGGACAAAATTGCATTTTCCATCAACGTGAAGTCTTAATTCACTTTGCCATGGAGTAATGCAAGATGTCCTTCCTTCGAGTATGGATGACTCAGAGGCATACACAAGGCACCGGTCATGCCCCATTGTTCCAACTCCATTCTCCAATAACACGCAGACACGACCACCATGACAAGATGAGTGAAGGGAGTGTCAGCGTGTGATTACTGGATGAATTCAACTGTGAATTGTGGGTGCCTCTTCACGACAACTAATTACCCACACGTCCACCCCCTGCATCTTCACATCACAGCTGGACGAGGGCACAGAAGAAAACAGTAGGAGGCGTGATGGACTCACCTGGCAGTCCTGAAGCGCTGACATAGTTTTTCCACCAGTGATTCGGTCTGCCTCTCTTTGGTGATGTAGGAGAAGAGCTGTCTAGGAACACACAAACATGTCATCTGTTGAACATACACAATAATCTCACATGTCAAGTCACAGCGAGGGAGCCTTCTTACTTCATAATGGTGTTGAAGTCTTCAGAGCTCATGCCTCTCTCAGGGTCAGACAGACGACTGATGATGTCCGGGAGCAGGTTGTAAATGGCATTGTCCTGATGGAGAACATGATTGGCAAGTAACAGTGTGAGGAACTTGCCAATTATTCAAATTACCTTTTCTCTTTGTGTGTATGCGTGCGCACCTTGGTGGCCAGCTCATTGAAGAAGTTGAGGGCCAGGCTGGCAATGTGAGGCTCAGGGTCAATTAGCAGTACGGCCACCTCGCTGACTTGCCCCTTGACCTTGAGGACATCCTTAAGCACTAATTGTGTCAGCACCGTCACAGCCGTCTGCCTCACCGAGGGCACCTCGTCGCTGAGCCTGCGACAGAAAAAGGATGTCAAGGATAACGAGACAACTCTCACCCAAGCTGAAATTTCAGATAAAATCTCCACATCAAAAGGAGGGATATCGCTAATAGTTGAGGACAGGCCTTTAAGAGATCTGTATTGTCAGAAGGAAGATGAGGAATTACTTATAACAAGTAATCAATTGCAATCTACTGTAATTGTCTTAAAGCGATAGTATGCACTGCAAGGTGGTCAAAAGCATGGGGTTTCCACATCAAAAGACTTCAGGGGAGGCGCAGCTAGAGAAAAAGAAAAACATTGTTTTGTTTTGTTAGTTATGTTTAAAGGCAAAAACGTATTGCTTTTTAGTTCCTACAGTGAGCTAAGGCAAGCAGAGAATTTAAAAACGATGGGAGTTGGAGAGGCCCTAGCTGTATTATACTATGAGGGAACGCGCACAGTGCCACACATTTAAAAAAAACACCTGATTTTAGGACCATACTTCTTATACAAATGAAATAAAATCACATAAAAAATACATTACATTAAAAAATGAAGTAAAATGACAAAAAAATGAAGTGAAACCAATGCCAGAGAATGTCAGTCAGATCTGGTCCAGAGTGTGCATTTGGAGGCAATTACAATTGCTGAATCCTACTGAACATATGCACTATACATCATATTACAACATTTCAGTCAGTTTGTGCTTAAGTCAGTTTCATCCAATTTCTGCTGGGTCCCAGAATGTGAAAATATGGACGGTCATCTGGTTGCTACTTTTACATTTATGACAATATAAATATATATTGTAAAAGAAAATTATGTAAATATGTACCAGTAGTCAAATTCGTCTGCATATTGCCATTTCCAAAAGTCAGTCTAGCTGGTCTGGTGTGATGGTGAAAGAGCAATTTAAATTTGGCCTCACTCAGACCCAAACCACAAAAGAAACCCATTAACCATTACCCCTCATTTATGCCAGCGAGTGGGATTTCTGGCAGAAGATCAGAAAAGCATACACAGCACTTGCCAATGCAAGGGCTTACCACTGCAATGAACAGGGTAATTAATTCTTAATACGCTTATCTGAAGGCTCCAAGGCAGCAGCAGCCTTCGAGGACAGTGGAGGTGTTTGTGTGGGAGACAATTAGTGAGAACTTATCAGGTAGGAAACACCAGGAGGGCAATGAGGCATTAGAAAAGTGACTGTCTGACATATCCAAAACACCTAAATGCCGACACATTATAATTAAAACTAGCACATCAAACAACGCAACGTCGTTTAAGTTGGCCATAGGGCACCCGGGCTTTACTTTGACTTTAGAAGCCATTAAAGTGTTTTTAAAAGTGAACTTCTTGGCAGAAGTGAAAAACATTTAATTTCTCTCCGACTTGCTCAGCCACTCAGCATAATTACAACACAGTGACCAGCTACAATCTGTTACACGCTATTAATTAAAAAAAGGACCCTGTCTAAAAAAGACCTGACCCTTAGTTTGTGAAATGTGTTCTCGCTAAACCATGAAACTATGCCAGGCTGGTTGCTGTGGTAACCACTGGACATGTGAGTTTGCCTATACAGACCATCACAAGTTGGTTTCATCAAAGTTGCAATAGAAAGTGTAAACGTTTGCCCATTATTCAGTGGAGCGTTGTGACCATAGAAGCCACAATGGGTATCTAATTGTGAGGAACAAATGCGTGCGGGATAATCAGAGCGAGTGACTACATGTTAAACAAATCCATTCCATTACCTGGCATATAAATACTGAGTCCAGGGCTCCAAAATATTAGGGAAGCGGACAGTGAGGTCTCCCAGGGCAATGACGGCATTGGCCCTTACGACAGGAAGAGTAGAGCGCTCCAGCACTGTAAACATTAGACGGGCATTCTCCTCGCAAACGGATGGACTGGAGCGGGATGAAGAGGGGGAGGGGCATACATTTATCATGATGATTTGAGACGCCATTGTGAGCGAACAACAGAGGACAGGTTTACCTAATCATCATGTACTGCGACAGGGCCAGACAGGCAGCAGTCGTGAGCTGTGGGTGGGAATAGCGTCCAGGGGAGCTGCAGACTTTCACCAGCAAGGGAAGGAATGCACACAGTAGGTTCTCCTCTAAAAAGGCAAGAGAAGAGCCAAGTGGGGAGTTTAAGATAAATATTTCATTAGCATAAGAATGTCTCAGTGCATTAAATGAGGGACAAAGCAGAAGATCAGAAGCAATCGTTACCAGCTAGTAATTCGGTCTCACAGATCTTGCGGATGAGCTCGGCCTCTGTGTCTTCTGCAGAGGCGCCGACCAAGCCGAGATCCTCCTCCATTGTGCTGTCATTGGCTGTTTGCTGTGAGGAAAATGAAAGGTTGACATAAGATACTGTCATCACATGGTGGTTACATTTCTTTGGAGGGACGGGAAACACGGCTGGGTTGCATCTGTGTTGGTAATGGTGATCGCTACGGGCTAATTTCAATATAGAGCATTAAACAATAAGATGAACTAAAAGTTCAACAACACACATTTTAGGAAAACAGAAAACAAGTTAACAGTCACAGACCAGCATGTCATGAGTAATATCATCAAAAGGACTAATGTGACAAACTAGGCATGGTTTCAAAGCCTTTCTAACGGCACATGCATAATTCCTCTGAATGAGCAACTTCATTTATACTTTCTCAATAGCATAGATAAGGTTTCAAATGTTTTAAAGCTTTAATAACCGGAGCACAAAATTTCCCAGCCAAAGGTTTCTTATTGTTCTTTGGGCACAGCAATTACTTGTCACATTGTGTTAATACTATGCTAGACTTGGTATGGAATGGAACATCTTTGCATACCTTAGCTTTGGTGGATGGTCCCTTTTCCTTCTCCTCCCTCTCCTCAGTCTCTCCTCTGCGCCTCCGCAGCTCACTGCTCACGCTGCGTTCGAGGTGCGACACCTGCCAGAAGGCCACGCAGCCACAAAGGGCCAGCAGCTGAGCCAAATACACACAGTTCACTGCGGGAGAGAAGATAACATGGTGAGGCAACAGTGTTTAGAAAAACAACAAGCCAATGATAAGACATAAAAGAGTTGTCACTCACCTTGTTCACCAAATTCTTGAGAGGCATCTTGTGTTTGATCGCCATCCTTGTTGACCTCCTCGCCTTCTGCAACTTGATCTAACAAGAGTCGAGTGGCGCGCTGGAGCAGCCGGGAGCACAGCTGGTCGGGAGATTCAGCCAGAAAGTAGATGAGGCGGACGGCTTGCTCCATGAAGCTCTGCCAGTGAGGGTCCTCCAACATGGCACCTGGCGGAAGAAACGAGCGAGTGACGGGTGAGACATACTGTGCAGAGTACTATCCTCAACAAGAGGGACAGACCTTCAGCAATTGCTTGTGTGAGGCAGGTGAAGAGTTGATGTTCCTGAGGGAGTCTGAATGGGGCACCTCTGGATTGCTTCAAGAAAAACAAATATTGCATGTTACTAATGTTGTAGCACAGTGTAGTACATGTTTCACCAATTTGAATAACCATCAGGAGTGAGCAAATAATTGTTTTTCTCTTTTTAAATACATAGTATTAGGGGATAATGCTTGTCACATCACTTATACCTGGAAAATATATTATCTAGGTAATGGAGTACATCAAGCACCACAGTTCGGCAATTTCTACTGTCAAAACCCAAACAACTAATCTACACCTTATTATTTTTGGTGCCCCTCTGGGGGGGTATCAAGTCTAGTAGTATTATACCTAAATAAGAGAGCTTGGTGGTCCCATATGGAGATGTAATTTCAAATAACAGGAATGTGAAGTGCACACAATTTCCTCCATTGTTGACTGTGTGGCCTTCCTTCTAATATTACGCAAATATAGTTATATTAAGAAATTTAAATCTTACCCTAACGTGGTCGGTGATGTTGCAGATGGTAATAATGGTGTCCCTCGCCAGAAGGAAGTCCTCAGTCACTTTTTCCCCCAAAGCCACAGAACAAAGGGTGTCTAAATTACTCAGGACTACTTCTCTTTCAGCCCTGTTAATGAATATAATAATTAATATTTGGGGCCACACTGTGTAAACATATGCAATTATGCAAAAAGTATGGCCTACATTACAATTATGAGTTGGCCTTACAGCACTTAGCAGCTGGGCAGATAATATACGTGAGCGGGCGAGTTAGAAGAAACATGAGCTTTAATAGGTTGTGAATGCTGGCGGCTGTATGAAGAGAGGCAGCAGTGTGGGTGGACTACAGATTGCTTTTGCTTTCTCTACCCTGGAGCAGTGGGGTGAGGGGTGGGGGGCACTAAAAATATGTATTCTCATCGAAATGCACTGGCAACAGTCCTTGCTATATGGTTGCGACTGATTACACAGATGAACGCGTTTGAACAAATGAGATGACGATGACGCAGGAGCAACATGAAAGGAATTAGGCCATGATGTGGTGAACTACAATACAAAAGTTACATTTATTTGAAAGCTGTTATAATCAATGTTTTTTTTCCACATTGGGTTTGTTCTTGGTAATTAAAATTGAACATTATCTCTGTAAAAGCAGATCCTGTAGATATATCTCTGGTATTGGTATTGATCAGACGTGCCTAATAAAGTGTGTATGACCATGTCTTACCGTGCAGCCATGCCTAGCAGGAGTACTGCAGCTCGTCTGTATAGAGCAGAGGTTTCAGTTTTACCAGTAAACCTTTCCCATAGAACCTGCACAACGGTTGACTCTAGACTGCTGCCACTGCTGAAGAACTCTTGCACCTTCAGGGACATATTTGGCTGGTTACAACACTGCTGCATTTGCGATAGTGGTAAATAAGTATTATGAGACATTAAAAAATTACTCACTATTTCCTCAAGACACTGAATTGTTCCCAGAGATGCGTCTACCATCAGTTCAGAAAGACTATCCACAAGAGTTTGAGCTTTCATCCTAAAAAAGGAGGATTTCTTTAAAAGACTGCCACATTTAATCTACATTCATGAGCTACTTTTTAATACCCCTATAATATCACAGTTGCTGAGGAGGTTGCCAACGCCGTATTTCCTCATATAGTGCCCAATTGTGTACCAGGCATTTATTACAGGTATGGGATTTACTGGAAGAGAGGCCTCCGATTGTACAATCACATTTTATAAAGACATGGATTTTTATAATCAGAAAAAAAATTATACTATGCCATACATTTCAGCTTTACAGATGCCAATATTGTGCATGTTCACAATGAACTCTGATGAATTATGCCACATCGATCAGTAACAGAGGCCTCTATTTGAGGAAAAAGGCATCTTATTCACATTTCAGTGTTTTTAGAACCTGGTGGTGTCTCCTAGGGGGTTGAGATAGAGGTGCCTATAGGCCTGGACAACAGCATCTTTGATGGCGGAGTCAGTCGACCAAACCAATGGCAACATCTTTCTCACGCCGCTGAGAGAGTTGGCGACACTGAACTCGCACACCGTTACGCAAAACTGCACCGCCTCCTGAACCACTAAAAGACAACACAGTTATGAGTGTGAATTTTACCTGTTGCCACACAATACACTCTTGGAAGACCCCCTACCTGAAGTGGTTTTCCAGTAGAGCATCGAGTTGATGACCGAGATGGCTCTCTCCACCTGAAGAGCAAATGTTTCTGTATCTCTAAGGTACTGCACCAACATCTCCTGCTTCTTCAGCTCAGCATCCTCCGCCTCTTGGTTGCCTTCTTTTTGTGGAGTGGGGGGCAAGTTGTGGCTCAGGTCAGGAGCATCCTTCTCGGAGCCTAAAAGGCAAGATGGGGAAATGTAACAAAAATAATGAAAACTAGCATACAAACTAGAAATGTCAACTGCTTTCGACACAAAGGACTTTTTGGTAGACAAGGAAGACCAACTTTACCTTCAAACAAGTCAGTGAGGCCATAACACAATATATTGAATAATAGGAGTGTCACAATACACTCAGCTCACGAGACGATACACGACATTATTTTAGCGTTATTTTTAAGACAACTGCAATGACAGAATATGTGCATGGAAGTCTAACTAAAATTCTGCATACGCCAGGAACCTTAAATATGCACAGGGCAAAACATATGCAGTTATATATAAAACATGGCGTATGCACACATTCATGCAATTTGCTTAATTTAAAGGTGGCTGCAAAGACTCAAAACGAGGATGAAGTTATGTCAAATTTATTGCTCTAACTCCAGACGATATTTTAAAAATATTGAACATAATGATGACATTAACACCATTAAAATATTAGTTATATTATAATGAGTTTATGAGGAACTAATGTAGTGTGTTACTTCAGCACAACAAAAGAAAACCCCACCATTTGTGGAAAAGGAACGAAGAGTAAGTTTACGCACATGGCCCTGACACTATCCACACAAATAAAGGCTGTGGTAAGACGAATAAATGTATTGATTGACATATGCAACCAAGAACTGCCTTATTTTTTTATACAATTCCCCCCCAAAAAAGCGAGAAACTGAGTACTGAGGACATGTTGTGTCTTGTAAAACTTACCCTAAACCCAATAGAATTATTTAACTGACATCTTGATGTCTCCAAAAAGTGTGTACAATAGCTACAAAAAGGTACTGTTTTATACAATTATAAAAAAAATCATATTTACATAATTATTTTATATAACTATATGACTGCAATGTCTGAAGACATTCTGCGTAATGCCCAAGCCTAAAGGAGGTGGAAGTGAGGGAAAATAAATTAATACATAAATGACAGTGGGTTAACAATTAAGCACATGTAAAGGTATCAAGATCAATGTTTACTTTAGGCAATAAATTTTTAGAAGACATGAGAACCAGAATGGCAGTTGTCAAGTGCTTGTTGTTGACTTAACAATAATGACATGCTAAAGGACTGAAAGTTAATGGCGGTTCAATGTGGTTTCCATTAAGACTTGCGACAGAGTGACGCGAATGTAATGAGTGAAGGGGTTTACCTTTGAAGAGCAGAGCCAGGGTGTTCATCAGAGTCTCTGGAGAGAGAGTAGACAGGGCAGCAAACATCTCAGATTCAGGGAAGGAACTGTGGGCTTTTAGACAAAGGCGCACCGCATTCCTGTGCAGGAGAAAAACCAAATAACTATTGACCAAACAGTGAGCTATTACCAAATATGCCTGGGGTGTTAGCATCACCTGTACTTATTGACCCGAAGGTACTGAGCTATCATCACTGCTGTGGCTCTGTCGTCGTCCTCCACATCCACCTCATCTTCATATTCTTGTTGTTGCTTCCTCTCAACATCATCTGAGTGCTCCAGCTCTTTCAGGACAGTGACATGCAACTCAGGCTCCATGGCAGCCCACAGCTCTGACGCTTTAATGACTGCCACTGCCAGCAAGGAGACAAGATGGCGTCTCATGAGAAGATTTTACAGATAAGAATTACGCACTAATCAGAAAAGGTGGCAAATAACTACAGTATATATGATGCACCAGGGTGAAGATGTGATGTCATCTTGTCACATCCCGGTGTACCAATGCCTTCCCTCTTTAGCCAGATACATGGCACTGTGGTCTTTATGAAGCCTTTTCAATTATATTGAGAGGCTTTCTACAAGAGTGCAGCCTCACTCACATTAATGAATCCATGCAAACGTTGAATGGATCTGTTGTGCTACAGCAAGCAGGTGTAACTTTATGACTCAAAGCACTTAGAGTGAATGCATCTGAGAACTTGGAAGCGGCTAAAAGAGGGGGAAAAGCATTGCGTCATGCTCTTCACGAGTAAAATGAACAAAAAGGAGGTGGATGGAGTGAGAGACTGTTTTGTCCTCAGATTACCAAAGAAGAAACTCATAGCTGGCTGAACAGTGAACACAGCTGGGTGAACTTCAGGCCTCTAAACACAAAACACGCACACTGTAGGTTGCATCCCCATGATTACTCCCATGTAACCTCAAGAGGAGAAATAAGGGTGCAGCCTGGTTACTGTAGGCAGACCCTTACAGCAGAGTAACAAACCTCCCTTACACTGCCAAGATTACCTGCCAGTTGAGGCAAGAAGAAGCCAGCTGTTGTTCAGTCAGCTCGTATTCGCCTTGGTCTCATCATTGGGCAAAAAAAATGTTAAAAAAAAAGTGACATTGAGAAAATCTGAAATCACAAGAGTGAATTTACCTGGTGTATCCCCCTTCTGTTTGTTTTTCATCTCCTTAAGCTTAGCCATCTCTTTCTCAAGAGGTTTTTTCAGATCGGCGCTGCTCAACTTAAAAAACACAAGAACTGAGATTTTTGATTGAATTCCCAATGTTTTAATTAGTTTGAATATAATTACCTTGCAGCTGTAGGGGTTGTGTGCGATGAAGGCTGCCAGCAGTTGGATGGCGCTCTTCACTGCATTGATGGATTTGTCCATCAGGCGCCCCACAGCGAGGCCCATCACTTCACTGTAGCGACATAGCGGCAATGCCTAACGCAGGGAAGATGGTCACAAAGGCAAAATTAGCCTGTGGCATGGGTTGGGAACCTTTCTGGCTAAGAGCCATGATAGTCACATTTGAAATGGTCTAACATTGATTTCTGTAATATTTTACTTTAAAATGTCAGTGGAAAAAAAAAAAAACAACACATTTTATCACGTTAAATGTGTGAGCCAGATGCAGTCACCAAAAGAGCCACATATGGCTCACAAGCCATAGGTTCCCTACCCCTGGATCCTATGGACATTTGTCTGTGTTTACTAGGGGTGCAACAATACGTGTATCTTTATCGAACCGTTCAATACACATGTACCGAACCGTGACCCCTGTATCGAACAATACGCAGTTTTATATTTATTTTATGAACTTCTGACTGCGCTCTGTGCTGAAAGTTCAGTGTATCTGTGCTCGACTACTCTGGCTTAGGTTGCATTGTCAAGCACAGACCCACTGAGCTCTGCCTTCCACATTCATACCATGCTGCTGAGAGAAGCTACATGCAGACTAGCTCATTGAAACATGGCTAATGCCTTTCCTGATGTTGAAGATCCTTCAGATCTGGTGTTTGGGACCACTTTGGATTTCATGTCAACAATGACCCTGATGGCAAGCGCGTCGTGCACAAAACAACAGTATGTCACAAGTGTCACACAATGCTAAACTCTGTAGGTGGAAATACAACAAACATGACAACGCATTTACGCCAACATCACCCCGATGTGAAAACTGGAAACAGACAAAAACAAGGCGCACACATAATCAAACTTTACCCGGGTCATTTACACAGCCATTAGCACATGATTCAAAGATTGTCAAGAGATCAACCGGACGATAGCTACATGGATTGCTGTCGATCTGTCTTTTGTTTAATATGCTGCTGAGAACGTACCCTAGATGATGGGTATGGTATAGCTTGGAGTGTGTAAAATTTCTTAGTAATATTTACTCAGCTGCTATGAATGCACCACATGGATCTCCACCAGATACATTTTATATTCTTATGTGGTGCTTTTTTGGGTCTCATATGGTGCCAAGTGTGTGCAGCAGAACTGTACTTTTAAGGTGACAAAAATGTTGGCAATTTCAATAAAATTAAAAAAACTAAAAAAGGCAATGTAATTTTTCGAACCGTAACAAACATATCCAACCGAACCAAGAATTTTGTGTGTCGTTGCACCCCTCGTGTTTACGGAGAATATTAATTTACTTTGCTGTTGACGATACGTGTGTACACTTGCAACACACGGGCTCTGACGTGGGAATGCGTGTCGTGCAGATGCTCCTGCAGCGTATCAAAGAAGCGGTCACGGTCAGCTTTGCCAGACTCATCCAGTCCGTCTCCACACAGGACACGCACCAGGATGTCTCCCAATACCTCACACACGGCCACACGCATTGTGTGGCTCTAGGAAACAAAAAAAAATATATATTATATTCTATTAAGGTAAGAAAGGGAGAACTGTGTGAAGGTGTTACCTCTCCTTCCAGGTGTGTAATAAGCACACTGATGTTGGGGATCAGTAATTCTGGTAAGAGAGAACCGAGTTCAGAGAGGAAAGCAGCAAATGCTTTGACCCCCGACCCCTCTCTGGCAAGCTCCTCGCTTGACTTTTGGCCAATCTCCCTGAAGAAATAAATCAAAAGTTATTTAGAGAATAACCACTCTTACTATCTTATTTGAAAGAGGGAGTTCATGAAAGCATGAAACTGACCTTATTACTTCTCCTATGATTGCTCTCATTCCATATTCTGTGCTCCATACACACACAGCCTGTGCAAAGACCGAGGACAACTGCTCAAAGTGCTGCAGCAACAGAATCACCTTCACACTTGCACCTATTGGGAATCAGATTGAGAACACAAATATACAAAAATATACAAAAAGCTCCATACAGCGGAAGCCCTAAAGCTCAATTCAGGGGTCAAACTAACCTAGGAGGTGATTGTACTTCTTGATCAGCACTCCTAGCAGATGGATAATACCATCTCTGGTGGGTTTGGTCTTGACGTGGCTGATAGTTGGGTTCTCGAGTAGCTTATAGCAACAGCAGGTCACACAGCTGAGGAAACAAAACAAAGTTGAAGTTGGACAGATGTCTTATTTTTCCTGAACTTCCCAATTAACAACTCCATTCAGTTGACTGCCGGATTAGAGACTCTTCGTGCATTACCTCTATTATAACATTAGCTATGTTGCAGTTGTGTTGTGCACTAGTTAATAAATGGCCAAGTGGTCAAAGGTTGCTAAGCTTGTCTTTTTACTTTCTCATGCACTCCATACCATTGTTAGTTAAAAACATTTTTTTTTATGATTTTAGCAAATCAGAAATTAAATTTAGCAAATAACAGCCTCTCAAATTATCTCCTGCTTCTAGGGTTAAAATATTGCTTTTAAATCCAACTTCTTGTGGATTGTGATGTGTTAAGTGTTATACTCCTGTATGACAACACTAAAGTTCCTCTCGATAGAAATGTTAATCCCAGCTGTTATTTGCAGAAAGACAATTTATGCAAGTTAAAGGCTGTGTGTGAACACCTGGTGAACTCTTCCTCTACCAGAGACAGGTTCCAGAGTGAGCGGATATCCAACTGGAGGAGCTGCACAAGGGCCTGAAGAACTCTCTCTCTCTTGCTGTCCCACTGCAGAAGTCCCTCACCAGTTTTGGTCTTTTTACCACCCTGTACAAAGCGTGGATAATCCCCATTACTTCCATTCATCATGTGAGACAAGCAGTAGTGATGTAGCAGTATATGCCCTCAGATTACCAAAGATTGATGCTCATACCTGTCAAACCATCCAAAAAGATTATGCCCTCTTGCCAACTGTCACATAAACATTCATTCTCACAAACAGAACCAGTCATACATTGTTTGACATCTCCTACTTGTCCTGTCCCCATTATCCTCGTGGAGGACAGAATTTGTAGAAGCAGCGTCAGTGTCAATATAGGTGGGCCCTTACAGCAGTGAAATATAACTATGACACTACCAAGATTACCCATCGAAACAGATGGCTAGAGTATCACAATCCCCGGTCTAACAGGATCACACAACTGCCATAATTACATCACAGGGCATTTCAATGTTAAAATCGACTGGCGGCCGTAAAATTTTGTAAAGTTTGCTGCTAATCAGGATACCTTCCCAGATGCCGTAATAATGCTCTGCCTGTAGGAGTCACTTTCAAGGTACTCTGTGATTTTGCAGAGCAGGAAGACACTCATTTTGACAGCGTTGAGCATTTCCTTGCGCTCTGCCTCTGAGACGGACGTAGAGAGGAGCAGTGTCGGCAGGGAAGTCGCCAGGCTGTTAACAACTGCAACAAAAACAACCAGGAATACATATTTAGTCTTTTTGAAACATTACAGACATTGACATGTGGCAGTTCTAACCTTGCACCAGCAATTCCAGAGTGTCCTCCTTCACGCTCATATCCACCGAGTGGGTATGCCTTTAACATTTAGACAAGTTTTATATTAGTTGCACAAAAGCACTGCAGGCTAAAAAAAAAAAAAACACTCACTGTAATACACTGTAGGCTGTGTCAAAGTGCTCGAGGATACACAAAGGTCCTTGGCTTCTCAGTGCTGCCTTGAATCCTAAACGAAATAGACAAGACACAAAACTGAGACCATCCACACGGAACACACAGGCACGTTTAATTATATGGTGACCAATAGACGCAAACGCGCAGCAGCAAAAGCGCTAAAGACAGAAATAATCCGAAACAGAAACAAACACCATAAAACAAATGCTACGGATTTAAAAAAAAAATTGCAGCAAATGCAATTTGTGTGTTTCTGGTTCTGCAGCATGTATGTCTTTCGAGTTTTTGGATGTTGCTGCGCGTTTCTACGTATCGGCTAACCTAAGTTTAGATTAATACACCACTTACTGTTAAGATAGGATAGTAGCTGTTTTGGGGAAACCACATCTTGCACGACGTACTGGTTTATTCCACCAGTCTTGACCAGGTCGCCCACGCTAACGGGCACGAAAAAGTCCCACGACATTTCTGTGGAGGAAACATTGCATTTATGCAATTCGTCACATCACATCAAATCAAATCAGACATTACTGAAAACGCGATCGCTTTGTTTGACTTCCTGTTGGTTCGTTCATTAAACAAAACAATACAATGCACAGTAATAAAATCAACAGCACCGTAAATGAAAGAAACAGACTGACCATTACAATTAAATTAGATATATTTTTAGTTTCCTGTCAGCTCTCACGCTAGAACAACGCTATCATGCTAACTGGCGGCTAGCTAAGTTTACAGTGATAATTCAAACACTGGCAACCAGAAGTTGTCGAGCTAACAACGCTATTGTTTAAAACATCGAATTTACCTTTGATAGTCGCCCGTCAACCACAATGACGCTTGTCGCAGGCCTATGTTTGTTCACTTGTTTGTTCTCTGGTCCCTCCAGTCTGCGTCCGCCCTCAGATTTTCAAATTTGTAGGACATGGCGCCAAATGCTATGTGACGTCATATACACTCGACGACAGTCGGAAAAAGATTGCCACCTATTGGAAATCATTTACGAGTACATTACATACAAAATTGTTTTCATAAAATGTTATCTTTATTTTGCATGCAATATCCTTTACAGTGGGTGACGGCATTACGTGACAAAGTGGATAATTATTTCATCCATAATCTTTTCTACTGTTTTTATGGAAGAATAGTTTTTTTTTTAAATATATAAAACAATAACTTAGAATTCAAAGTGGTTTGTAACTCCACCTGCCATTTTTACGGTTATATTAACATGACAACATTGGACATGAAAACTGGCTTGGGTATTGAATCAAAATTAATGTGACACTTTTGTAATAACATGCATTTTTTTCTTGGTTGACACATATATCTCGATGCATCTGTTCCAGCAACCATCGTCATCATTTAAATTGTAGTAGTAGCAGCAGCAGTACACATCCTCATTTCCTCCACGGTTTTCAGTATCTTACAAATGACGGTTACAAAAAGCACCTCAAGCTATTGGTTAAGCAATTGTGCTTTAAAAAACTGGATAAATTGAAACTCAGTTTTAAATTGCTTAAGACAGATCTATTTAATGTGGGGACAACAAATCATAGATCACCTAGGATGTCCTCGCCACAGCACAACACGTTTATTCAGAGGACAAAAATGCACTGCCGGGTCTCAGGATATATTACAAAATATCAATAAACTGACATTTTTGATGATCCTGTTAAAATATACCCTAAAACAAACTGGCAAAAACTTAATAGGTGGCAATGAAAACTCTACAACAAAAAACAACTCATCAGCCCACAGTTTGAGGTAGTAGCTGTATTTAAATGATTGATAACACAATCACACCCTCCCCCTTGTACCAATAAACCAGCTACATCAATATTCTTTTCACAAAAATGCCTCGCACTCTAAACAGCACTCAATCAAAATGCTCAAATGAATCACTACCAAAAGATGACTAATACTTTCAGGATGCAGCGTGTTGTCACACTATTTTGTCCACTTTAAACTGTAAAAACAACAACAACAACAAAAAAAGAGTGAAACTCGCTCTGCATGGCTTGGTAAAACAGAAGTATACAACAAAGGCAAACAATTGTAAATGGCCACGTCGTTTTCAGAGAAACTACTTAAATTGCATGTCATTACAGTATGAAGTATCATGCAAATTTGAACCGTTAAAGTAGGGCAGTTGTAGTGTTTAAACACAAAGTAAAAAAGGAATTGCAATAAGAGCACCAACTAAGAAAATACAGTTTTAAATACACCTATAGCCAGATCCTTCACACACTGCATCAAGGCAAATACAAAAACAAAAGAAGCACCAAATGTTAAGGAAGATGGAAAACAAAAAAATCTAGCAATTAATAAAGACATGTTTTTTCCCATCAGATCAGTGTTCCAGGATTTCCAGGCAGCCTTTATTTTCTCTTTCTGTCTTGAGAACAGCGTGGACAATACCTACATAAAGCACGGAGGTAATTGAATAGAAAAAACCCATCAGTCTTTAACTGCACGCGTGGAAAATATGGAGAATTTCAGGCTCTGTGTTTCTTACCATTTTCCCCTTGGTTTGGTTGTCAGACCCACACACGCAAAGTGGAACCACTCAATGGAGCACTGCAGCACAAAAATAAGGTAAGTTTCCTTGTGACATAAAAAGAAAAATGCAGTCTGTTTAACACAGGACATATTGTGCGTGTGTTATAAATCACTCACACATCTCTGACCTTTATCCAAACAGCATGGGATTCAAATCAAATTAAACAACTTCAATTTTTCTGCATTTTTTCATTATATTCTTTCAAATGACATAAAAGCACATTATTATGACGTTTTCGACATAAAAAAGATTTTCCGTGTTTTTTTGGGGGGTTTTTTACAACGAAAACACAATCATAAAAAAAGCCCAAATACATTTAATACAAGCATTGTCAATTGTTTTCCTCCCTTTAGTATATTTTATTAACTTGAACCATTTTCCTTTGTTGTCAAACTATATAAATTGTATACTGGTTGAAAAAAACCCATCACAACCATTTCTATTTTAATTTACTATTATAACTACATGTATTAGGACATTACATTTGCTAATAACTAAAATATCTAAAACACAAAATTCATTTTTATTCAGAGGAAAAATGAATGCATTTACCAGGCTCCATCGCGGTTTGAGCACTCTATCATGGTTTTTCAAAACATAATTAATTAGTACATTATAGCTGTTTTGTGATTGACTACAGCCAATTGTAAGTCCGAACTAGAAAAGCACTCAGAGAGAGCAGACCTCCGCCAAGCATGTTCGCCCCATCCATAAATATTAGTCCTACATTTATCTTATCTACATATTTAAATGGATAATGTTAGCATGCTAACACCTAGCATAATAGTGGTAAGTGTTTATATATAAGCGTCTAGCTATGAAAATGGGTAAAATGCTACTATGCTAATGTTAGCATGTTAACACCTAGCATGATAGTGCTAAGTCTTTATATAAATGTCTACCTATGAAAATGGATAAAAATGCTACTATGCTAATGTTAACATGTGAACACCTAGCATGATAGTGCTAAGTGCTTATATATGTGTCTACCCATGAAAATAGCTAAAAATGATAGTATGCTAATGCTAGCATTGCTAGCATACTAACATTAGCATGAGAATGGGAATGTCAAGAAAAATGGGAATTCTTGGTATGTGTAAAATGGTATGAATGTCCTTAATTAATTGAATGTTTTGATGTTGGAACGGTGTGAAAATGTGACACAAACGGTTGAGAAATGTGGAAGTAGATAGAACTCTTTAGATCAAAGGCATTTTCCGGCGTTTCGGAAGAAAAAATGTGGGAATTTTTGTGCTGTGGCTAATAGCAAGAATGTCCTGACTTTGTTGAATGAGTTGATGTTGGAATGAGGTGAATCGGTGGAGAAATGTTGAAGTAGTCGTAGGTAATAGCAGTTTTATGGAAAAGTGTGAATTTTAGGAACATTTCAAAAAAATTTTCAGTATAAACATCGTAACCTGAATGTCCTGAACATGTTGAACAGTTTGATGTTGGAATGGCTTGAATCGGCCGAGACATATGGCAGTAGTAGCAAGTAATAATAATAATACCGGTAGTTGTAGGG
This sequence comes from Dunckerocampus dactyliophorus, assembly GCF_027744805.1. NCBI lineage: Eukaryota > Metazoa > Chordata > Actinopteri > Syngnathiformes > Syngnathidae > Dunckerocampus > Dunckerocampus dactyliophorus. The sequence continues at coordinate 9,270,720 of NC_072825.1, forward strand.
AAAAGGGTACATTTGGGGAAAATTTAGAATTTTGGATCACCACGCAAAATGTAATCAGTTCTTCTTCTTCTTCTTCTTCTAAAAAAAGTTATTTTGAACACAAACAGACAAACAGATAAATGCCAACAAAAACGTAACTTCTGTGCTGTCTAATGGCAGCCCCGGCTAATAGCACTCATTATAAATACATTGAAAAATGTACAGTTATCCATGTGATCGGTATCGGCTGATCTTACTCATGGATGATCCCCATAATCTGCAGCATAAAACTCTGATCGGAGCATCCCTTGTTATTTTATGTCTAGATGCTCTAATAATGGTAAACATTTCTGTCTGTCTATCCATCTATCTTCATATACAAATAAATGTGACTAGACTATTTATTATGACACATTTTCCAATAACACTCAACATTCATTTTATTTTGACATGTTAGCAACATATTTGCGTATTAAAAGGCAAGTGTGCGCATGTCAATGTCTTAATGTGTTAAATGTAGATCATTAGCATTAGATCACTTATTTCTAGATGACGTCCATTTTGTTCATGACATGAAAGAGAGAACGTGACATAAGACTCACATCAGTGTTGTCACAGCCGATCATCTCGCCGTAGGACACCTGATGGCATAGACAGTAGGTGGGCTCGTTGGGGTCCACCGGCATGTCCAGCACATCAGACGGGTGCACATTCCCAAAGTTGGAAGAGGGGCTGTTGAATTCTCCCCTGATGACGCACAAAAAATTGTTAAGAGTGTGAAAGCCAAATGTGGCATAAAATCAAATGCAGGTTTGAAGATGAAGACTTGAGACGTTAATAAAGAAGACGTTACGTTTGAAGGAGTTTGACTTTCTTTTGGGTGTTCTTGGGACTTCCGTCTTCATCGGAGCTCTTCACTTTAGATCTTGTTTTAGCAGACTTCTTTTCCTTCTGTCTGGTGTCTGCTGGAATTACATTACATGTCTCAGAGAACAAGCATTTTGCTGACCAAGGATGCACTCAAACGGCTCCACAGCATTCATTAAAGACAACGCTGTATTACCACAACTTTTATGACTTTGTGGTTTGTTTCAAGTCATTTGTTATTTTTGTGGAGCTTATCATTAATAACTAATTATAAGAAATGTGTATGTTGCATACACGCATGCACTGAAGGTCATTTGAATCCAAACAGTTTGGTGTTTTCTCCAAGCACTCCTGCTTCCTCCCACATCCTAAAAACATGCATGTTCGGTGAATTTGACAGTCTATATCAGGGGTCGCCAACCCGGCGATCGTGAGCTACTAGTCCATCTGTGGGGCTTTGCCGGTCGATCGCGAGAACATTTTGAAAAAAATGTATTATCATATCAGTGCCCTCACCTCCCAGAGAGCGACCAACAGGCACGCATTCTCTCCACTGAACACGCCCATAGGCCTCGCCGCTATCCAGGCAGCAACCCGCAAGCCCCAGCAAGGAGACCAGTCCCCAAAACCTGGCCGGAGGTACACTAGTACACCGGCTCGCCTCGTACACCGATTTGCGGCCTCACGTGCTAGCAAAAAGGCCGAGAGAGGGTGGGAGTGACAGCGAGCTGCAGTGATGTGCTTGCGCACACAAGAGTAATTATTGCACATTAATAGGGCTCAAAGTTAAGGCACAAATACAACTCCATAGACGTGCACATCCAAAAAAAAATATTTGAGCCTCGACAACACCGCTTGTTAAGGGCTGACTGTTGTAGCGCATTGGCCAGCCCCTCTCCTCTCAATCTGCATCGCTTGTTCTCTACGTGGAGCCAACAAGCCAAATAGTTCTGGTTTGCTCATGAAGCAGGCGCCACAAAAATAGGGGTTTAAGGGTGTCCAAAGTGTGGCTCACAGGCCATCTGCGGCCTGTGGCTCATTTGTCATTGCATCACTGCAGAAACAAAATTAAATTAAATTAAAAAAAATAAAAAGGATAAAAATACAGCAAAAGGCACAATGAGAAAATGCTGAAATAGTGAAACCAATAGCAATAATAACACAAAGCATATATTGTGTGTGTGTGTATATATGTATACACACACACACACACACACACACACACACACACACACACACACACACACACACGTATGATAGGGGGTGTAGTTCTTGTGCAGGTTCACGGCCGAGACCAAGGATCTTGATCTCAAAAAGGTTGGTGACCACTGGTCTACATGGTGCATAGTTGTGAATTTGAGTGTGAATTGTTTGTCTAAATGGGCCCTTTGATTGACTGGCAACCAGTCCAGGATGTACACCACTTCTCACCTAAAAAGGCAGCTGCGATAGGTCACAGCTCACCCATGACCTTCAAGAAGACAAATGGTATAGAAAATGGATGGATAGTTGGCACCAACCTTTCTTTCCTTTACTGGAGGTGGAATCATAATCTGTGCTCTCAATCTGTTTTTCCTTCAGGTCAGCTTCAAATCGGGCCAGGTCTGTGTCAAGACGTCTGATATGCTTGTCAACCTGAAGACAAGAGAGAAGACGATATACATCATTGTCCTTTACATCATGTAAAAACATCATGCATTTTTACAGTCTGATACAAACCATCTCATAGGTCTGCATGGCCAGCTGCACTTTGTCATCTCCAAACTCTTTGCATTTGCTGTACGACTGCTGAATTTGCCTCAAGATGGACAGCTTTTGCTCTGAGGAGAGGGTCCGAGCATTTGAAGTGTATTCTTTTGCAAGGGAGTCTATCTGTCCTTTAAGATCTACAGGAAATAATAATGGAAATACATTAAACAACAAAGTCGCAGATTAGTGCAATATATAATGACAACTGTTTTCTACGGTGGCTGACAGGGGTGAATGCACAGCATTGTCCAAACTCTCCAAACACAAAAATGATCAAAAATCAAACACATACAAACACCATAAAACAAATGCAACAGGAAAATGCTGCAAATGCCAAAAACACCAGGGGAGCCAGACCTGAGAGAAGTTCACGCTTAAAGTACGGTAGGGCTGTCAAAAATGTCGCAATAACGGCTTTAACTAATTTATTTCATTAATTACTTTAAAAAAAATGTTATCGTAATTAACACATACACATCATGGCAAGCTACGCCTCTCCTGTTATGACGAGAATAAGTGGACATTCCTATCACTCACTTTGTAACTCTTAATGAGGAAGTACAATTTTCTGCATTTAAGTATGCTCGGAAATCACAGAAAATACAGTCAAAATGTGAATTCAATTTAAATGATGTGGTGAGCTCACCGCTCATTATAACACGGTTAAAGTGTGATTCAAATGTTCTGCTACCATTAAAGAAACTAGTGTTGGGTAAATAAGATTTTCAGACATGTGTGCTATCTTTTAAATTTGTAGTTCATTTGGAGCTCTTAATACAGATAACTATATATAGTCCTGTCCTGTCTTTTACCTTTCTTTCAATAAAATACAGTCAAAATGGGTATAATTCAGACATAGTTGCAAACGGTGATTGCAATTATATTATATATATTCTAAAATTACTCTACCCACGATGAATTCATTTTAAACCCATGATTAATCTGATTAAAAAAAAACAATCATTTGACAAACAAAAAATCTTCACACTGACAGTTGTGCCTCAACAATGTAAACACGTTTGCGGAATACAACATGCTGTAAGGTTTACGTTTTGACGTCAGATCAGATGGCACATTCAGTTCTCACCTTCTGTGCGTTGATCTAAATCTCTCATCAAATTGAAGTTTCTCTGCAACTCGAAGGGCAAGTTTTCGATGCCTAATGTGAAAAAGAAGGGTTCATTCATGAAGAGATTCAAAGAATATTAAATGCAGCCAAAACGATGTAAAGACAAGAAAGCGTCCGTTCATCTGTAGCCCGACGCGGACAAGCGTTAGTATTATTTATTTTAGTAAATAAAATAATACAATAATGAATACGACCATATATATGTAACCATTGCGTGTGTTATCATTAAATAAATATGTACTGTATTAAGCTTTAATTGTGATTGAACGTGTATGGCCACATCCGCGGACTTCCCAAGCTCAGTGCGTTGTGCCAGTCCAGCAAATAGACTGAGCCGAACGCCACGTAACGGCTGGGAAACGCATAAAAGGTTCGCCTCACGGACGTTGTTCGACAATCCAATTGGCTATACACTAAAACAAACTATTCTCCAGCTAACACGCTATTAAAATACTCCGAATGTTTTTTTTAAAGATGGATAAATAGCTTACTGTCCAAATAATGCTCCAAATACATCCCCGCCGCCATCTTGTAAAATGTAAACAACACAGCTTCCGGTGAGCAAAGGGGTGGCTCTGATTGATTTGGTTTGCACACACGTGACACCAGTAGAATACTTTGCTGTATAAATTACCATCAAGGTGCACTGTACTGCATAACTGATTATTAAAGGTGTAATACTGTATGTAAGAGCATGTAATAGCAGTTAGATAGGAAATAAAGGTGATTCAAAGCATATTCAAATTGCAAACGTTTTTTTTCTAGTCTAAACTCTTCTTGTAGCTCACTTCTAACATCAAACTGGACGATGGAATATGTGTTAAAAACTGGTGGAAAACAAGACACTCTAGAATAGTGAAAGAACATGTTAAAAATTTATTATATCTCACATTTATAGCAGGCATCCCATTTTGCATTTCAGTCATATCACATTTTACAAAAGAAAACATGACCCCACTACAATGCATACGTACTACACTGCAATTATTTCAACGTTCTCAACATATGTATACAATGCTTACGCAGTCACTCTTGGCTTTCTTGTTGGCGCAGCATGTGTTTCAACTTTTTGAATTTATTCTTTCCCATTCTGTTCTTGGCTTTCATGGGTTTTTTTCTTTTTTTGGCTTGTTTCTTCTCAAATCTGCTCCCATCCATTTTGTTGGCCTTGTGCGCTTTCGTCTCATCTGCATTCGAGGTGCTTTTAACCTCTCGTTCCTTGACAGTCTCTCCGTCCCTCTTGGCGATCTTTGCTTTTTTCGGTCCAGTCAAAGAGTTCTTTTTGCCTTTTGGCTTCAAGGGAGATGTTTTCTTGGCCGCTGTGCCGTTTGTTTTGGTTGCCTCCTGCTTTAATGGGCCAGCATTGGCGACGCCGCTCTTCTTGGTCTTGTCTGCTTTCTCTTTAGGAGGACCTGTCAACTCTGTCGCCTGTGGAGCTTCTGCGTTGTCTTCATCTATATTAGGGACCGATAAAGACGGTGAGCTCTTGATCAACTGAAGGACAGCATGTGATGCAATGAGAAATGTTACCTTTCCCTGAGGGTGCCGTCGGAATCACATTGGAGAATTTTTTAAACTTGGCCACAAAAAAGCCGTCCATGTTGTGAGAGTGCGGGTAGAAACGTCTCGTGAGCCGCAAAGTGGGATGGAATCGCCGCTCTTTGAATCTGAACAAATGCAAAAAATACAGTTTATTTCCCTGCACTGCGGAACCAGTTTAAGTCAATGCCCCTTGGACTGGCTGACCCTTGTCGACATAAGCGGTTGTTGACATAACCAAAACCAAAAATAGCCTACATTACTTGTGACTTTGACCAGAGACAAATGGAAAATGGGGGACAGTAAGGGATTTTTTTTTTTATACATAATTTTCCTTTCTTTGTGCATATTATTTAGATTCTTCTGTTTTTATATGATATTTCATGCTCTTATCTAAAAAAGCTGCTGTGGTAATTTCGATGTATACAATGAAAATCAAGCTTTCATACATGCACCAATCATTCTTCCACAAGAAAAAAAAATACAAGGGTGCATTGTTTAGATGCGTGTGGTAGAATCCAGGTTAATACTGCCATACTTTTATTTTAAAGCTTAAAGTGCACTGAACAGGAAGTCATTATAGGTTTTATGTTGTTGTTGTAATTTCACGCTGCTTAGCGATAATTAAGGTGACACTACAACACATAAATTGACCCATTTTTCATAGAAATGACGCCTTTGGATCTCAAATTTTATGTTGATGCCAATTTCTGCGGGCACATTTGAGTAAAAACACGAACACAGTGGACCAGGACTTGAGTTAGTCGACATAGACGGGTTCCACTGTATAGAATACGGTAACTCAAACCAGTTTTGTATACCTGATGAAGCCCTCCTTGCCAAAATCCAGTCCAGTGGGAACTAGTTTGACATTCCTTTTCTTTAAAGCGTAGTCCACCACCCATTCATTCTCCTCCACCTGGCAAGAGACAGCTGGTCAGCAAGCCGACTTATAGAGCCTGACTCTTGTGCATGCACAGGACACAAACCGTTATGGAGCACGTGCAGTAGACCAGATATCCTCCTGAAGTCGACTCAGCGTTGACAGAGTCGATAGCGGACAGCAGCAACTCTTTCTGCAAGTGGGCACAGCGCAGGACGTCTGCTTCTTCCTGTCAGGGAATTCAATATATTAGTTGTGTAATATTAGATAAATAAGCTGGCAAGGGTTGTTGTTTTTTTCAAGGATAAAGTATTACATTATTCTTCAAGTTATGAGCTGTAGTTTTCTAGATAAGAGTGCTAATATTACAAAAATAAAGTTTTAAAGTTACAAAAATAGGGGGGTCACAAGATCTCACGAGACTAAACCATGACAAGATTTCTCGTTCACTCTCGTGGGAACTAAGGCCTGGGACAATTAATGTAATACATTAATCAATCACACAATAAATTAACTTGATCATTTTGCCGGCCTCAATACAACTGCCACATGCATGCGTGTCTGTTTTTCTCGTCTTTTTGTTCCATAGAACAACGGCATGAACAGAGTGAGCCCTTTTGTCAGTCCTTTTTACTTGTAACTAAATAAGGGTGTCATAAAAAGTACACCACACAACCATTGAGGCAGCAAACAAAGTATACTAGTGCTAATACGGTAGCAAATATCCAGCTAATGTTAGCACGTGTGCTTTTCATAGACAAAACTTTTACTTGTTGTTTGATATTCCGCACCCAGGTTAGTGCATGTTTACGTGCCTGCAGCATCACAAACTAACACATAAACAGCATATGTGGAAATGTTTTTTCATGAGCTTTTCAAAAGCAAACATCTTTTGTGAAAGTGTACTCCTATGGAAATAAACTTCATAACATTTACAGTATCTTCAAGCTTAATGGTTTGATATTTATATTCTGGTTGAAGATAGCTCTGTGAGAAATTCATAGTAAAGTTGAAGTTTATATCATTGAAACATTTATGGAAAGGTTCAGACATTTCATCCAAAAAGAACTCTGATTAGTGCCCTCATTTAAACAATGGACACTGTTATGACCCTGCCTGTTAAAAGCATCGGGATCGAGGACCGTTAGGAACCGGAATCGAAACGAGGAATCTGAACCGTTCGAATTCAAACGATGCCCAACCCTATTTTTTCTGTAATATCCCAACATTATTCTCACAAGTTATTTTATGCTAATATTGCACCTTTAGTGGAAAAAATGTCTCATATATTTTAAACTTTATTGTGAGCTACGTTTGACATTTTTTCTCATACTTTTTCCTTATAAAATAATTTTCATATAACTCTATATATATATATATATATATGTATATATAAAACTATATAAATACTGTATATGTAATTTTACTCATAATATTTTATTTCTTTTGTTCATTTATTCATGTTCTCTTTTATTATATTCTTACCTTATTCCTTTAAGTTTGGATTAATGAATCCATCCATTTTCCATGTCCTCACTATGGTTGGGGGGGTATGCTGGAGCCTACCCGAACTGACTTTGGGCGCGAGGACTGGTCGCAAGCCAATCAAGGGGCACGTACAGTATAGACAAACAACCATTCCCACTCACATTCATACCTACAGTATGGACAATTTAGAAGCTCCAATTAACCTAACATGCATATTTTTGGAATGTGGGAGGAAACCGGAGTAGTCAGAGAAAACCCACACGAGGAAAACATGCAAACTTCACCCAGAGATGCCCAAACGAAGTACATAGCCACATACTCCGATAAGCACTACAAATGACCATAGGAGCACAGCAAAGAAAGGTGGTTTACCTTGCTGGTCTTCACAGCAGGGTCTTTAGCAATGACTCCTGTCCCTGAGCATGGTGCATCCAGCAACACTCTATCAAACCCCCCCATGACCTGCATGCAAAGTTTAACCTGTTAGTATGAAGTACACAACTCTTAAGCACAACTAAACATGCACGCACGTTACCTTTGGGAACCGCCTGCCGTCGTAATTGCACACCAAGGTGTTGGTGACCCCCAGACGGTGGATGTTGCCCACCACGCTCTTCAATCTATCAGCGTTGGCGTCGTTAGCAACAATCACGCCAGTGTTTCTCATCAGCTGAGCTATGAGGGGAAACATTTGCATGCAAACTTCAACACTTTTTTTTATACACACCAGCACAATCTAACAAAATTCAATACAACAGCGGTATTTATAGCAATAACTGCCATTATTTAGCACATCTTACCAATATAGGTGGTCTTCCCTCCAGGGGCTGAGCTCATGTCCAACACAAACTCTCCCTCCTGTGGCGAAAGCGCCATGACTGGCAAGAAGCTGGACGCTCCTTGCAGCATATACTGACCAGACAGGTACTCTGGAGTTGCACCTGAGTAATCACAATACAGCAATGCATTACTCAGGTTTGGTCTTATTCTTTCCATTAATGGATCGTTCATAGGTTACTACACTCACCTATAGGGACGGAGGAGTCGTAAATGACCAAACCCACTTTGGACCACTTCCCCAGAGGATCCAAGTTCACTCCCCTGTTGATCAAGGCCTAAAAATACAGATAAATGATAATAATTACAAATCAATGGGTTCGTTCACTAAAACAATTATGAGTGTTTTTTTTTAAATAACTTGATGACCATAGGAAAATGTGGGCCTCATGGTGAGACAATCATACACATCAGTTATGTTTGTTGTAAGCTACGGATAAGGATTTGGCAAAGTTTTGCTACAAACATTAGCAGGTGACTTACCTGCGCAAGGTCCCGCCTCCTGGTTTTCAGCGTGTTGGTCCGAATAGTGACAGGTCTCTGAATTTCATTAGCCTCAAGGAAATCCACCAGCTGTTTGTGACAAGAACATTCACATTTAAGTCCATCTCAGATGTCAATGGGACATTAGGCCAATCTTCACTGTGAGAAGAGACACCTCAGAAAGAGGGAAGAGGTCGATGAACTTCTCGATGAGGAAGTTGTTGTAGCTGTAGTACATGCACAGGTCCTTTTTCAGCAGAGAGATGTACTCTTCTCTATCTTTGCCTTCCGCTCTTTTGGACGAAAAATTACACAGGACATCGATGTTGTCCTTTATCCGCTGGTGGATTGTCTTCAGGTCCACAGGCAGGACACCTGTGTTGCGTAGGTGACATACAGTAGCGGCTTATACACCAGAAATTACAGGAGGTGTTTATTCTTCTTACGTGGACCAAGCACCCAGCAATGGATGAAGCCACGCAGTCTGTTAGAAAAGAAGCCACTACAGGAGGGAATGCTGTCATTTCAAAGCAACATAACACTACGCACCTTCCTTCTCACTCTCCTCTGCTGCAGGCAGCCTAAACTGATCAAAGTCTTCTATGTTGGTCTGTAGTGTGTCTTCCCCCTCCTCGTTCACATCTGATTTCTTATCATCATCATCATCATCATCATCATCTTTGTCATCATCTTCCTCCTCCTCATCGTCGTCATCGTCAAGTCCCATAGTTTCCTTCACCTTTTTATCTTTCTTAGCTGCTCGTTCGATGGGAAGAAGCTAAAGAAAATGAAAAGGGAAGATCACATGCTGAAAGTCATCAGCATGTAACTAAATGAACTTCAATAATGAGCTAAAAAAAAAAAAAATAGGGTTATGAGTTTTGCACTTTTGAGGAATAGGCACACACCTTTACGTTCGACATACAATTAACATATTAATAAATAAACCTAAAATGAGAAATGCAGTGAAATAATTGCAAATGTAAAAAATGTAAGTATTTATTCATTATTTACTTTATAAAGCTGCATGTATTTCATGACTGATTTATACATTTAATGTTTTTTAATGATTTAATGACCTTTATATTTAATGCATGATGTATATACTGTATATTTAGTGATTTTTTTAAAATTACTTAATGGTCTTATATTTATTTCACGGCCAGTTTTTATATTCCACGCTCTTTTCCTATTATTATTATTATAAATAATAATTTAAAAAAATTATGATTTATACTTATTTCAATTGAACAATTTAGAGACGTATTTTGTTACCTTTTTTTATTATAATGCGCTTTATATTTATGTCATGACTGTTTTGTATATTTCATGACCTTTTTTAATTATTCAATAATCTTTATATTTATTGTATAACCAATTTATATACTTCAGGGCCCATTTTAACTACTTTATGACATTTACATGTATTTAATGGTATATTTTCCCATTTTAAAACAAGTTGAAATGTAATTATTTAAATTTTTATTTAAAAATGTACATTGAATTCATTCGTTTCTTTACATGCAATTACAATAATAATAATATAATAATAATATAATAATAATAATAATATTAGCATTACCTTGAGCATTATTATCTTCGACACAGCTCTTGAAATGAATGTTTCAAGTATTACCGTACATACCTCCTCTCCATCACTTTCTTCTTCATCACTGCCATCCTCAAGTGCACCGTAGTCATCTACCATTTCATCATCATCGTCATCATCATCATCATCCCCTTCCTCCTCCTCCAGTTCTCGTAGTCCTAATTTTGTGTTCATCTTTGCTTGGTTCTTCGCTCCTTTCTTCTGCTGTGGCTTCAGTAGCTTTTCTTCTTCCTCCTTCCCGTCATCATGATCTTCACCTTCGTCCCAGTGTTCGTCGTCGTCCTCGCTGTCAGATTGCTCCAGTTTACGCTTCCTCTTTGCTGGCTTCAACCACTTACTGTTCTCATCAGTGAATCCTTTAGAGAGTACAAAGAGTGAGCACTGACGTAGTCCGGAATAAAAACACAGTCATTCCTCGCTGCATCGCGGTTCGAATATTGCTCCTTTACTCTCATGTTTTTTTCAAAAATCAATGAATTAATAAATGATCGCTGTTTCGTGGTTGACTGTGGCCTATTATTCCATGTGGAAGTGGTACGTTTTTGGCTGCTTATTTTGTCCTTCTTCCTCACTCAGTTTCAACCCATTCTTACGTTTAGGATCAATAAATTGGGGGCTAACTAGTTAGCTCGGTATATTGCTGTGTTTAAAGCGGCAGCCGTCTCTTGTGTCACTTCAGATGTAAACAAAGCTAGCAGAACTGTTGGTGTGTACGTCTGTGTATGGCAGATGCAACAATCAAGTGACACACGTCATATGAGGACAAATGATAGGCTGCGGACGATCTATTTTTTTAAAGCCATCCGATCTACCCACATTATGCTTGAGATACTACAACGAGGAACTTTCCCAATGCTAGCGATGAGTTATTATGTCTTATTATTAGGGCTGTCAAATGATTAAACATTTGAATCATATTAATGACAGTTTTCAAATTAATTAATCACCATTTGCAACTACAGTACGTCTGAAGTACACCCATTTTTACTGTATTTTATTGAAAGAAAGATAAAAGACCAGACAGGATCATAATATATTTGTATGTATTGACATCTCCAAATGAACTGAAAATTTTAATCAAGCTAAAAGATAGCACACGTCTGAAAATCTGTTTACCTTACACTAATTTCTTTAATGGCAGAAGATTGGAATCACACTTTTCTGTGTCTTTGCTGTTTATTTAAAGCACACATATATGCATAATGAAAGTGTTGTTGTAATGTTCCGAGTGTCCATGAATGCATCTCGCGGTAGTCGAGTGACAATGAGAAGGTGGACTAGAGATGTGTTTGTTTGGAGTTGGAGATACATTTAATGTGTTGGAATTGCACTGCTTTTGATGTGTTCAGGTCAGAATAAAGTTATAAAAGAGCAGCAGACTCTGAGTGACTGTGTGGGGAGCCACAAAGTGACGCCGTCTGCCGTCATAACAGAAAGGCGTGGGCTGTCATGATGCGTATGCATTAATTAAATTAAATTATTAAATTAATTATTAAATAAATTAGTTACCGCCGTTAACGTGCTATTTATGACAGCCATACTTAATATTGCTTATCATGCCTACTACATTAAGTAATACGAGTATAAAGATTACTATAGGGGTGTTATTTCATGTTTACATGGCTCTAATAATGCTAAAAACCTTTTTGACAAGGTCATAAACAAGTTTTCTAAACGCTAACTATGAAAATATTCACTGTATTAATATTGAATCCTACTTTGCGGAAATTCACTTTTCACGGTTGGGTCTGCGACCAATTAACCGCGATAAACAAGCGATGACTGTATACACAAAACAAAGGCGATACTATAGAGTATTTCCATGTATGATTTCAGGTAATTGTAAGCTAAAACGATGGTTACCTTTCTTGGGCCGCTCCACAACAGCATCTTTGGCCTTTGCTAGGTTGTTGGCTCTCTTAGCATTCCTGTAGATACGCAATGACAATAGTATGAATGAGCAAGACACAAATGAAGCAGAATTTTAATTTATGCCATGCAATCCATCACACTCGTACCTTATCCTGGCTCTTCTTGACAGACGCTTTTGCCCAGATTCATCTGCATTCATCAAAGTCAGTCAGTCGTATTAGAATTTACTCAAGGAGACATTTCTTACGGTGTAATAAAAAATAGCACATAGTCACCATCTTTGATAAACTTGGCCAACTCTGTCTCAGCCCCTTGCTGCTTTTTGGATTTCTTCCCAGGGCCACGCTTCACCTTGCTGGTCGGATCCAACTTACGACCCATGATTCCGCGCTACAAGGACACCTTCAAAAGAAAAAAATGACCAACACCTGTGCAAAATAAGAACAGGGATGCAGTTTCATGTTTACAGACATTAATACTGTAGTTATTTTTAATGGAGTAATTGCATTGGAACTATAAATTATTATGTAATATGCATTTAATTTCCATATTATATGTTTGTCAACTTCAAGGTGCTTCTTCTGTTTAGATTATATAATAAGAGGGACAAAACATTAGAAACACAATACATTTGTAAAGTTGAAAAAAGTTGATATATTGTGAGAATGAAGTCAGATTTTTAAAGAAACGACTCACATTGTTGATTGAAGTTGTAATGATGTGAATGAAGTTCTAAAGTTCAGTGGGAAATGTTGCAAGGTTTCGACAATATAGTTGATTTTCCCCCCCAAAAAATAGACATAAGAGAATAAATGAATGTGTATTTTTTCATGAAAAAGTACAAATGTTATACGAATAAAGTTGTAACATTTTACAATTTGAGTCAGAACGTTATGTGAAAAAATGTGTAATGCTACAAGTAGTCATATTTTTTAAGTCATTATGTTGCCGGAATACTTTTTTTTATAATTATTTCATGGGGCAGCCACAAAATTAGAAAAAAATAGTAGTTTTTTATTTTAGAAAAACAATTTTTTAAAATTTTAATCTGATATTATGAGGACTTTATCCTCAGATTATTTTAAAAACAAAAGATGAACCCCCCAAAAATATACACAAAACACCTGTGAAAAATAGCAACTGGGCTGCATTTCCCCCTTTTACAGATGTTATGTCATGCTTTATTTGTTATTAAATCCACATCATATCGTATGTTGAACCAAGCACCTGCAATGCATTGCAACATTACATAGCCGTATTAATTTGCATATTGCATGTCAACTGACAATTTTGATCCTATTATTTAGCTACACAAAAGCGACAAAACTACAATCAAAAGCATCACCTCTGTCAGGCAGAAATTTTAATGCATGCCTTGAATTCAATGGCATTAAAATGTGCATTGTGAACCTAATTAAGTGGCCAGTGAGTTTACGTAGTGATAAGAGAGTACGTTGAATTTATATGCTTGCTTGTTGTTAAATATATTATATTACACCACTAAGCATCCAAGTTGGCTAAAATAATGTGTAACTAAAACTTATTTGATGTATTCCCTGTAATAATTGTGACGGCAAATTAGATTTCATCACGCGGCATGTGTAAAAAAAAAAAGTAGATGAAATTAACTTTCATGAACAACGTAGTTACGCATTCGTGTTATGTCATGACCAGCAAGTAAAAATGTTCAAAACAAATCTAAATTACACGACTGAGCAGAATTGTTATCATTTATGAGACATCAGTTAGCCTCTGTAGCCGTTACAAAAACGTGTGTGCGTGTAAAAATGTGTTGACAGTCAATCTTGCGATGGCATATTTTAAATAATTGTTCTAAACACTAACTGACGTCTTGTTAGAGTTTACAACAACATTAGTACTTACTCTTCGACCGGAACGCTGATTTTCACAAGTAGGACGAAATGGTCACATGTGAATTTTCCCTACAACACGTTGTGGAGAAACTTCCGGCGCACACAAATGACGTACTAGGGTGACCTAGCTCGCTAGCCGGATCACACACTATTGAAAAGCATGAATATTTTTTACATGACTATCGTGTACGTATTATACATAATATACCCGTACTAAACAATTCACCAATGTACTTCATACATATAAGTTTTTTATTTCACCCCCCCCCCCACTGTGGTGACGTATACATTCTGCGACATCTGGCAGTTCAATACCCGTGAAGGCAAGATGGCGACTGCCAACGGGAAGAAGCGTGGTCTGGAACATTTGGACGAATATGAACCGAAACCCGCCAAACATCTCCGCAGTCTGCATGATCGCATGTCGGAGAGGCGGTTAGTTGTTATTCTGGAGGGAGCCTCGTTAGAAACTGTGAAGGTAAACTTGTCAGGTCGTGTATGATTTTGTTGTCATTTCAACTACGACGAGTTGTAGTAGTCACAACTAGTTGGACTATCTTGTATAGACAGTACAGTACACACTTCATTTCACACATATAGTGGAGCAGATTAGTAAAATAATCTTTCACTTTGTGATACAAACACCAAATTTAGCACAAATGTGCTTCAGAACCTCCTTTTGCAAAAAAAACAAAAAACATTAGCCATGTGAAAAAAATTGCTGCCATTGTTAAAGAGCCACCACGAAAAAAAGTTCGAAAACACAATATTTGTTTTCGAATCTGATTGGATTATCCAATTTCAGTGACCTTTGGGTCTAAATGTGTTTTTCAAGGTCCATTCATGACAAACGTGGTGCTTATATGAAAGGTGATTCTTCTAACACATGCGTGTAATCTGCTCCACAAATAGCGATTGATGATGAAATGTGTGATGATAATCAAACAGTATTTATCCATTTATTTTATAGGCTGGTAAAAGTTTCGAGCTGCTGAACTGTGATCAACACAAAAACATTATCATTAAAAGCGGAAGGGATCCAGGACAAATTAGACCGGATATCACACATCAGGTAATCAGCTATGTCACTATCAATATATGTTGTATGTATGTAGCACTTAGATGTGCACCCTTTATCCTGCAGATATTTATTTGGCGAGTATGTACCTTTTGTCATGCTTTGCCACTCTTGCAAGACTGCATCAAAACATGCACACAAGACAAATGTAGGAGACAGGTTGTAAGTTTGGTGAAAAGCACTGTATTTAGTGTGCACGGGTACAGAGGGGCGTGGGAACAGGTGGGTGTGTGCACTTGCTTGTGCCAGAAAGGGAGGAGAGAGGAAAGCCGTAATTTTTGTTGACGGTTTTGTCACACATTTACATTCCCGTTTTCTTACGCATTGTTCATTCGCATTGTCACATTTTCCTGAACACTGCTGCACGCCATCTGCCATCATTCTCATATGCAAAGCATTTGTTTGCCTACCCGGTGTGGTCTGATCACTGTCAAAGATACTTAAGGTATTATGTTCAGCGTCTCTGTTAAGCTTGTCATTAAGCACGGAGGCCGCAATAACAAAATGACCACATCATATTGTGTTTGTCCTCCACCAGTGTCTGCTCATGTTAATGGACAGTCCACTGAACAGAGCGGGCCTGCTGCAGGTTTACATCCACACGGAGAAAAACGCCTTGATAGAGATCAACCCACAGACTCGCATCCCAAGAACCTTCACTCGCTTCTGTGGCCTTATGGGTAAACAACTGTAGTTGAACACAACTTACATTGTAAATGTGTCTAACATGGGTCCTTTTATTTTCTATTTAGTTCACCTACTGCACAAGCTGAGCGTGCGAGCGTCCGACGGTCCTCACAAGCTCCTGAGAATGATTAAAAACCCTGTGTCAGATCACCTGCCGCCTGGCTGCCCGCGGATCTCCACTTCCTTCTCTGCCGGAGAGGCCGTGGGCCCTCGCTCCTTGGTGCCAGAAGGACCGGCTGCAGTGGTGATCGGAGCGTTTGCACACGGAGCGGTACGATTCGGTCACCGTATTTGAATTTGTCTTGTGTCAAGATTACTGATGAGGGTCTCTCAACAGGTGAATGTGGACTACACAGAGAAGACGGTGTCCATCAGTAACTACCCACTCTCTGCAGCACTGACGTGTGCCAAGATGTGCTCGGCCTTTGAGGAGGTATGGGGGGTTTTGTGATACAACCCCACTCAAGCCAGAAGCTTTTTGTGAATAGACTGACCAAGGATGCTTCGTTTACCCTCTTTTATATGATGATAATCTCCATGTTGATATGCTTAAACATGCTTCTACAGTGACGATTCTCATGAAAAATCTGAAAGGCTTTGTTTTATTGTCAGTTTGTATTATAAATAATACAGATGCATTGTTTGTTTTTGCTATTCATTGTTGGCGATGAAGGGGTTGTGAGAGTGTACCAAGAGTGGTACAATTTGGGAAAAAAAATATGCCTCAAAATTGAAACAAGAGGTGGGAGTTTAACGCTTCGTCATCATCAGTAACACACAAGAAAGTGGTATAAAGAGAATACAAGAAGTTATTTTAGACCTTTAGGACTTCTTTGGCTTTTCCCCCGATAATGCTGCTGCAGAATAGTACCAGTGATGCCAAAGAGGAAAAGTGTGTTAACCACAGAACCAGAAATGAAAATTCTGAATAAAATACTGTAGCAAGTACTTATACAAATATTTTTTAGAGACTTAGAAAAGCAAACGCCTTATAATTGCAGCAGTACCTGTCACTAGGTGACCGTATCGCTCTTTCTGTTTTGTCTTCAAATGGCGACTCATTGTACTTTTGTATTGTTAAAGTAGTTGAGTTTTTTTTTTTAAATTTATTTATTTTAACCTGACAGTTACTTAAAACTTGCCTGTACACTTAAAAGGTTTACAACACAGATTAGCATCAGTCTCCTGAAAGATGTACCAAAAACATGACATAGCAAGAAAAAATGTATTTTATTTTCTAACCAATTTGCATATTAAAATAAAGTATCACTTTAATATATATTGCTGTATCATCTGTCAGTATAAATGCTTTAAACCTACCTTAAATTGTCACAGACATGCGCCAAAATGGTGACGTATCTTGCACGTGACCCGGAGCTCGTGGTTAGACCCCGCTTCAAACTCCGTGATTCAATTTTAGTTACATTTGAGAGGCGTACACATTTTGGAGTTTGGTCACTGCACATGTTTTGGAAGCAGCAAAATGCGTTGATGAGCTGTTATACTTCTGAAGTCACAGCAGATAAAACCAAAGTTCCACCGTTTTGTTTAATTTCATTGTCTTTGTAACATGCCACAATATGGCGATGCACGGATGGGCTGACATTGACATCAAGTCGTGTTTTATACAAAACAGGAGGGGGGATCGTATAGCGATGTAATTTATCTCATTTAGTATTGTGTAAAACTATGACAGGAACAACATCAAATTAAAAACACAAAGTGAATACAGACCCACCATCCACTACTATAAGCTTGGAGTTTGTTTTTCAGAGAGAAGATTATAGCGCCGCTGCTTGACGTGTGTGCTAACAGGCAGCATGCTAGCATGAATTAACTTGAAGCTGTGCACACAACAAATATTGACATTAGCACTCGATAACGTCATCAAACTTTACCTTTATGCATTCCCACAGAGTATCAGCAAAAATCCAGTATAGTTGACAATCTGTGCAGAGTGGGAGAAGGATAGCGCACGTACAATGGTGCGTTCAATGACTGTCAAAGTGGAACACTCGCAACAAATAATATAAACATGCAAAAACTTCAACCTATATTATTTTTTAATTAAATAATGGCCCATATTTCCAAAATTGCTAGGCATTTACTTAAAATGTTATTTAGTTATTTACAAATGTATTTTTTGTGTGTGTGTGTGTGTGTGTGTGTTTTTTTTTTTTTTTTACCGTTGCGCCTGAAAGGTTTCCTCGGCCCAGTTTGGCCCGGCCGGTGGTTGGGGACCCCTGAGCTAGAGCACGCAGTTTTTGTCAAATTTTGTTTAAAAGTCTGTCGACCAAAAGACGTGTCACATTATCAACAAAATGTCATCAGCTCAGAGAGCCCAGGCAGGACTTGCATACTGCACATTCAATTAGGCGCTCCTTTTTAAGTGAATTGACCTTGACAGTTTATTATTTTACAACAGAAGACCATTAAACATTGAACACATTGTGCAAATCAAAATAGACATCTTACACATCCTGTTGGTAATATGCAGAATTATTATACATTTGTGTATGTATACAATGATACAGCCTTTTTGTTCTTGAACACGCTCAGCATCCGAGTGCTAAATACCGCTGAGTTGTTTTGGGGCACTCGAGGTTGGTCGGACAAAGACGGGACTTGGCACAAATGGCTGAGATCAGGAAGGAAGGCTCCAATGGCATCAAATGATGGTCAGGGTCAGTGTGGCAGTTGACCTGAAGAAAGAGGATGATGAAGAGATCAGGGTGTAAAAATAGAGAAGGACGGATAGGAGTACCTGAGAAAAAGACATAAAGAACAGCCGAGTGAGTGAGAATCCAGAGACTGATGTGTCTGCCGGCTGCTTCGTCAGGCTCTCCTTATAAGCCTGTTATGATGGAATAAACCTACATGAATCATCATTGTTGTGCAGTGCATACACCAAAATGCAAAGACCTCTGACCTTCAGTGCTATCTGCAGCGCCGAATACTGCAGCCACACTTCCTGCTGCTGAGCTGCAGGCAGAGGAAGCGCGCTCTTCTCCTTGCCTGTCACAGTGAGGTAATGGGACCACACGCACTCCCCCACGGCGCGCACCGACTCACTCTGGGAGTAAACTGCACAAACATGACAACACGATGACGCTGAGGAGACACTTGTGAAGTGAAACATTTGAGGACGATCAAGCTTTCTTTACTCTCAGGTAGAAGCAAATGAAGGACGTCTTTGGCAAAAAGGAAGCCCACCACGCCGTAATTCATAGCTCTGTTTATGAAAGAAAGCAAATGGTTTTTATTTAATATGGTTTTGTCTGTTCTATTAATCCAATAGAGCAGCATTTGAGACCAAATAGGAGGTGAAAGAAAAATGGTAAAAATACAGTAGAAAGTACAGAGAGAAAGTTAGCACACGCACAACAGACATGCGTCAAGTGAGACGGATGTAACAAAGAGAATCCGGCCACTTTTCAAAATAAAACCACCCCAAACTATTTAAAAAATAATGGAAATTATTTTTTCTTTCTGTGCGGCCCGGGGGTTAAGGATCACTGCAATAGAGCAGTCAAGTGTATTGCAGTTAGCGGAAAAGAGGTGTAATATTTCTGTTACATTTCTATAAACTTTCCATAGCTAAAGAATTTTGGAAATACTCATTAGAAAATGGTGAGACAAGTTGCAGTATTATACATAGTATAATAACAAATATAGCAAGTTCTGGTAGACACCATTTCAGTTCTAGAATATCTTGTATTTTTGTTTATTTTGAGTTGCATTGGATCCAAATACAAACATTTGGAGTACATGATTTTCATTGGACAGTGATAATAGTGTTTTTAAACAATAAGTTAGATTTCCATTGGTCTGGGAAGATTTTCTACAAGATTTTGGAGTGTGTCGGTCGGAATTTTGCCCTGTCTAAGGTCAAAGGTTGCCAAAGTTTGAATTTTTGTTATGTGTACACCATAATGACAAAAAAAGCAATAATACTTTACCTTGGGTACGTGGGATGGAAGAGAGGAGGGATAAACATCCCCATGGGGATGATCAGGTCATTTCCCAGCAGAGATGGCGAGACGGACAAACTGTAAGGCAACAAGCAGCGTATTTAGTATGAATCTACACACGTGTATTTGTTACACCGTGTGTTGTGTGTATTTGTTAGACTCTTACATATCAGTGCCGTCATTCTGCTCATTCAAGAGTTTGCTGCGTCTCTTTTGCCACAAGGACAGCAGCTGCAGGTAGTTGGAGAAGAAACTCTGCACGCGGACAGACACCTGCATTTGTGCAAGGATGGAGTCAGTTTTGTAAAAAAAAAACAAAAAACAAAACAAGGGTAGACATCTTAAAACAAAGCCTGCAATCTCTCAGCTGCAGACGTGGGAGCTGTAAGTTTGATCATTTAGTTTTTTTGTCAGCGAATAGGCTAACCCAGCGTGATGTTAAAATCTGACTCGAATATTAGCACAATCGCGCAAATCGCTACGCTAGTGTTGCTAACATTTGGGTCCTCCTGTCCCATTCCTTAATGTATGGCATCTACTACGTTGTTGACAGTGTACAGTTGTCCCTCACCACATTGCGTTTCAAATTTCGCTGTATGTATTATACAGCATATATATGTATATTAATAAACCATGCTGTTTCGTGGTTGAATACGGCATTTTATTAGAAAATGCATTTTTAATCAAATTGTACTTGCCAAAATTAAGCATTTTCAAGCATAAAAACGGCTAATTGAACTAAAATACAACTACAAGGCATTAAGAAGACACATTCAAAATTGTGAAAGTAGTATTCTACGTTGGTCACTAGGTGTCAGTAATGTTTAATGTTCGGTGAGACAAGCATCAGACTTGATCGGCAGAACAACATGCTTTTATTGCAGGTTTACATGATCTCACAACAGGCATAATAATAACATAATAAAAATAATAATCCTAAAAATATCACAGGCTACTTCTGTGGCCGCAACCCATAACAAGCTAAAACTGTACTCTGAACCCCCGACGTCACTTCTTCTTGTCCTCCACACATCCGGAACACATTTACTGTGACACACTGGATCTTAAATGGCTTATTTTCTCTAATTACGTCTTCTATATTGGGTAACAAGACTGTAAAGCTCGCTATATGGGCGCTATTTCACGTCTAGAGGGCTCTAATAATGTTAAAAACCATATGGAGAATATCGTAAACAGGTTTTCTAACTGCAAAAATATTCCATTCATAAAGAAGGAATCCTACTTCATGAAAATTCACTTATCATGGTCGGGTCTGGAACCAATTAAATGCAATAACCGAGGGATTACTGTATATGTGAAAAGTGCATAAGGTGCTCAATGATATGAATGTCGGAGAGACACAACTCATTAGCATTAAAACTGCAGACACAAAATGCATGTTCCCAGTAGGGCTTAATAAAGCACTTTTAAACTGTCTACATTCCAGCATCAATGCTAGCTTCTGAAAACACACTTCCAATACACCATTATGGGACCTCTGAGACTTATTTAGAATTGTTGAAGAATATTAGAATATGAGGCTTTTAAGTTGCCAAGTATGGCTCCATGCGCTATAAAGGGCTACACTGAAAATGAATGAGCACGCTTGTAAAATACGACAGTAAATCTCCATAAATGTATGCACAGCAGGGGTATAAAAGAACCAGCATGTGGGAATAAATTTACCTGAGAAAAAAGCAGGTCAAGCTCAGCCTCATTGGAGATTTCCTTTGTAGTTACAAGTCTCGGAGTTATGGACTTAACCTGAAGGCAGAACAGTTATCTTACTGAAATAAATGTTCAGGTTCAAAGAGAGAACTCATGTCATACATCACCTTTTTCATAACAAACTCTAGAGTCTCATCGTCTGTCCACTTGAGCTGGTGTACTTGAGACTTTAAGGAGGACAGGATGTCGTAAATCATCTCTTCTGCCTGTTATAAAAATAAAACAACATCCTCAGTAGAAATATGTCACATTCACGCACTTGTGATGTCTCCTCACCTCTCCACCTGAAATGTTCTCCCTAAACAGATATGCGAGAACCCTGTGGAACCCTCGCTCGGTTTCTAGCACACAGCGTTTCCAGCGTGGGGCTGCTTGGTGAAGAGCCCCACCGTCCACGGTGAAGGTGTTTTGAAAGTGAAGATTGTGTTGCCTAACGCCTGTGTGGCCCAGAGTCTCTGACAAGTTATTGGCTGTGTCAGAGATTCTGGAGTCCAGGGCGGGCATTAAGGTGTGCAGCAAGTTCAGCACCATGAAGGTGTGGAGGGGGCCACTGAGCAGAATGAGACGGGGGTCAGAAACTAGAGGACAAGACGTGTGTGTGTGCGTGTGTGTGTGTTTGATGCATTGTGGGTCACTTACAGTACCTGTTGCTCAGCTCGTGCCTGGTCAGCCACTTGGCAATAGTGCGGGACATCTGCACGATGTAAGGCAAGTTGTGCAGGAGCACATGGTCGTCTTCCATGAGGGGCTGCGGGTGGAAAGCAGCCTGCAGGCACCCCAACCAGTCCACTGCTGGAGCCTTGTGCTGCAGACACATTAGGGAGAGAGACCATTAGTACATATAATACAACAACTAGGCTTTGGGTAAAATAGTTGAACTTTCTGCATGTCATGATATTCAAGTACCATATTTGGCAACTAAGAATGGACGCGGCGTGCCTCAATATTAAGCATCATATTGAGCATCATCACCATCAAATAAAGTCAATGAATAAAATACATTATTACATCAAATAATTCACAAATCATTAAAATAATACAGCAATAGATCATATTACAATTAAAAATATGATAATAACAATTGACATTTTCAAATAAAATTTCAGAAAAAAAAGTTTTTACATGTTTTTGTGTTTTTTTTTAAACAATGCAATATGCAAGTAAAAAAACTAAACATGTTTGTGTGTGCGTGTGTGTGTTATAGAATTGAATGGTGTTTTAGATTTAGATTTTAGATTAAAAATAAATAAAATAGCTCAATGAAATAAAACATAACTGGCGTTTTTCAATGAAAATTTTTTTTTATCCAGAAAAAATCAACACAAATTTGTCAATTTTGTATGAAAATAAAATAATGAAACTGTTAAGTAATACAATTTTAATGCCAATATGAATAAAAATACATAAAAATAAAAACAAGTGGAATTAAATATATTAATGTTTTACTGTTAAAACAATATTACATCGTTTTAACATGCCATAATACTAAATATGTTTTAATAAGAAACAATAATAAAATGTTTTGAAAAAGCAAAATAAAAGTCCTATTCAGGTACTTGTGTTGTCCAGGGTTTAAGTAAGTTGGGTTGAGTGTAATTAGGTACACATTACAGTATTCATTTTCACATCAACTCAAGTAGCCAGTAGCCAGTAGGTATATAATCCTCCATCTCGGCAGTTCAATTCATTCATTCATTCATTCAGCGGAGCATAAAAATAACTTCAATTTGTCTAAATTGTCCATAGGTATGAATGTGAGTGTGAATGGTTGTTTGTCTATATGTGCCCTGCCATTGGCTGGCAACCAGTCCAGGGTGTACCCCGCCTGTCGCCCGAAGTCAGCTGGGATAGGCTCCAGCATGCCCTCGCGACCCTAAAGAGGAGAAGCGGTATAGAAAATGGATGGATGGATGACTTGCTTCTCTGAAGCTGTTAAAAAGCTGCAGACCTTCCAGCTCATGCACGCCATCACCCCTCAGGATGATGCGAGTACTGCAAGTGCCTCCTGTATGACATTTCTACTGTATCTATTGTATTCTAACAAGAATAATGATGTCACACTTGCATTAAATACATTACACGGGCTGCAGAAAGTATAATAAATGTTTCAGCAACATTATATTATTGGCGGCACGCTGACAAACAGGAACTGTCAGGCGCTCAGACTCAGTGTTGGGCTTGCGCACTAAGCCGAGAAGAGACGCTCACGGCAGCCTCACCTGAGGTTTCCTCCCTGTATTCGATCAGGAAATGTGCAATTTCAGCGATTTTCAAAATGTTAAAAACAATAATAAATACAGTTCAATAATATTTTATCATTATTCCTTTTATTTCATGCCTCACCTGCCTCCCCTGACTGCACGTCACGTGGTATAATGCAGTGTAATTCAGAATGAATAAGACGCCTGGATTGTTTACGTCAGGGGTGCTGGCGTCTGTGATTTTATCGGCCCGCAGCACAGTCTAAAAATGTAATTTAACAAGAAAACTAAAAAAAAAAAACACCAGCAGCAAAAATGGGAAAGTCAAAGTATTAATTTAAGAGAAGAGTTGTAATCTAGCAAGGAAAAAAGGCCATCATGTCACAAGAATAAAGTCATAGTTGAAATATTAAAGAAAAAAAGTTAGTTTGTTAGTTTTTAAAGTAAAAAACAATGAATAAAGTCGTAATTTTTGGAAACTTAAGTTGGGGGAAAATGTATAACATCGGAATAAAGTCAAAATATTAGGAGTAGAAAATATAGGTTGAGATATTTGGGGGGGAAAAATCAACAGAGTAAAGTCAAAAATATTAAGAGAAAAAAATAGTTTTCTAATAAGAAAAAAGTTGCAATTTTATGAGAATAAATTTGTAAAATGAGGAAAAATATCATTTTAGTAATAATGTTGAAATAAAGAAAAAATACATTATTTTTTTTTAAGATATCGAGTTATACAGTTATAATTACGGGAAGAAAATTTACAAGAGGAAAGTTGAAATGAAATAGTTGGGCAATTTAAAAAAAACAGAAATGGAAAAAACAGATGTAATTTTACAAGAATAAAGTCAAAATATTAAGAAAAAAGTCATCATCGAATGTTACAAGAATAAACTCATTATTATGAAAAAAAACTTCATTTTTCGTAGCATTTCACCTATATTAAAAAGCTGAACTCTTGCGCTACATATAGCTTCTTAGCATATCTCTTATTTGTTGGTTTACAAAATATCAAAGTGGCCCTTGCATCCTTTCATTTTTCAGAATGTGGCCCTCGATGGAAAAAGTTTGGACAAACTGGTTTGAAATGAATTAATGAAACACGAGGCTAATAAGTTACATAACAACACAATAAGAACAAAAGTCCCAATTTAGTATGAAAGAACTAGAATAGATTGTCTGATAGCCAGGCCCTCTCACAGGTTCAATAACATGACCTATGACCTCACAAACTGCCACAAGCACACTGAAAAAAATCTCAGAGAAAGGGTGGAAGCTGCGATAGCTGTATTGGACATACTTTCGTCCACCTACTGTAGCACGCACCTTCCCTAAACACTAACAGTACATTCATGGACTTTGTGTATCCGCTGACTTTACCTGTAGTTCCTTGATGGTCATGCGCTGATAGAGCTGTCCTTTGGCCATGCGATGGCTCAGAGGTGTTGCCGCCACGGCCAGCTCAGAAGACAGAGAGATGAACATCCCCACGTGGATCATGTTGTTGCTGGCCGGGGCCCCCAGCAGCGCCAGGTACCTCTGACACGAAGCCAAGAAAGGACGGAGTGTCTGTGCAGTGATTGGAAGCATAAAGGAGAACACGTAAGCAACATAATAGCATGAGTACGTTTGAATAGATTAGTCAGCCAACCTCTGTTCTAGCTTGAGACTTCTGCGTCTTGCTGTTCCATTCAATGGGGATCAACAGGTCTGGCTGATCAATCTGCAAGCAGGGTTTTGGATTAATGTGGCGTTTCCATGATGCTGCCACCATGTGACTCTTTAAAAGCCTAACCTCTATGTATCGTTTGGTCATCATGCTAGCATTGTCATTGGGGTCTTTGCCGACATAGAGGTTGAAGAAGGGGAAGGTGGCGTAGTCTCTCATCAGCACGCTGAGGGTGACGTTAAAGTCAGTCTGATTCCACTGGCCTGACACAGGCCAGCCTCCAAGCTGCAAGCACGTACAAAGACCAGGAAATATGAATACATACTATATATCCTCATACAGCTGCCAAAAATATTTACATATTTATTTTATAAATAATGTTTTGTTTTTTTAAACAATATACAACACAATATAATAATGTTCTAACAAATATAACACAATCAATATTTATTTTTCATTTTATGTCTACTATAATATACAACTTGATTCTGGACATTACTCATTGTGTTTAGCAGCTTTTTCCTCCAGAATCTCTTTCTTTAAACGGCACTGTAAAGTTCAGCTTTACAGATGTTGTGTGGGTTCTGCAGGCTGCTGTCTGTTTTAGGTGCAGTGCTTATCTATTTAAGTAAAGTAGGAGTGGAAGCCACAGTTTGAGGAAATGTGGTATAGTATGGAGAAAGTACTGGGACAAGTGACCAGGTGAAAATTTAAGAAAATGTGGGGTTCATCCACACCAAACTCCTTAAAGCATTATGGACCTTGCTTTGAGCACTGGGGATAGAAACTGGCCTTCTCCAAAATGTTCCCACAGAGGAAGCATGCCATAGTCCAAAATGTAGTAATAAGATTAAGTATTAAATATTAAACCTGTTTAGTTGAAGAGGTGTGTCCCCATACGTAAGTCAGTTTAGTGTATGATCACCTTCTGGATGAGTGTGAGGAAGGGTTCCACTCCAGCCGTGTCCAAGGACCTGGTGTCCAAACAGGAGCGGTAGAAGCTTTTGGCCTTCTGCACAGCTGAGCTTGTGAGACTGTCATTGGATTCTGACAGGCACAGAGTGACACAGTGAAATGAAAGACACTCATTGTTAATCAAATGCGGCTCAGACGTCCCTACCTAAAATCTCCCTGATATACTGAAACAGCTCCGTTTTCCTGTCCAGCGTGCTCTTCTCTTTGACGTGTCGGTCCTCTCTCGTCTTGCTTTGTCGTCCTCTGGACTTTGCTCTCTGGTGCCCCTGCATGTTCTGTCCTCGGTGGTGTCCCTCACTGTCAGGTCCACATGAGAACATGAAGTAGTCGCACGGGTGCGTGAAGGGGTCAGCAGCCATGGAGAGATGAGCTGAGGCCCTCTGGCAGGCTGGGGAGGAACATGGGGTGACTGCAGGAAAGAATGACAGATGAAGTACACCAGAAATTCAAAGTTTGGCATTTTTCTGTTGTGTTTGGGCCCACCGACGGCTGCCTGGTTCTTGTGAAGAAAGTGGTGTAGGTAGTATGTCATTCCCAGGATTGCAGCACATGAACAGAAGCCCAGAATGAAGAGCGAGAGTGGACACTGATATTTTATCCATGCTGTTTTAGTCCGTTCATCTGCCTGTTGTTGCTCTACATTGGTCCCTGGTAGGGGCTGAAGCCCCAGCTCCGTTTGCTGTTGCTGCTGTTGGTGGTTGGCCTCTGCAGGTTCTTGGGTGGGTAGATGCAGCTGAAACAGAGCTGAGGGGTGAAGCCCCCTCTCAGGTTCTGGCTGTGATGATGATGATGATAGCTGAGGCTGCAAGCATGTCAAACAATACAGTACTTATAACCGCAGAACATACAAGACCCAGGCAGATCTTGCAAGATTTCAGCTCAGCAAGCCTCCAAAACCGTGCTGTAATTTTTCTTCAGTATTTTGTGAGGTTTTTTTTGTTGTTGTTCTACCACGGAAGGGTACCAGTGACAAATGTGTGAGGGGAACTGTAGTGAAGCAATAGCATAGTAATGAAAGTAGCACATGCGTCTGACCTGGCTGCTCAGTACAGTAGGTTGTCATAATGCCAAGCAACTCATCTCAGAAAAGCAAGCAGTATTCTTTCCCTACCTTCCTTCCCTACTTTATGGTATGGTATGGTACGTTTGTTTCAGACATGCGTAACAGGTTACATGAGGGAACATCACATGGTTACATTTGCACAATTCAACATGTCTGAAAAGGAGCAGGAAGAAGCAGAGTTTATATTTAATCCTACCCCTTCCCCATGTCTATTACTGATAATTCATTCACACCACAACTCTTTGTCAGCAAAATAGTTGAAGTTGAGTCCACAATTTATTTTGTTCCACTATGAAGTGCTTAACTTATTCTTACACTTGTATTAGTTACTTGAATAACAAAATGGTACTTAACACAATATAGTAATAACTTTTATTCAAATTTCTCCTGCGGCTTTTTCATTTGTTGCCAGGCAGAGTTCACAAGGCTCAATCATGAGAATGGACTACAACAGCCAGAAGGGTAATAACAACGCAATAAGGATTATTAAGACAATTCAATTATGCACAAGCTTTACAACAAAATCATTGCTCTGTGTTAAATACAAAATACATATTGCTTGTTTCTCTGGATCTACAGTGTCGTCATTGCAATTCTGTTACCAGTTGAGGAAGTATGCCAATTCTAAGAAATAAATCCTCTCATCCACTTATAACAGGAGTTGCAATGAATATTTGGGATGAAAACAGTTTTGATGTGGTCATTGTTTAAGTTAATTACAGTGAAACGACAACAGTACTTGAAAATAATAGTAATTCAAACAAATACGATGTCATTTTCCATTGTAAACAAAATTATAATTGATGTACTTAAATTGAAGGGGCCTGGAATCTTGGTATAAACATCTGTAAAGAGGGCTTTTAAGGAATCTGTAGGTACTGTAGAAGCTACAATATTTGGGTAATTTGTCAGGGCTATTTACTTTAAAAAAGGTCATTACCAGAGGAAGAGGACCCAATTTTCAGTACAATGTTAAAACATTACAAAAGACTTGACAGTTTAGCGCTGTATCATTAAATGCACAAGATGAATTTTAGCAACTTAACTTGCCAAACGTGTATCCTAAGAGCTGGGGGTGTGCATTGACACAATGACTTAATGGTACCTGTATGTTTGGACCACAAAGCTATATTACTCTGAGTTAAAATCAGAACAATGCAACATATTTTTGATCCTACCTCGAGTCCTTTTGGAGTTTCACTCATTCTTGGCACATGGATGTCTTGCTGTGTTTGTCTGCTGGTGGCGTAGTTTTTACATCTGACGTCTACATGTCAGCTTCTCGCTCCGTCACGCAGCTCTTTATCTGCCTCCATCACTCAAGTCTTTTCTTTCATGTCACACTGATAAAAAACAAAAAACAAACTACACAGGGAACATATACTCTCCTTTACATATACACCAATGTATTTAGTATGTAGTATGACATGCATGGTGTTGATTTAATGGTAAACTGCAGACAAACAAGGATCTAATTTAAACTGAAAAAAATATGTATTAAAGCTGTCTTCATACCGAAGACCTGAGAACACAAAGCTGATCAAAATAAAGTCAGGTCAATCAACTGCATTTGATTATTGCTGCACTGCAATGGACAGAGTAAACAAACGATACAAAGTAAACACTTTACACACACACACTGGCGTCCTTATCAGTGCAAGACATGGCTGGTGGCGACTGATAGAGACGTATGCCGTCCTAGAGGTCCACGGCACGTGTATGTCATCAAGCTTGGGGGGGGGAACAATTTTGTAGTTGTCACATAGCTAACTCAGAATACTCTGGACCCATGGCATTAGATTGCGTAGTTAATGAAAAATAAAAGCCAAAACATTTCGAGCAGCATTTTATTCATTAGTTTTTGTTACAGCTCAAGAAGGCTTGGGCTAAATGTTTTGTTTTTAACACGTATACATTGACACATATCAAACAGGAGTTTATATAAAAAGTTATACAAAAGAGGACAAGGCAATGCAACAACAGAAACACAGGCATCGTCACAGGTATGGCAAAGGCATTTTTAAGTTCTTGACGTGGAAGAATAATATTTGAGTCAAAGAAAAACATCACCAGACCCTACAGTATGCAGCACACATGCAATGGTGAGTCACTATTGTTGCTACTGAGGAATGATTTTCTATGGTTGTAACCCACACTGGGTGGGATGCAATAGGAAGGCACGTTGCCAGGATAGGAATGAAGGCATTATCAACCAAAGACAGTACAATAAGATAAAATCATACAGAGCTGATTGAAGAAGAAAAGGTGAATAATGGGAAGAAATTGTAGGAGAGACCTTAGATTGAGATTAAGGTCAAAAACACTGGGCTCAAAAATGTATAACTGATACAAAAAAAAATTCCAAGAACACAGCTTTTATATATTTGGTTACTGTGCTTAAACACCGGTTAGCTAAAAAGCCTTAAAGCTTGTGCCTCTATGACAGGTCCATACGTTATATTTCTGTAAAAAGAGGTTCCAATGTGATGCATCAGAAAGACGGCAACTTAGATCATGTGCTGGAGCTTTTGAGTCAAAAATACAAAGACATTTCAACAATACTCACAGAATAGGTCCTGTTTAGAGCCATGCTGGTGACTACATAATAGCAAAATTTACGCTGGTAAAGCTTTGCTCGGCTCTTACAGCATACGTATAACGCTTAACTTTGCTCCTATTGAATGAAGTTTATCTTGTTCTAAAAATCAAATGATGCTATTATCTGCAGGCACAACAACTGCTTAAGTGGTAGTGAACCAACAAGAGGGTCCTGTATGTGATGCTGATAGGCCACGAGAGCAGCAGTTAGTGTTCCCACTTCCAGGTTGCTACTCTTGGATGCGAGTGGTCTGTGCAAGATATGCGCAGCATTTTAGCGTAAACATACTACAAGGCTTAGTTGAAGGTGCAGTACTTTACCTCTGCACTAAAGTGGATCAGACAAAAAGACGAGGGGACGTGATGCGAACGCTGCATGCAAACACACTGCTTTTACGTAGCACATTCACGCCTGTGAGCCAACGCTACAAAAAGCCCTGTTTGTTTCAAGAAGGCCAAATGCTGAATGGAACCTGTGCTTTTGAATTTGGTTCATGATTAAATGTAAGGGGGCGGGGGGGCACAGATTGTTACTGGGCGGCCTGCTTAGCTCGCTTGGAGTGGCACTTCATACACAGGATGCGACCATCCAGTGGGTAGCAGCCATTTTCATCCGCTTCTATGGAGAGGGGGCGAGCACAGTCCTGTGGAATAACAGACACCAGAAGTCAGAATCGATTTATTTTAGGTGAGTACAGTGGAGCCTCAAGATTTGTACCCTTTGAAGATCAGCACAATTTAAGTTTAATGTGATGTGTGAAGTGTGATGATAACCACAGAACGGCCGATGGGGGGGTAGGAGTAAATTAGCTTTGCTTCTTGCTACTCCTTTTGGACATGTGGAATTGTGAATTGTTTTATGTTATGTATTCCACTGTAACTTGTATGCATGTTCAAATAAAATTAAACCATTACCATGTTTTTAATATGTAGCATTCTACACTGGTCACTTGGTGTCAGTAATGCTACTTGTATATCAATGAGACAATAGCCACCGCAGTCACTTGGTGTGACTCTCCCAATGCAAACACGTATGAGTCTACAGTATATTGTCTTATTTAGGTCTTACATGGCTTATTTTCTGTCTTTTATGTCTACTATATTGGGTAATGAGTATAAAGGTGACTATGAGTATTATTTCATCTCTAGAGGGCTCTAGTTCTGTTGTTGCGTTGCCTTGTCCTCTTTTGTATAACTTTTTGAACATTAGCAGCATAGAAAATGGATGGATGGACTTGTATGACTAAAACTGATTAAAATTAATAATAAAACAGTTTAGTGTGATTAAAACTGTGATGAGATGTAGTCTTGCCCTCAGAAAGCCTTCCTTTCCTCTTCATACTTTTATTATACAGCTCTTAACTTATTTTCATACTTGTGACACTTCAGAATGTGAAACTGTTACTTAAAAAATGCCTTTACAGTTAATAAAGATTCATTATAATCACATTTTGACTGAGAAGCAGATTTTTTTCTATTTCCATGATTTCCTACAGGATAAAATGCTTGAAAATTCAAACAAGTGAAAGGTTGACTGCCATCCCTGAACGTTCTAGTGTAAGTAATGCTGCTACATTTGTCTTACTTCGCAGCGGTAACACTTGAGGTGGAAGTTCTTGTCGAGAGCCACAACCCGGACAGTCTCCTCACTGCCTGGCGCTGGAATAATGGGCTCATTGCAGCTGACGCAAAGAGGGGAGAAACGCCTGGAATGGTAAAAGGAGGAAATTACATTTCCACATGGCTACACTTTTGGTGATATTAATGAGTTTATAATTCACTTCTCAGTATGCACCTATGGTAGTCCTGGACACAGTAGGGGTTGTTGTTGTCGTCTGTGATGAAGGGCGCCCCCTCCAGTATGCAGGAGCAGGTGATGCAGCGGAAACAATGGGAATGGAAACACTGACCCACTGCCTTCAACACACGGTCCGTAATCCTCTCCCCGCATCGAGAACACACAGCAAGGGAACTCTGAGGAGGAACACAGGGAACATGAATATGTGAATACACACCAGATGGTTTATGTGATGGCCAAGGTTGTTCAAACTTTAAAATTATGCACTCAATCATCCTCTACTTAATGAACAACGACTTCCATTAATTAGATGGTCTTCTCACCATGTAACAGTCCTCACACTGTGGCGTGCCATCCCTGTCATAGAACTGCATGCCCTGCAGGGGGCGATGGCAGGTCATGCAACAGAAGCAGTTTGAGTGGAAGAGTTTATCCATGGCCCTCACTGCTGGCTGAGTACGGGACAACGCCTCACCACACTTGCCACAAACCTCTGAAATGACAGTTGAGATGGAAAGACTGGTCTTAGAAGGGTCAAAAGATATCAAAAATTCTCAAACATACAGTTTCCTGCTGGTTTGTCCACAATTAACCATAAATGTTACAAGATGCAAAGTCTGTACCAGTAGGAGGGGACGGGCCCACAGGAGGGTGAGCGTCCATGTTTTTGATGAAGTCCTTGGTCATTCTCTCAAGTTCTTCCACCTCCCTCATGTTGAGGGGGACACCTCCACCTGAGGTTAACACTGGACCAGGACGTGATGGCTGTCCACATAAAAACAGTCAATTGTACTGGATATCATCACTGGATACATTATTTTAATTTCAAGACTGGAAAGTGCTGTTATCTATGGCAAACCAAGGCAGAGAATAAGAGGCACTAACATAAAGTAATACTTTTATTACTTCTAGGTAGGGATGTCCCGATCCGATCTTCAGGATCGAGATCGGCTATTTGTCAAGATTGGATAACATCTGCTTCAGCCACGAAATCGGGCCGGTCTGGGCCGTATCACATTCGTAACTCTGAGCCACACTCCAAGATGGTAGGTGCAGTAAAGCGCCTCAAAGCTGGTTGCCTCTCGACTCCCGCCACCCGCAAGAGGAAGAAAACGCAACACCAACATGCAGACATGTCCGCGGTGTACCATGGTGAAGTTAGGTTCACTTTGGACATTCGGCTCCTTAGCTACAGCGGTAGTTCCCCCTCACTGTGCCCGGACTGCCGCATCATGGTGTAGGGAGCTCACACGGGAAGTGCCGCTCTGGTTGCTTATAATAGAGACACTACTAAACATGTTGCAACTGCGGCGAAAAACCTGGGAAACTCCTGTTATGGAGCGTGAATGGAAGCTAGCGGGGTTTGCTTAGTTTAGCTACAGCAGCTGTGTGTGTGTGTGTGTGTGTGTGTGCGCGCTAATCAGGCGGGATGAGTATATTTTCACTATGTTGTGTTTTACTGCTTTAATGTAAGGACCATTTTACAATGCCCACTGACAACGTGCATTTTTAATGCTTTGAAGAGCTATTTTCATAATCATATTTAATTCCAAAAACTCATGTTTGTAAGAAAAGCTTATTATTATTTACAAAACAAACAATAATAAAAAAAAAAACATCGGTACCAGATTGGATTAGCAAGACCATAAAAAAAAAATCGGATCGGAAGCCAAAAAATGTGGATTGGGACATCCCTACTTTTAGGAATGTCACTCTTTTACTCAAGAGGAGAGAAGGAGAGCAGCGTGAATACCGGAGGCTGTAGCAAGGCGAAGAGATACTGCAGCATCAAGAAAAAAGGCACAGCATTTGGGATAGCTAACATTAGTAGTATTGATGACGAACGTGCCCGACCAATGAGCAGCTAGCAGCGGTTAGCAGCGGCTAGAACCAAAAAATAGTACCTGGTTTGGCTTGTGGAAAAGCATTAGAAATGAAATGAAGTCCCATTTATTGTCAGTGCTAAATGCTTTTGTCTGTGATACTATTTACTGTTTTACTATCTAAAGCAGGGGTCACCAACACAGTGCCCGCGGGCACCAGGTAGCCCCCCACGACCACATGATGCGCCCGCAGGCATGCTTTTCATTCAGGTTTTCAGTTAATAATGTGAGAACACGATAAAAAAATGTATTCTGAAACATAAAATGTGAGTTGTGGATACCAGCATTGTGTGAATGTTTTGGTAAATCAAGCATATTTGATCTGTTTGGGTTAAAATAAGGTATGAAAATCATTTCTACAAAAATGAGTAGCTTGTGGCCATTTTCATTTTCTAAGAGTACCTCTCACGAGAAAAAACGGTGGTGACACCTGATCTAAAGGATTACTGTGTGAAGCTCTAATACAGTAGTGAGTTAGTGAACATACCATGGTTGCAGGAGGAGATTTCATTGGCTGACTGAAGGAGGAGGACGGTGGTGGAGATGCCATGTTCTTAGGTTGGGTAGGTGGCACGGCAGCAGGCGGGCTTTGATTGACATTCACCTGACTGACAAATGCAGGACTCTTAATGTGATTGGTGGTGGCCATGTTGTTTGATGGAGCAGGCGGTGCAGGGGCAGCAGCTGGAGGCAGGGGGAAAGTGCTCGTGCCTGATGCAGGGGGAGGTTTTGGCTCTCCACTGGCTGAATAGGGAGACTGGCTTAGGTTCTGGTTGAGTTTTTTGGCCAGCGACGATGACGAAGTAGCTGTTCTTGCTCCAAACGGGGACTTGGGGACCACTGCTGGTGGCAAGTTGTGATTGGCCTGTCGGCTGGTGCGGGCTTTGAGCTCCTCTGCCCACGGTGCAGGAGGGGGGCGGTCTCCCATCTCAGGAGGAGGGAGGAATGACAGAGTTGGTTTGGGTGCTGTTGGTGGAGGACCAGCTGGCTTGGGTGATGTCATTGTGGAATACTGGCTTGGCAACTGTGGATACATGAAACGCAAGACTCTTCAGTTGATTAAACAACAAAACTCTAAAACAAGCTGCTGAAATCAGCTCAGGGGAAGGTGATATCTGGCACGCAACACGTCAACAGTTTTGACTGAGGCACTTTGATAAAGCAAATACTACGCCTCATGTTTGGAGCTTATCAACAGGGCTTCAGCTTTCTGACATTTATTTTACAGATTTGGAGCAAACATTATTGTTCCCTGATCCTGCACCTCCGGCTTGAACTAAAAACACTCCATTTATGGACCTCTGACTGGGTCTCTGGCAGCACATTCTGGCTTCATCACACTCCCCACTCACTCACTCACTCCAGTGTGCAACACTCTCTGCAAGCATCTCCCCACTTTTTTTTTTTTTTTGCTTTCTCTGCCAGCCCAATGTGCTGTGTGTGCAGTTCACTTATCATTGAGCTTTCCACCTGAACTGAGACTCATATAATCAGAACTGGCAATGCTCCACATTATTTCCACTGACCGGCCAAGCCTTTGTTTTAGACAGATATAGATACTATAGTCTGAATCGTTCTCTCGGGTGAGTCAAACCCTGTTGTCATTGTCTCACTTGGCTACCTTTAAAATATATATATATTCTATATTTTTTTTCCATGCCGATAGTGATAACTTTCGGCTTCTGAAGACCAATACCAGTAACTTTTATTTTTGTATAATGTTTTAAAATTGATTTAACTAACTGTTTGTGAACCTGGAGGTAAGAACAACTCAAACAAAGTTGGATTTGACCAACTGTACCTGTAGATTTGTTCTCATCAAAAATCATGGCATCACTAGTATTAACAAAACATTTTTAAAAAAATTGCGGCGGCTCAGATGGACACACTGTGGCTTCAAGGGGTTTACTAGCTGACAAAAGCCGCTATCTTCAACCATAGTAAAGGGCTGGTCATCCCCACCATCAAGGTTTGATATATTGAAGCGCAATGTTTTTTTCCCTTCATGGCAGAGCATTTGGTGATACTAGTATGTGAAATGTCTTCCTCTGAAATAGTGAATGTTTACAAGTGAGCTCAGCGAAGTTACGACAGGCCGTCAACATCATAGGCAGGAGAAAAAAAGGAGCGCTTGATTTGCTTGCCTTAGGGTAACCTCGCCTCTTTGGAGCGTTTTTTGAAATTATCGGCTAATGGAGCTATTTTTAATGTTATTGGATTGGTATAATGTCATAATTCCTGTTATCGGGCCAATAATTACCGTGTACCCCTACGGCGCACTCTGTTCATCCTAACTGTCTTTTAAGAGCCGTTGTTTGTTCAGGTTTAGGTCATCATCTCTGCTTGCTTTTTTTTTTTTTTACCTTAGGGTTGAAGGGGCCCCGCGTCTCCATTTCGGAAAGCAAGTCGGTCAGAGAGTCGATCTGCTTATCAAAACTTGTTTGCTTCTCCATGGCCCTCTGGCAGAGAAAGGATGAGAGGAAAGAAACGCATGAAATAAATTATGGGCCAAGATAATACATGAGCAGCTAAGTGAAAATGGGTTAAAATGATTATGTAATAAATGTGTTCAAAATTTGTACTTAATTTAATTGCATGTCAGAAAGGTATTATTCAGTTAAACTGGCAAGCATAGTACATAAACAGCATTCAATCCTATTCATGAAATACATCAAAAATAAAATTTATTGATTAAACTTATTCTTAATTTATTTTATTTTGTTAATTTTCTCATTCTAATTTCTTTTTTTCCCCCCTTTCGGTGTTTTCCTGATTGATCCCCAAATGCTGTTGAATGCATTATCTAAAACACTGTGGAACAATTATTGGAATAAGTCTTATTAGTCTATGTTTATTTGTCACAGGTCCGGCCTGGTTTACCTGTGGGTGCCCAACAACACTGGGGAGACTAGTGGCGGTGGTGGGGAGAGGTGGTGCAGGTGGCGGCGGCGGAGGAGAAGGGGGTGAGGCAAAGCTGGTCAAACTGGCGTTCTCTCCGAGGGCGGCTGGCGGGGGAAGGTCATCCGCGACAGGGGGTGGAGCTGGGAAGGCCGGAGCGGGGGCGTCAGAGGCAGGAGGAGTTATCTGACATTCGGGGGGAGGGGCTGGCAAGTCGTCATCCATAACATCCATAGAAGGGGGAGGAGGAGGTGGGGGAGGGAAATCTGGAAGAAATAAAAGGGGAGGGGTTGATTGGTTATAATTTGTGACTGTAGGTGTTAGAATAATCAAGGACAAAGTCACCACTGATTATAAGGAGCTGATATGCAAGTGGCATCACAGTAGCCCTGCCTACTGAGTGCAGTGCAAGTTGATGCCTACCAAGATTCTTTGTATGCCATTGCTAAGTCATGAAAAACACAAATTTCTGTACAGTGGCACCAAGTGGAGAGAAGGGTCATTTTCACTTTTGTAACTTTGAACATTTAACAGCAGCAATAATCAACATCCTGAGGGTTTGAAAGCGTAAAATTTCTGTTAAAACAAGTTGACTTCTGTAATGCACCAAGGACATCCTCTAAAAGCTCAACATTAAATGTGTTTGTATTCTCAATCGGCCATTTGCAGTGTTGTCTTGAAATTTTTAAACTACAGATCACCTGAGGGAAGGCAGATGCTGCTCTGCTCAAGTGGCTAATTACACCAGTCCACCTTACTGGATTATGTATACTATGTTTGAACTGAGAAGTAAACTACTCACAACCTTCTGCTGCTGCAGTGCTTTAGTCTTAATTTCATGGTTTGTTCTAAAAAAAAAAATGAGCCGCTTTCCACCAATGTTTTGTCACATTGCCTGCTACATACCAAGAAATCTTCTGTATGGACAGTATATTGTACGGCGTAAATACTCAAATGTAATGTGGGATTACCATCAGAGAGTGAGGGGGGTGGCGGGGGCAGATCGCCCACTCGTCCAATCACACCTGTGCCCACAGGCATCAGCGACGGAGCGGAGGGAGGTGTCAGACTTTTGGGCCGCGGCGGTGCCACCGAGGCAAATTTCTTTGGCTGGTTGTAAAAGGACGGCGTGGTGACCTTGAAGTTGAGCGAGGACGTCACCATGACCGGCTTGCTGCTACTGCTGGAGCTCTCCATCTTTGATATTTATACCTGCGGGGGAACACAACAACATTTTTGACATTTTCACGGCTATTTTAGTAAAATTTGTTTCAAGTTGAAGTTTTATTTGTCATACTGTAATGCAGGTAAACACACTGCCAACAACACGATGAAATGCTTTGGACAAGAAAACCAAAATAAAATAGAAGTAAAAAAATAAAAACAAAATATGCATATGCAGTAAATGGTATTCTAGTTATGTTTTTTTTTTTATCTAACAACATCAATAAAATAACATTTGGCCTCAAACTACATCCCAAAACAAACAAACTAAAAAATCACATTTTTAACCAAAAGTATTGACATGTACTGATGACATGATCACGTTTTAACTCCTGAGCTTGAGGTAAAGCCAGGCAAATTTGAAATTTATTGTGGCCTAGTGTATTAGTTCTGGATTTAGCCATATAACAGAAAAACACAAGATTTTGCAAAATAATTTAGTTACAGACACTATGATCACAAAAGCTTTGTCAAAGGGTCAAGCTGGATTGAGAGGACAATTAGACCATTAGCATTGGACCGTGTACACAGAGCAGATGTGGCTCCCTCAGAAAACTCAAAATATTTATCACACTGTTGTTTATGAGGACATAAATCACACTCCCAAGTGGGTCGCGGATCTTTAAGTAACATTATCATGCAATGTGCGTCAGAAAAAGGGGTCAGCTCAGCTTATACATGCTTGACGTTAAACAAATATTGATCTTACCAGAGTCTATTTACAAAGATTGAAATGGGAAGACCACCAGTTCCAAGTAGGAGCTTTAGTCAAAAGACGTGGTGTCTCACTCATACATTCATCAATAGGTATACTACCAGTCATGCAGCTTAAACAACTCTATGGTCCAATGATGACGACTTGTCACATTCTTCCTTTTTTAGCCTGCTTGCCTACAAGAATACCAGGAAGAACTATGAGTATGTGTCATTTTCAATTCTCTTTCTCAAGACACACAGACTACACTTCAAGTTCTGACACGACAAAAACATCTTGGAGAGCTCTTAAGTATCTAAAGGTGAGGATTGCATAACAAGTTTCTGACATGAACACCCGAAATGCCTTTTCTGGAATGTGTTTAGATTTGTAATACCTTATCAAAGTTGCCATTGTCCCACACAGCCAAGTCTTCTCTGGATAGATGTGTTGTGTTCAATAAAATAAAAAACAAAGTGATGATGCTATGTGGAACTTTAGCAACTCAAGCAGTAGCACATTGAAGGCATTTTATGGGGCTGTTTACATAAGACCTCCCCCCCGAAAAATAAACTGTTAACAAATGACTATTAACAGTGGAAACAGGAACAGGTTGCATGTTTCTTGCTGAGCATTTGTGTTCCTCTTGAGCATGGGATCAACTCAAACATCTGCTCCAACAGTCCCACAGCTAATCTGTCTTGAAACTTGATGCTGGAGATGAGAGAGACCCTTTTGCGGTGAAGAGAAATGTTGCATTACAGCACAATGACATCACCTTCTGTGCGCTGCTTTGCCTGCCCCCTACCCCGAGCAGCGTTTCTCTCCATCTGTGCTGGTTTAATCTTTGCTCTACCTAAATGAGGAACTGTTTGGGCAACGGTTCATCATAGCGTCATTATTCTTTGTATATGTTCCTCATCCTTCAGTCACATGAACCGAAAAGTGTCACTTTGGGCTTGATGCAATCATTTTCACTTTGAAGCTACAATGTAAGATGGCACTATGTAGTCTTACCACAGCACCCAATCACATGTTTTTAACTAGTCCAGCTATTACATAACCTTGACTACGGTAGGAGAGTTAACATAACACCATTGCCATGCGGGATGTAAAAAAAAAAAAAAAAAGCCAACAGGAATGGGATGGTCTACTGCATAACTGGATAATTACCACATTAAATGACAATAGTCAGCATTTTAAGGTCCCATGTGGCTTTGAACGTAGTTCACTGCTTTGTGGCACTCTGTTATCTCTTGAGCTTTGTTTAATGGGTTAGTTTCATAGAGTCCCACGGTCTATGTGATGCGGTTGCTCTTGAAGAGTTTCATGTTCTTAAACAGAATATGAAAGTCAGTGATGGTTCAACACTTAGTAGCCATGAAGTAACCAACTTTAGTTTATATACTGTAAAATTACTTACAAAAATAATTTACTACTGCATAATAAAGATGGCAGATAACATCTGCAGCAGGCTACTGTAAATGTAGCAAAAACTTAATCATGCATTATGGACCCTGTCTGCTCCCTCATTGTATCAGTTTGTCAGTATGTTTTTGGCATAATCTCTTCATTGTTCTGGTGTAAATAGCTCACCCAGTCTACGAGAAAGTGTGTCTTCTAGGCCAGGGTTACTAATGCGGGCACAAACAATCCCCTTACAGGTCACTAGACATCCTTCATCGCGAACCCGTGCTGTGTTCCACCTCAGATCACACGGAACAGCCTTGTCCCAATCAAGTTTCAACACTTGATAAGACAAAACAGAAGTACAACATTCAGATTTCAGGCTGTAAATAGCTCATGCCTCAACTTGTCGAGGCTACAATTAACGGATATATTCCCCTCTAAACTGAAGTTCTTCTAAATATCTTCATTTGCCTCCCATGTGTACTCGGGATTCACAGACTATAATCCTCTCAAACCGTAGCACCACACTGACCTCAGACTAAACCACGACTGGTGTCGCCCTTTACTGTGATAGCAATGTAGCCTTGACTTTTTTGTTGTTAAGATAACACTGAATCAATAACATCTCTGTTAGATGCAACCAAGCAGTGCACTTCATTTTGCCTCAATTGCTGTGTGTTGTCTGCTGTGTTTTCGGTGAATGCTGACTCGAGTCAGAAATCCAACGAAATCAAGTGAGTCTGCAGTGTTTTCACCGAGTTCTCTGCCTGAGTCAGTGTGTTGCAGGAAAGTCAGTTATATCGAGTCTGTGAACCAAATCAACCGAAGCACGAGTCTGCTGTGTTTCTGATGACCAATTAAACATAACCCGAATATGCCTGTATTTCCATGGGTTGCCAGTAAAAGACCTGCTTTAATTTTACCTCGGAATCGCGATTCTTGATTCAGTACAAAGATTAGGATCATTACCCGGTGTGATTCTGAACCGACCTGCTCTATTCAAAAGGCATATTTGCATGGCATGATTAGCTAGGCTCCAGGATTTTTTACAATTCACATGCTCAGAACAAAAATGTCAACGACTGACTATGATGAAATCTCGTAATTATCTAGCGAAGTACAGGTAGATTAAGAATAAACAGTAAAGGAATTCTATAAAATGACACGCTAGCTAGGTCAGGTGCCAGACCAGCTTACCTGATCTTTAACGCCACGTAAGCTAGTTGTGCCGCGAAAAACGGTTCATACGATTTTAGCGTGGTTATTTTCAATGTACATGTATTCCAAGCGAGAACAAAAAAAGCCGACTGAGTTCAATCACTGCGGCCGCCAGCGCCACTCACCTGCCAGTCCCACCCGCTACACGTAAATCTCCCCGGCTGTCAGTCCCTCCAACGGTCACGTTAGCCTAGCTTCGTGAAAGACTAGCACGCCCCCCTAACAAGCCGAGCCTCACGGTGCTTTGGACGTTCTCTCGATGTGGCCAAAGGGATTAACACCACCACAGTGATGGTCTCCCGTAGTATTCTGTGAAAATAACTGTGACAAACCTTTGAAGTAAAATGGGCGTACCGATGCTAGCACGCTAAGCTAACAGAGACAACTTTTTTGTGGCTAGGTCGGTGCTTCCGCATAGCCGCCTTTAATTGTCAATGTACATCAGATGGCAAACATGATAGAACAAGTTGATCCTTTTGAATCAACTTAACGACAATCACCCACAGGTACAGTATAAATAAGTTGTCATAAGATGTGGGCTGTCAATTAAAGCGACGCTGTGATGTTATAGCAGAATGCGTGTCACAAGCCGGAGGATCCTAAATTGACAACAGTCGTCCTTATTAGGTCATTTGTGTCAGGTCATCGTAAAAAAAAACCCACACAGTTAAGTTCTTACCGTGGCAATGCACATGAAGTGGTTCTCCCCTCTATTTCGTTGTGGTTGTTCCTCTCGGTGTAATGATAAGAGTGGCTAGTAGTGGTAACTTCTCCGCCTATCTCCCTCAGTGAAGCTTCCTCTTTCCAGCCGCTAGATCCTCCCACTGTGCGTTTCACGCTGGATAAGGAATGACAGCATCCTTTCAAACAAGTTCTTTCTCGTTTGACTTTGGCTCAGGAGCTATGTAGTACAATGTAAACAGCACCTCTCTCTCTTTCTGTCCAGTCAAACCCCTCCTCCAACACCCCCCTGCTCTCCTTTCTCTCTGGATTCTTGCAGCATTCTTCATTCAATGACATCAACCCTCTTCTAGCCTCTCCTTGTAAGGTCAGAAGAGTGAGGGAATGAAGAACAGAGCGAGAGGGAGGGAGAGATCATGGGCAAAAGAGGCTTGATTAGGTACAGACAACGTGTGCTTGCTTTTTAACACAAAGCCACCCAAGGACTGTGTGTTAAAACACCTTTTGTTTGTATTTCAAAACAAAAATCCGTTCCTGGG
Source organism: Dunckerocampus dactyliophorus (assembly GCF_027744805.1). Lineage (NCBI taxonomy): Eukaryota > Metazoa > Chordata > Actinopteri > Syngnathiformes > Syngnathidae > Dunckerocampus > Dunckerocampus dactyliophorus. The sequence goes on from NC_072825.1 coordinate 9,313,341, forward strand.
TCAAACTGTCACTATCATAAAACCTTTAACTGCACAGGCAACATGGTTTTGGTTTATTTTATATGTACAGTATATTTTGGCAGTCGGTTTAGAGACGCCCCACAAATAGCATACTACGCCGTCCCCTCCTTACGCCCTATAATATGCCTCACACACTAATTAAATGCATTTGAAGTTGTAAAATGCATAGGTACTCACCAGCAATGATAATGAAACATGATTGATAGGACAACAGATGGAATCAGAGTCACAGTCCAGCCTTTCGCCTGGTCGTCAGGCTACCATGACAACCAAGCTTCCGTATCCTGTGACGTCACCTCCATTGCCCTTTACAGTGGCTAGCAGTGGTACGTGGGTCATGACATGACACGTAAGGACATATATGACACTTTTGGACATGTATGACAACTTGCTGCACTGGCAACTGCTTGTTACTTTTTCATGAATAGGGCAGTCAGAAAGTGTTTTTCCGGATGTAAGAAACATGTATCTAAACCGGAGTAATGGGCGTCACACACGGGAGGCAACAAATTCATCGCCATCGCCATCGCCATCGCCATCGCGAAACCATGCACACGGGGGGTGACAAGCGATTGTGACCATCTCCACAGGTGAGCGACGCATTCACATCCAGAGCGAATTGTACGAGTCTCCCACGACTTGATTGTCTGTCAGATGTGGAGGGAATTTTGGGGTATCAAAGTAGTTTAGAGGAGGAAAAGCGGCCGGTGTTGATCAAGGACTATTGCTAGTATCGGCTCTTGCTGGTATTGAAAATAAACTTACAAAAATGTCCGTGTAAATTAATGCAAACATACCTGATATGTTTACTCTGGCGCCAACGAGTTCCCAAGCCGCAGCTTTTTCTTTATGTCTCTATATTCGTTTTTTAATTTTTTTTTTTTAGAAATGTCAAATAGCTCCGGGAAATCTGACACAGCAAGTATTGCGTGCTAATTAGCATCCTCTGCGCTCATTGATCGATCAATGAAACTCCCACTGATTGGCCCTCGTATGGGCGACTGCGATGAAAAGTTGAAAATTTTTCAATGATCGCGTCGCATGACACACATGAGCACAAACTTTCACACGCACGAATGTCGCGTGTGGCTTGGCTGGATGGTGACACGCGATAATCGCCCAATCGCGCAGGTTCCATCGAAAATGAATGGAGTCAAGGCGATGTCGCCTCACGTGTGCGGCGCCCGTAAGGCAGCAATGGAAAGATGTTTTGTTTTGTAAGGACGCACCTCATTGTTACTGCTCCTCTGCTCTCGCCACTTCGACAGCTGTTTTATGAACAAAGCACAGTTTGAGGCCACAAATGTTAGCAACACTAGCATATCTATGTAAGCAACGATGCTCACATTATAGTCAAATTGTAACAGCAATGTTATGATAGGTTTGCCTATGCGCGGAAGAAAAACAAAATGATCAAACTTACAGTTCGCATGTCTGGTGCTGAGTGATGGAAAGTTTGCAGAAATTTATTTTAACGTGTAGTGAAGCCTGATTTATTTTTTAAAAGAAATATGTTCTCCGTAGGCCGCACGGTGGTCTAGTGGTTAGCATGTTGGCCACGCAGTCACAGTCTGGAGATCGGGAAGACCTGGGTTCGAATTTCCGTTGGCCATTTCTGTGTGGCGTTTGCATGTTCTCCCCGTGCGTGGGTACTCCGGTTTCCTCCCACATTCCAAAAACATGCATGTTAGATGAATTGGCGACTCTAAATTGTCCATAGGTATGAATGTGAGTGTGAATGGTTGTTTATCTATATGTGCCCTGCGATTGGCTGGCGACCAGTCCAGGGTGTACCCCGCTTGTCGCCTGAAGTCAGCTGGGATAGGCTCCAGCATACCACCACGACCCTGGTGAGGAGAAGCGGCATAGAAAATGGAAGGATGGATGTTCTCCGTAGTGGTGGGCGTATACACCGGGCGGGCTCATCTAGCTGGGGGCGGGGCAGAGGCAGTATCATGTCGATGGGGAAGGTTTTTCATTCATGACATCATGAAAACTGAACTTCTAAGGCTTCAGTGCCGCTTCTCTAAAAAGTGAAACAAACCCATGAGGGAGAGATGATAGATTTTTGTCACGTTTTGGTGTTCAGAAACAGGCACTAAGGATGCATATTATGCATATAGGTCATCATTAAAAAGTTATTTAGCATCATGGGGAAATAGAAAAATGTATTTTCCGCTCCTGCCAAGCAAAAATTGTGAAAGCAAAGGAGGCATATCTCTCTCCTGGTTTCTGCCACATGCAAATGTTCACTGGCTAACTGAATTCAAGGGAGTGGTCATCGTTGGAATTCGATCCTGCTATTGTCCCACAAGAAATGTTTCCCAGTCTCTTTCCACTTCCACTGAGACCAAAAATGTGTCAAACCCTCCAGAAGTTTCCTTAAAGGAAAAAGGCTAGGTAATAATGAACGTTCTTTCTGCTCCCAGCTGCAAGCATCGTCATGGTGACAGAAGTTCTGAGAGTTAGGATCGGGCAGGGAGAAGGCAGCTGTGGGGTCCAGCCAGTGTGGAGGTATGAGGAAGAAAAAAAATAACACAGTAGGCTGCTACAATCAGAGCCAGACAGCCTGGAATGCTGCCAAACCATGGAATGAACCTCTACCCCCAACTCCCCCTCATCTCTCAGCCTGTCCTCTACACTGCTGCACTTTTATTTCCCTTTCCATCTTTCTTTCCGCTCCTCCCTCTTCACTCTTCACCTTCCCGGCTGTCATCAACACCTGAATGTTATATCCTCCTATTTCCCCACTGGGAAACCAGGAGGCCAAGATAATGTTTCAAAATGCTAATGTATTGATAAATGATATTGACCCTACCTTATCAGCCAGGAGTCTGCTCACATCACAAAATGAAGCCATTAACCAGAAATTCCAGGCATACTTTAAACAGGATGAGGACCTGCCTACCTGAGAATATGGAAACATTTTACTTCTGCATTTTACTTTGGCTTCTATGCAAAGCACTAAGGGTGGGGCGGGGGTCTATTCAAATATCAACAGTATAGTACAGATACAATACAATAGTACAGAGTGTAGAATTAATATCTGTTTTTAGTCATGTTGTTTATATCGTTACATGGTTGACATTGTTTTCGTACGCCCCAGTTTTGATACGATTCGGTTTTCTTCAAAGATTTTGCCCAAATTTTGCCTCGGTTTTAGTGCAATATTGCATGTAACAAAGTAGTCCGATTGCCCCGTACTGCCCAAAAAGCACCCTGAGCTTTGCTGACTCACTGTCCATGCATTTGTATTGATTTCAGTAAGCTCCACCCATTCGTCATAAATATTTTGCATTGTTTTTTGCATGTAAAACTATAATTATTCTCTATAAAATGTATTTCTGTAAATATTTTTGGGTGCATGGAACAGATTAATTGGATTTGCATTATTTCCTATGGGAGAAATTACAGAGATTTTCGTACGCTTCAATCTTTGTCGAACCTCTTGGAATAAATTAATAACAAAAACCGAGGTACCACTGTATATACCTGTATATATATTGTGATACTGTTTATGAACAAAAAGGTCACCTGAGGGAATAAGTCATTGGACACAGGAGGGCAAAAAGCCCCAAAATTTGAATGAGAACCAGTAGTAGTTTTTGCTTTTGTTTGGCTATTTTGCACTACTGTATTGACTTTATTTTACTCAAACAATTGTATGTAATAATAGGGAACAAGGAAGTAATTTTATTATTTTGTTGATTTGTTTGAAAATATTTGTTTTGTTTACCTGAAATCTTCATCGTGTTTCACTCTGGTTTTAATCATTGTCAACAAATTAATCACAAAATCTTTCAGCTATCTTGAAAACTGTCAAGTAAAAAGTACGGGTATCTGCAAAACCAGCATTGCATTTACTTGGTTATCACAAAATCGCCCACCCCTTCAATGCATCTCTTAACTACACTTCCGCCTTCCACCTACAGGGGTCAGGACTGATGCACCACAGGCAACCAGACATACAGTAAATGCCTTGAGGGAGAAGTCTCCCCAGATTCCCTCTCTGACAGCAAGTACATCTGCATCAGTTAGAAATAAGATAAAAGACTGAGATGAAGTGGAGCCAATGAGGTACTGACACAGCTGATAAAGACAAAGATGGATAGCAGTGAGGATAAGGGGCAGCAAAAACAAGCCTTGAAGAGACTCGCATAGGTGGCCGTCTAGACGAGGACATTTGGGGCAAGAGGGAAGGGTGGGTAATTTCAGGAGAGGAGGACGGAGAACTGTAAATAATAGAGGAGAGTTGGGAACTCCTTGTACGCAAGATTTTGGCTTGTGTGGTGCAGACTCCCAAACAATATGCTGGAGAATTCAAGTCTTTAACCTGAAGAGTTTCTTGACTTTTTGTGCCATTCAGTTTTTGATTGTCATGCCTTTTTTTTTTTCACTGTGTTGAATAAATAGCACGTGACCTTCTCCAGAGGATATTTATTTTGAAAACATTTTTATTGTCACCTCTGTTCCTTAAATTAGCCTAAAATGGCAACGCTACACAAAAACCAACACATTGATTGCTCTCCACAAAAAATTTCCCATTAAAAATGCAATTTTTTATCCCCACATTCCTCCCAACATACATTTAAGAGTTCAATATTGACTAGTGTACTTTGAGTTTTAATTTATTTATTTTTTAATCTGACAATGAACAATGCATGAAAATCAATGTTGCTGCCAATCATTGAACTATCTCAAGGCCTGATAATAGTAAGCAGGGGTGTCACAAGCCCTCGTGTTGCAAGATTAAAACGTGACAAGATTTCTCATTCAGAAAAAAACTCATGGGCCCTAGGCCTGGGACAATAATAAATTAATTAGTCACACAATAAATGAAAATGATTTTGAAATATATTACCATGTGCATGTGTGTCTGTTTTCCTCGTCTATTGCCTCCAAACAGGCAGAAAGAGGATACACTCTGTGCTTTGCTTTCAGAACCTTGGCGCGTTTTCCATAGAACAACGGCATGAACAGAGTGAGCCCTTCTGTCTGTCATACAGTCTCCTTGTCTCGGAGGTGAAGGTGGGGCCGGTAGCAGAGGAGTGTAACGGAGTAGAAATTAAATGTGCAGATGGCAATATATTGTCATATATTTTTTCATTGTACTTTTCTTAAAAGTAATGTTACAATCTTGTCCCGTCTCGTCGAGCCAATCCCATGTATCATCTCATCTCGTGAACTGAGTGTCTCGTGACACCCCTAATAATAAGCAAATACCCCTTCAAATTAAGTTTATGGTTTGTTTTTGGCCTTTAACCCCTTAGCATTCTGGAATTTTTGGGCTAAAACACCTAAAAATGTAAGCCCGAAGCAATTGTAAATCTGTCATTGCACCATTTCAGTAGAGGCATGGCTATAGGCTCCTTTGAAGACTAACAAGCTGAATTTTTATACCCAATGTTCAGGATTCAGTGGTACTGAGACCGAGGAACAGGAGTGAGAAGAAGTGAGACAGACTTTTAGCCTATATTTTTTTTCAGACCAATATATTGTGCCTTAAAATCATTTGTTTAGTGGTATGGCCTGGATAACATAACGGGATCATAGCTTGAGGCCTTATCTAATGCCATGTCAAATTTGACAATGATACTACAAAAAGTGAAAATTTTACACTGGTTTTGCTAAAGTTAGGATCAGGTGTTACAAAGACGTTCCATTTGGACACACTTGGCCAAAGCCTTCACTAAGTCCATGCAAACAAAGTACCGTAACAAAGTTCCAACGCTTCCTGACACTGTATCTTGTCTTTCAAGACCATTTTGTCATGATTGTTTGTAAGATAAAGACAGAAAGACAGATGCAACACTGGTACACTGTTGACATTCAGGCCACTTTTTGTTGTTGTTGTCCTGTCTAGCCAATGGAGCAAATAGTATTGTTGATCTACATGCCCTTACATGCTAAACAGTTTTTCTCTGCCAGGGAAAAGTCTAAGATACTGTTACATAGATTTCATTTGCCTTTATTTGATGTTTGTTGTTTTGTAAATTTGGAGTGGCCGGACCGGAGCAGGAGGGGTAGAAGAAGAGAAAAAAAGACAGAGGGGGGAGTCTGAGGACAAGAAGGGGGACAGTACAGAGAGAGACAACAACAACAGCAACAACAATTGCAACAACAATAACAACAGAAACAAACAACAGGACTACATCAGCAAATGTCTATAACAGCCATAAAGTCTAGGCCTAGGCTACCAGCACTTATTAGTTCGCTGACGAAGCTCTTCGGATGAGGAGCGAAACGTCCGACACCTTCTTCACAGAAGTACAGATGACGTCTCAAGAAGCCTTTCCCTCGATGGTCTATAATAGAAGTAACAAAACAGCCACAGTGATAGCACTGTATTGAGACAGTTATACTTATTAGTGGTAACAGTAACAATGAAAATAATAATAATGATCGTAATAATGACGATTGATAATAACAATTACTGTGTAATCTTACTGCCGACATCACCATCAATGTAATTAAAAATAACAACATGACAATACCATGAATAAATCAGTGAGTCGGGCCGCCCACCACAGCACAGACCAGGGCAAACCATAGGCCGCAGGCCACACCCCAGGCCGCACCTAGCCCACCAGGGCACGCAGTCCGTGCCGGACAACCACTCAAAAAAGGCACCCCAGCACCCCAACACAGGATTTCCCGCTGGTGATAGCGCCTACAACGCCACCCCCAAACCGCCACACCCCAATGACTGGCCACATGCCTTGAGGCAGCCTTGGCCGCCACCAAAACAGCAGGAAGCGCACCCCACACGACACACACACCAGCACAGCAGTCCAAGGAGCCACACCACAGCGACCCCAAGAGATCCGAGCCCCCCACAGAATGGAGCACGGCCGCACCCATGAAGCATGCAAGCCCAAAGCGCCAAGGAGGGACTGAGAAGCAAGCACCACGCAACAGGGCCCACGAGAGGAGTGATACCCCGGATATCAGGGATACTGTCACCACCCCACCCCCACCCATCCACCAATATGCGAGGAAGGGGTCCGCCCTGGGGTCAGACAGAACAGCACACCCCCGCCCTCTTAGTCACCGCCCACTTCGTAGGTCCTTTCCCTCAAAACCAAACCATCCAGCATTCCCTACTATTCACCCCCGCCCCAACCCTCCCTCATCTCCACTTGCCTCAACTCTAAATCTTCTCCACTTGTGTTCTCTATCCATTGCTCCATAAGTACAAGCCAATTTAGGCTTGCTGTCAGGCACACCCCCCTTCAGGCCACACACTTAACTAACTTTGTGGCTCCTCTTGGGTAAAATGTGACTCTAATTAAGCACATACAGTAACACACACGCCGGCAACAGTCTGATTTGCCGGAGCGCAAAAGAAATATCATTTTGACATTTAAAAAGCTGCGGGAAATGTGTGTTTTCAAAGTTAGTTGAATCAATCTATTTTCTTAAAGTGAAAACCAACCTTTAGAAATGACTAAGATAGCAGACATTTAAATGCATCTGCTCACGTGTCTTTCGAGTGCCACAACCAAACAGGATTAAATTAGTTCATGCAGAAGCAGATGGACGGATAGTGACGGCTACATGGAAGTCGGCGATTACAGGAATGAGTCAGCCGTGATAAAATCAAACAGGAGCATCTGTAGTTAAATACAGCGCAGCATCATCATCACCGTAACGTCGATAAGAAAGCGAGCGCGGCTCTGACAGAAACATGATAGAATTCATCCGAGTCGCGCTTGTGTTGCAAGGCATTCTCATGTTGGCATGCACACGTCGTTAGCAGCGGTGTAAACATGCACGAGGGAAGAGTTGTGTGCAAACAAACATGGCAGAAAGGCACGCCTCTCGCTTTGTGAGTGGCCTATGCATCATGGGCCGGATTAGTGTCAAGAATATCTTCCCTCTGTGGCTGACCTTGTGTTGCACTGATAGTCCATGACATAGATCACCACGTTTTCACAGGTGCGCCGCATGTGTGCACGTGTGGGAGTGAGTCGGAGGGAAGCTGACACTGCTTGTGCTTCCATTATAATAAAAATTGTGAAAACACAGGCACTTTAGTGTGGCACTTTTGTTGCTAAGTAGGCATCCCTAATACCTTAAAATCTGAAAGGATGCAGTAAACTCACTATCCATGCACCTCATTTTTTCCCATAAAAAACGCTACATTGTAAACACCAACTGGTGTTTAAATTGTGCTGGACAATTATATGATCGTGATTGGTGATCGTGATGAATTTCAGGTCCATTATGGTGACCAGATGATACAATATTTACTTGATCAAATCCGGCGGAAATGTCCATGACAACCAACAGCCAATCAGAGTCAACCTTTTCCTGCTCTACTTCCGTTTGTAAGTTGCCGGAGAAGTGAACAGAATTTAAGGGAAGCAAAATAGATGTTATCCCTCAGCTGCCAACTCTTCCGGATTGTGTGCTAGATTTCCGGAAATTGCCCTTGCCTTCGGACATCCCGACTGGCGTTAAAAATGTCCCGGACTGTGATGTTTTTGTGTGGACATAATGTACTCATATACCAACCAAACTGTGAAAAGAAGACAGACATACAACATACATATTGTGTGACTGTGTTATGTTCAGATCGTCGGCTTTGAAGAGCGCCACTGAAGCTGCACTCGAGGTGGCTACGAGCTAGCTTTTCAGCTGCATAAGAGTGTACAGAGTGCAGCTAGCATCCAGCATCAATCGCTCTCTAGCTTGATCGGCACCATCACAGGTGTGCCGATGTCATGACCTCCAAACCATATTAGCAGAAGTACAAGGACCAGTATCATGGTGAATTGCCGCATGTTGATTAATCTGTCAAAAAGAAATAGCACGCATTCTGCAGCATGTGCAGCGTTAATGTTTGCATTAAGTGCGGGGGCCGAAATGATCTTTTCTAACACATTGCCTCTGTAAAGTCCAAAGATGCCGCTAAAGCCAGAGACAGTAGTTCAGGTGAGTTCATGTTCGGCAGCTAGTGGGCCAAATCTGGCTCGCAAATAACGTCATCAGACCAGCCTGCGAATGCAGCTAAAAACTTGCTAACATTTTTTGCAACAGATTCCTCAAAACAGCATATCAATGAATTTGAATATTTTTAAAGCTAAATTATTTCAGTAGTTTAATTGAAAAACTGAAACTCTTCCACCACTTCCACACAGAGTGAAATATTAGAATGGATTTTATTTTGATGGTATTATAGTCATATATAATATATTATAGTTAACAACTAATAAAAAAAAATTTCAAAAATTGTCAAAAAGTTCAATATTGTAAAGTACCGGTTCAGGCACTATTTAAAAAATGAACTGCAAAAATATCCTGAGCCTTTCATTGGTATGTTTGTCTTAACTGAACTCATGAAATCAATTACGTACATTTTGCACCATATTCTGATTTATTGAGATGCGCCTCTATAAAAGTTCATTTTAAAACTCCCATGTGCCACCTACTGGATGGCACACACCAAATGTTGGCAGCTCTGTTATCATACCATACCACAGTTTACAATTACAATTTAAGAAAAAGAATATAACAAATAGAATTTGTTTTTTTTTTAAACTGGGGACCCATTGAATTTCCCAGGGACCCACTCAAATCACCACCTGTGAGTCCCATGATGACCATACCCTGCTTTTGCTCATTAGGGTCATGGGTGAATTGGAGCCAATCCCAGCTAACTTTTAGGTGCGAGGTGGGGTACACCCTGGACTGGTCGCCATTCAATCACTGGGCACATTTTGGCAAATACCCATTCACACTCACACCTACGGAAAATTTTTGGGGGCATATGGGAAGAAGCTGAAGTACCTGGAGAAAACCCACGCATTCGCAAGATGAACATGCAAATTCTACAGAGGGATGTTACAAGAAAGATTGCAACCCAAATAAGCAACACAGTAGGGATGTATGTAGTTTTTCATCCTTTACAATATATACATGACATACACTTTTTGCTTTGTCCACTCTGTAATGGAAGTCACACACACATTGTCTCCACACCTCTCTTGCACACTCGACTCAAATGTCCTCTCCCCATCTGTCCCGTGTATCTCTCCTTCCTTCCTTCTTGACTCGCCACCAAGTCCACATAACGCGAGTGACCACACACATACACCCCTCCTCCGCACACGTCTCCTTCTCACCGTCCAGACTGTGCCTGTGTATTCATTCTCTGCATACTGTCACACACAAGCATTTGTAATCGCCAAAGAGAAGAGGGCAAAAAACAAGAGATAGAAAATCTCACATTTCAGCAACCATTTTTATTACCGTGTATCTTGTCAAGGGACAATATTATCGAAAGTAAACTTGAGATATACGTTAGACTAGTCCGTGTACAACAGGAATGTCTTAAATGTGGCACAGCTCGTAGCATATTCTAAAAATATAATTTAACAAGAAAACTTAAAAATGTCAAATGTATAAATCATCAGTAATTTCACAAAAATAGTCAAAATATTGAGATAAACGGTTGTAATCTAAACGTCATCATAATTGTAAGAGAACAACATCGTCATATTATGAGGAAAAATAACATCATTTTAGTAGCATAATGGTAAAGTAGTGGTAAAGTTGTAATTTTTGGAAAAAAGAACAAAGGCAAAATATGGGATATAGAGTCATAATTATGAGAATAAAATTTACAAGAAGACAGTTGAAATAGTCTTCAACCCAACAGCTGTAGAAATTGAAAAAGCAGCAGTAATTTTATGAGAATAAGTGAAAATATTGAGAGAAAATTCTTATTCTAACGAGAAAAAAAGTTGCAAGAATAACCTCTTTAAAACATTATGAAGGAAATAATAATAATAACAGAGTTGAAATATTAAAGAAAAAATACACAGTTTTTTATCATTTGTAATATTATGAAAAACAAAACAAAGTTGTCATTTTTGGAAAATTAGGTTGGGAAAAACATTATAATATTATGGGAATAAAGTCAAAATATTACAAAAAGAAATTTTACAAAAATGGTTTAAGAAGAAAAGTTCACATAAAAAACAACAACAGCAAAAATGGGAAAAAAAGAGCCAAGACCAAAGTTCCGACTCCATCCAACTACATTTTCCCTACAGTTGTCCCTCATTTATTGTGGTAATAAATTTGTTAAGACAGTGATGGTAAATAGATGATAAATTTCTGCGAAATACGATTCAATATTAATAAATTGAATATTTTCATAGTTAGAGCGTGGAAAACCTGTTCCTGACCTTCTAAAAACGTTTTTTAAAATTACAGTATTAGAGCCCTGTAGACATTAAAGGAAAACTACACTTTTGGGGGGAAATTTTGCCCATTATTCACAATCCTTATGTGAAACGTGAACACATATTTCTTTCCTTTTTCTGTGCGTTCCAACAAAAGAAAAGTTAGTGAGAGCGAGCTAACAACGTCATGGAAGGTACCTATTTTTGACGTTAAAGCCCTAATAAAACTGGGTCGATATCAACAAAAACTAACAATACTGGCACACTGATACAACAAGCAGTTGATTCCATACTCCGCCCCACCACGTCTATCCAGCAGCTACCAAACAGAGCCCACGTGATCACAACAACTGCGTTTGCTAGCGTGCTAACAAAATAGCAAGAAATAGAAATGATGTCGGTGTGGCAGTAAAAGGACGTTGTCGCTGAGTGCAATACTTGTCATGCACAAGTTTCCTGTGGTGGCACAGAACTGGGGGAAGTTTAATGATGAACTTCATCGTGTTGGTGGTGAGTAATGTTCGGTGTAAACGCTTCATTGAGCACCTTGAACCTTGCTATACAGTATTATGCCCAGCTGCCACTACATTGTGGATAAAACTATACCCCACATGCATACCTACTGTTGCTGACTATTGTTCTCTGAGCAATATCACATGATCAAGCTTTTTCCAATATTCCATACTACTGAATAAATAATAAAAAATATAAGTACAATTTGTGTTGATATCGGATAAATGTCAGTATCGGCCAATATTCAAGGCTGCAATATCGGCATCAGATTGGAAATGAAAAAGTTATATTGGGAAACCCCTACTTTTGGTGCAAGAAATCGATACAAGATGTACACTGACTAAAGTACAGTATATCCAAGTTTACTTTGTATTGTCCTGAGAGAAGATAAAAGAATACGCAGAATGAAGAAAAATAAACATGCTTGTTGAAATGTGAGGTTGTACTCATCTTTGTGAGATACTGTAAGAAGGGAAGTTTTAGGCATCAGTTTGAGGAGGACATTGAGGTGAGATGAGGTGAGATCTAAAGATGTTATTCAGTGTGTATACAGAAAGCAAGAGATGAGTGAGAGGCTGAGCAGTACTGAGAGAGAAAAAGCGAGAGGGGTGTGAAGGAGACTTCCTTTTGTTTGTTTTGTTCCCTCAGATTTCTAGTGCTGTACTGTATATGTGAAGGCGAGATGGGCGATTACGAGGGAGATGGAGAGGCGCGAGGAGACAGCTGCTGTGCATTGTCAGGCTGAGCGCACACAGAGGGAGACAGACAGAAAGAGAGAGAGAGAGAGGATCCCCCATTTTAGCTCAACAATATTACAGCAGTGCAGAGATATCTATAACAATGGCAGCCGGCCATTGTTTTTTTTGTTGTTGTTGTTATTGTGCTATTGATCCTCGTGGCAACCTAATACACACACAGTCAATCTAATTGTTGTTTTAAGCTCTCGTTAGACTGGCTGTTTTCCCCCACATGATCAGTGAGTCATATAGTTTGACTAAATGTCATGATTACAGCAAATTAGAGAGTTGAAACTGGACTTTGGCTGCAATATCGACAGTGTAAATAATGCCTTTCCTCTTTATTTAGTCATCCATTGCCTCCAGGCATACTGACTTACCAACCGGATCTAAGACACTGCACCGAAGAGAGAGCGGGATGGAGCGACAGATGAAGAGAGAGAGAGAGAGAGAGAGAGAGAGAGACAGATGAGAGAGAGAGCGAGGGAGGACGAGTGGCCGGGTAAGCACAGGAGAGAAAGAGAGCGCACAGGAGAGCAGGAAAAAAAAACAGCGGAAAGGAAGAGAGTCGCAGGAGGAAGAGGGAGAATGCACGGCGTCTGGCTAACTCTTCCATGCTTGTATCCAGGGCCTTTGTGAATACACCATGGGATGCATCGGCTCCAGGAGACTGAGTAAGCCCCACTTCTCTCGCTCGCTCATTGCGGAAAAAAAGTAGGGGGGGGTTGGGGTAAGGAAGGAGGAGGATGGAGCTGGGAGGTTGTGTTGGTGGGGTGTCCTGCAGAAGTGATGCTGTGTATTATTGCAGGGAGCAGGCTTTATGTTTATGCATGCATGAGATGTTGTGGTTCTTGCTCTGTGCAGTGTTTAAGAACGCTATGGACGTTGTCACAGAGGCTATTTCATACAGTATGCAGGCAAGATGTCAGAGACGATATGTGTTAAAATGTGTGTGTGTGTGTGTGTGTGTGAGAGTGTACATCACCCCCCCACCACCTCTGTGCTCCCCTCCTCCCATCCCTTGATTTATGATGCTGTTTGGCAGTATGTATATGTGTGCGAGTAGGAGGCAGAGCGGGATGGAGAAGGGAGAGGCGGGAGCTTATTTATAGGGCGACATGGCTTGGAGGAAGAGAGACGGGGCGGAAAAAAAAGAGAAAAGTGATAATGCCATTGTCGGAGGCGTTTGCAGTTTGTTATTATTTGCACGAATAATAGGGATAAGGCCGGGATAATCAGACAAGCAGCAGAGGAAGAATCTTTGCGCTGGCAGGCAAGGAGGGAGAGAGATGGTCGGATGGCAATGAAGAGAGGGAGGGGCGAATACATGCAGGCGAGGGTGTGTGGGATTGATGGGAGTCTTCAGGTGAGAGCCCTCCAGAATAAAAACACACGTAGCAGGTTTAGACAATCGGCATCAGGGCTGCAGCACAGCTGGGGCAGGCTGGTTAGGGTGGAATATTGCTTTTTACAGCAAACAATGAGGACTGAATCACACTCACAGGTAAAAATAAACACACTTCCTTTCGGTGTTAAATATTCATGAGCCACTTAGCACGAGGAAGCTCTTATACTTATTTATGGCCAAGAAGCGTCCGCCTGAACTCCACAATTAAATGTCACCATGAACACGGCCCACCCTTTGCAGGGTCAAGCATGTCAAAAGCAGGTAAAAGGGCTTCTAGTGTCTCTCTGAGACACTAGAAGCCCTCTTTCTCCAACTTGAGGTAAATTCTTGATGAGGACTGATTTAAAAAATACACAACTAGCGCAAATCTTAAGAAAAAACCTCACCGCAACTTATTGTAGCAGGAGCAGTTCAACCAGATTAGCGTGTTTGGCACGTTGTAGAGCAAGCGTAACAGTACAAGGTTGGTGTCGAGACGAGAGCCAAGCAACTCCAGTTTGGAGGAAAATCTTGTAATAGGAATAAACAACAGGGGATTTGGAGGGTGCCATTGTTATCAGATCGTTGGCTCCACATGCTGATCCTCATTTTTAACACAAATGATCAAAGAAGCCAAATAATCCAAAACGACAGCCCGGCTAATATCATTGCCACATTTGAAATAGGGGGTAAGTGATGATGGTTCCACAGGCTTAACATATTTTTTTGGGATTATATAAGCTTTATATAGGTTAATAATAGGTTAAAACATAGATGATGAATCCAAAGGAGCTTTACAATGGAGACAATAGCAGCTGGAATGTCTGCATCTGATGTGACATCTGATGTAAACAATAGAATCAGTAGCAGCAGCAGCACGGCTAATGTGAGGGCACGGTAGTGTTTATCCTAGGTGAGAATAGCTTTAGTGTGCACTATTGATCAGGCTTCTCAGCTGCAGTCCAAGCTGCCAAGCAATGATCAACAGGAGGGAAGCTCCTGCACAAGAGTACCTTGCATGGTTCTGTCGATAACTGTGTCGCTATTTCAGAATGTGCTGAGCACCAATTCAATGGTATCAGAAGCTTATTTCACAAAGAAATACCACAAAATTGCTTAGAGTTGATGTGGCATTTATTCGCCTGTGCCTTTTTATACAGAACCCAATGAAGCAGGATATTGCTGTGTGTGCTGTGACACATCAACATGGCATCCAGCAATAAGACAATCGCACAACAACATTGTGTGATGTATTAAAAACTGCGACAATTGCTTTCAACGCAACAGGACAGGAGAATTGCCTCAGGTGATAAACTTCCCAGTGTTGAAAACCCTTACACACAAGCTTCCTCCCACGTCTATTCCGGCTCTAATGCTACCTCAAAAGGTGCAAAATGGCAAGATCAATTTAAAATAAAAAAAAAAAACAGAATAAAGCCGTCTTGAAATGGAGTGTAATTGAGGCAAGTATTCGTAATTTCTTCCCAAAATCATTACACACAGGAAGCCTATTGCGTCTGTTATGACACTGATAGTACCTCGGTAGGTGAAAAGCAGCATACACTTGCACCCATTTTGTCTCTGCATTGTCCCACAATTTACAGTGGCAGTGTGTCATTTACACACCTGAAAAGCATGAAGACTAGTTTGCACACTGTTTGCATTCTGATTACGCAAAATTGACTTATGTGAACACAATTCGTCACCGAAAATGGTGCACACTGGCATGAAATAACCACGCGAGATCACGACTTACTTACACCTTGTCAAGTACTGTTTACGTCTAATGCACGACAACATTATGCGCAACATGCATTGTCACCACCACTTCCCGCATCCATGAAGGAGTTGTGGCATTATTTGGTCCCGCTGTGTTTCGCGTGAGGCCACACAACAGCAGGCATCACCCCGATAGCTTCATGAATTCCTCTATTTGCTAGGGACCTACAAGATATTTAACTCCAGAGAAGAAGCTTGTGCAAAAAAGAACGGTAAGTCTATATTTTTACGCAGCTGCAGCTCGACAGTGTGCAAAGAGCAGGAATGAGGGAATAAACTGGAAAAAAAAGGGGCCCGGACAGTGTGGGAATTGCTTACTAGAAGACATCGCTTTTGGGCATTATGATCACTTATAAACAGAAATGCACAAGGAAGATCCAAGAGGATACAGAATTACTTGAGAATTCACTCCAACTTGCTTCAAGAGGTGGTGGAAAAGTTAACCCGTTCATGTGAATGAGACACACAGAGGCACTCTTTGATACGCACCACCCGCATTGTTTGCACGTACAGTAGGTTGCGGTGTGTTCACGTTGCATTCACGACTAGTTCACCGAAATTATGTTTGCCACAAATTTAGAACATGTCAAGATTTTCTTTGAGCACTGGTACACATACTTTACAGCTTTTTAAGACCAATTTGTTCATTGGCACGCAAAATTGGGTACCACTGCGAGGACAAAGTGCGTACAAGTGTAAACGAGGATAAAAACTGTCAGATTAAAAGGAGCTTGTTTTAGCAATATCCTCCCAAAGTCATGCCATGGTACAATACAACTGTGACAAGCAGTAATAGTGAATAGTGTCATGTTGCCACACCAAAGTAGAGAAAGTGGAATTTTAGTTTTGTACTGTATTCCAGTTGAATACAATGAATAGTGCATCCATCCATCCATTTTCTGTACCACTTGTCCTCAGTAGCGTTGCGGGTATGCTGGAGCCTATCCCAGGTGTCTTTGGGCGAGAGTGCCATGCAATGTGGCTGATAAAAACCCATAACACCGAAAATACCACTTCATTGTAATTAAATTGACCAGCAATCCATTGTTGCATTGATTAACTGATTGTTTTAAACTAAGAATTATATTGACTCCTCGGCCCCTTTTAAAAGCTATTTAGCCTGCGCCTCCTCAGCCCCACTGGGTCATGTGACAGGGATGCGCAGGGCATCCATCACCCCTTCAGACAGCAAAGGCCTTGAGAAGAACAAGTCGATGTGTGGCGCAAATTCTGTTTTACCTCATCAGCAGGGGAAAGGCACAAGAAAATATCTGTTGACAAAATGTGTGAAAATAACTGTACTTTGTGTCTATGAATCAGCTTTTTCCGAGGACATAGCATTATTCATGCTTCATTGAGAGCAAAAGTACCAATGCAATTATTAGTAATGGTACTCATATTGTTCCAGCACCACTGTGAAGCACACATTAGATGCTTTGCCGTTGATATTATCAGCAGTATCTGTGCTAGAGACCACACATCCGAAGCATTTTCCCATATCCAGTTACCAGGTCACATGATACCTGGGAGTGCTAGAAACATAAATCATTGCATAAATCAGGGCATTGTTTGTGCTGTGAATCTAACTGCTTTGGCTCAGGTAAGCAGCACGGAAATAATAGAACAGAATGTGGGGCATTGTGATAACTCACCTTTATCTGTAGACTTTGTGTTTATTTTGACACGGTATAATAAATGTCAGTTCGACACTAACACTTTTTCATACAGTTCATCACACACTAACGATTCAGTGTAGTCTGCATTTGTGCATGGAGCCATTTGCATTCACGTATACAGTGGAACCGTAAAAGTCAAACACAATCCGAGTTATTTGTATTTACAACCATTTTTCTGGAAAAAGAAGTCAAACTGTCGCCATCATAAAACCTTTATTAACTGTACAGGCAATGTTTTAAGTACCATTATAACTTTCTTAACTGTCACTCAAGTGTAAAAAGAAGCTGACTGCTGTCTAAGAGCTATGTAAAAGGAAATTACATAATTCTATTCACCCTGTTCACCACAGGCAATGAGGCATAGCATTTAAGTATCTTGCTGAGAATCAAAGTCTTGCTTTAAACATTCTCATTTGTAATACAAATTTTTTACAAATTTTTTACTTTTTACAAATGCGTTTGTAAAAAGAACTGTGAATTTCTCTTTGCAATTAATACAGTCTCTATGTGTCTCTACCTAAATATATACCGTATTACTCACCATTACCTCTGATGACACGTGACATGGTGATGAGCATGCAGAGGGAGGATTACAGTGTGTGCTTGGGAGGTCAGTCTCCTTATATTAGGACCAAACACAGCTGACACTTTGCAGTGTACATCATGCAAGCCAAGACAGACACGTGTTCCACTTTCTTCCCTACGCCACCGCTACGTTGCAACGTGTTACATTTTCAGTGGTACCTGTTCAGAAAGCCAAAGAAAAGGCAGAGCACTTCCTTCTGATGCTCACTGTCTTGTGTGATATGGAGATGTTTTTGAGCCGCATTAAAGGTGTATTTTTTCATGAAATTTCTGATAACTTTCCATATTGTGCGACCTTTAGAGCATTCAAACTTTGAGGTGACTGTTTATATTAATAATTTTCTTTAATTGCCCTTAGTTTGTCCATAGTGGTTTTACATTACATAATGTCTACTCCTGAACTACTGCACATACAAGGGTGAAAATTAGCCTGCACTATTATTTTTCTGACAAATACACCACAATGTGGTGCTGTTATTACACCCCAAAGTCTGAACCCAAACGTCAGAATGACTTGAAATTTCTCACAGAGCTCAATGTGCTCTTCAAAACCCACTGTAACTTTAGGGTGTTTAGCCAAATCACCACAAAATTTGGTACACACCTTTAAGGGACTGACAAACACGTGTGTCAAATTTCACCAAGATTGAAAAACATGGCCATCATCAAGCAAAAGATCTTTGCAGGGACACGGGTGGGAATTAGAAAGTAATTGTTCATAAATCATCACCCATTTCTCCAATGATTATAAAACTTTGAGGATATCAACATGACATACAGTATATGCTAGCATGTATTCAAATACATTTTGAGCACAACACATAAATGTCATTTATAGTAATAAATGTATGCATGTTCTTGCATATGCAAAGGTTTTTTTCCTCATAGAGTTGTATTCTAGCAGTTATCAGGCTGTGAGTGTAGCATAGACGCTGTTTTCCATGTCAAACTGCCCCATCACTTTCTTTCCGTAACTGCATTACAGAGAGGAATTCCCTACCACTCACACTAAAAAGAACACAACACACCTACTGCTGTGTGACTGTACACACACTCAGTCAACAATCCAATAGAGTGATGCATTCTCCACAACCCCTCTCCTTCTGTTAAATGGCAAATCTGGCAAACTGAGGCGCAGGCCCGACTGAATAGCTTGTGTCCAATTTGGCAGAGCCTTGCACACATCAACACATTCAAGGTGAATGTGTCATTGATGTAACGCTGAGACACAGTGAGGCCTAATGACCCTTATCTGCACATATATGCTCATACATCAGGACTTCAATGACTGCATGTGTAACATCGGGACCTCACCTGCAGATTTATTTGGATGCCAGGTCACGGGAGTTAATGTTAAATGTAAATGGGTTTGTATGTGAGCTAGCCCTACTTATCATTGAGAGCTTTTATGTGAAAGTGGCAAATCAGAGTGAAGATTGCCTGTGTGTGGGCACACGATGACAGGTGTTTTTGTAAACAATGTGACTCAGCCACTGAGTGAATTATGAAAATGAAACATAATGCTGTGAAAGAGAGAGTTTCATCGCTCGAATCTGATCTGCGTGAGTATCCATGGAGTGAAATAAGGGGCAGCGTGGTTGTTGTGTGTTTATGAATTCATGTGCAACTGCACATGCACTCCGCATTAGTGTGTGACCAGTGCTAATTGCGTCTTTGTTATCTGCAGCTGTTCAGCAAGCAAGAAAATAAAGATGGCACGCATATTAGGTGATATCAGCCTCACACATAACAGTCCTCTTGTGCAGCTTTTCGTCCTTTTAACAGAATTGGATGACATTGCTATATCAGGTCTAAATGTTCATTATAAATTTAGCAGCCCATTAGGATGTTTATGGCCGTTATCAGGTTTATGACGTTTGGCTGAATCTTTCTGTGCCAAGACGTTACTTTTACGCAGGTTTTTGGTTACCACACTAAGTGCAAATTGACGGCTGTGACATATTTACCTTCCAGCAGTGATGGCTATCAGTGCAGTATGGAGTATGGAGCCTGTGTATAGCTTCAGCCTCCCTTCTCACCAAGTTAATGACTCGCGCTGTGTTTTTACATCTCATATCCCTCCCCTGCAATTTTGTGTGTGTCCAAAGGCACATTTAGTTTCCCCGACGCCAAACTTCCCCAACCGTTTGAGAGCTAGTCCTCAGCTGTGTTGCCGCTGTACTCTACAGCTCACTAACCCAGCATCTGCACATGTCGCTGTAAGAGGGCTGCTATCCAAGCCATTACCCCTTTCGTGGCAACCAGCTTCACTGCAGCTGTCATGATAAACAAGCACCAAGCCCCCTGGTTCCTCACCGGTATGGTTGCAGGGCACCGGGAGTCAAAAAAAGACAGATGACAGTCAAGTGCTTCCCACTTGAGCGAGAGCTGTCAAGTCGCTCCAGCCAAAGCAAGAGTTGACAGCGCGGGCGCTGCCGATGTTTGGTCATTCATTACACACGGTTGAGCTGATCCCTCTTTTTTCCCCCCAGTGCTCCTCCATCTCCCCACCCTAACTCGTGCTCCTTCTCGGCTGTGCTAAACCCTGCTCTCCCCCATGACTGCAGGGGGGTGTCCAGCGCTGCATAGTTGCATGTGGAGGGGAGGAGAGAAAGAGAGCGCCAAGGGAGAAAAAGCTGGCTCAGTGCGCTGGTCGTGTGCACTGTTGTTGTTGTTGTTGCTTTTTTTTCCTCAAGGAGGTATCCTGCCTGCCTTCTCAGGAGCAGAATTACGCATTGGCTTACTGTGTCACTGCTGAGCATCACCTAACAGGGTGCATAGACACACGAGCGTGCCATAGCCTGAGAAACCAAAGAGATGCTGGCTAATGACTACTGACCCATCATCTGTGGAGACATTCACAGCCTGTAGCCTAAACAAGTCATACTAATCACAGACAGAGACATCCAAATCCTTGTGGATCACTTCACAAACATGCATTGATGTCCATTCCATATTATATAGATAGAAATATACACTGTACTTAATGTGTCTGGTTTACATAAACTGGAGAACTGCAGGCTATAGAAGTTTGCAGCCACATTGTGATTTATGTAGAGGAAGAATGACTGCTAATCTACTAATTGGACAAACAAGGCTGCAGGATAGCAAGCTGAGAAATGGAGAAAAGAGAAAGAGAGCCAAACAGTGTCAGAAGAAACTGTGCATTGTGTGCATTGTGCTGCAGGCCAACTATAGTATGTGGGTATGCATATATGTTCATGTTAAGTTTGCAGGGCATGTTTAAGGAATCTGGGACACCCCCCTCTGCCGCCCCAGTCCCAAAAATTGTGTCGCTGGCATAAGGCCCCATCTCACATCACACTTAACAGCACCCAAAATGAGCCACGCCTGACTAATCCGGCTGGGGTCACACACAGTTCAGCTGTAATAGTAAAATTTGCAAACGTCTCAGACAGTCCACTGCTTGGGGAAGATCATCAGCGGATCCTTTTGTTGTTTGTGCTGAGAGTCGTCCTTTCTTTAATAAGGACACATTGTTGACATTGTTTTCTCAAACATAAAAAGTAACTGCAAACTGCATTCATATGCAAACTTGTACGGCTTAAAGGTGTATTTTACACCACGAAATACATCATAAAACACCTATCTATCATTTTCTCAACCAGTTATCCTATTCAGGGTCATAGTTGATTGTGGGCAGGAGGCAGGGGTACACTCAATCCCTCATGGGCAACACAAATCAATCAAATTAACTTAGTGTTTTGATCCCAGTATAAGACAAACCTGAATATAAGACGGCCCCTTCTTCTGCTGGCTCCCAACAAAAGTGGTTGCATCTTTTCCCTCTCCCTTATCTTCCCTGCTTTGCTTCTCATGTCTCGTTTAGTCCTGTCTCCCTACTTTTAGGAGCCTCTCCAAATCTAAATTATGGAATTCATTAACTGGTCTCTCCACACACCTCCACCCCCCCTTTCCCCCCTGCCCTGGTGCAAGTCTTCAAGTTTTTATGTTGTAAAGTGTGCTTATTTGTACCTATGTTGCCAAGGTTTTTTTTTTGCCAGTCCCACACTGTACTCCCTCATAGTTTGGAGTTGCTTTTTTTCTCCTCCTCTCTCCTCTTGGTCTCCCCTGTCCTCTTCCCCTTTTTTCGCCCAGTTATCTTGTCCTGTCCACCTCCATATTGTATGGTATATTGTATATGTACGAATAAGAAATTGCACAATTTCACTTGTACCTCTGTATAAGTGACAAGTAAAGGCCATTCTCTCTCTCTCTCGCTCCCCTCTTTTTCAAGACACGTGTTTAGAAAAAACATTTATTAAGACAAACTCAAACACAAAGGTTTCATCACCACTGTCAAAAAATGTACATCATAACACCAGCTCTGTTGTTTGCTAACTTGCCCTAACTTTTGAAACATTTGTTTCCAGCACGTCTCTGTGTCACGGTTGTATTTCTCCAGGTTACTGCTGTGTGTGAGTGACAGCAAGAAAATCTCTGTTTGCTTGTATAAACCTCTAGAGCCCAAAAATGTTTTATATTCGGGGCAATATGGTAATTAGAAAGTTTTAATCTAAAAATGAATCACGGACCACATCAGTTATTTAATCAGTCAGTCAAGCTGACACCTTAGTTCCCCTGAATCCTATTTCATCAGTTTAACAAGACATTTTACACAAATGTATTAGAGGTGGGGGAAATAATCTATTCTTAGATGCATCACGATGCGGACATTGACGATTATTCATCGATTCATAAATGTCAATAATCGATGCTGACAGAACAAAAAAAATGGAACAAAAAGACAGAAAGAGGAAGTGCAGCCCGGACAGTTTATGGTGGTGAACCTCAGTGTAAGACGCTACCCAAATGGCTGAGCGTAAACTCGTCTGGAAGCACTTTCGCTTTCACCTAGTTGAACTTTGTCATACAAGCTAAAATATCTTGGGAACACGATAAATATGAGAAACCACATAGCAGATTTCCACCCAAACCAGGAGGAAAAACAGCCAGCTGAAGTTGCTGCCAACCAGAGAACCATTGAGCAGGTGTAACGAATGCCAGCCTGAGAGGCTGTGCGAGTGTACGTTGGTAAACCTCACTCCCTCTGCCTTAAGAGCTGCGCTGAACACGCGGCCGACAGTCCGGGCCTTTAGCCGTGTGGTCAGCGTTCTCGCCTCCCATTACGAAGGTCCTGTGTTCGAGCCGCGGTGCGCAACAGGGCGGGTTACACAGGTAATAACAAATTTTCCACCCAACTCGGAAAAGTGTTTCTGCTTGAAACACTTTTATTGAGAAGGATTTGTGGCCGTATTCGGATGTTGAGAACAGGGCTTTCGTGCTCTGTTGCGCACTGTGGAACCCATCACAACGTTATTTCACTGACACTGCAATTGTGAATAAGGGCAGCCTAGTTTTTTTGGTTATTCATAATATACAAACGTCTGCAAGCATTATTCTTGTATGAGAGCCACTGGTACAGAAATCTATATTTTGTATGAAAGCTGTTTTTGACTTTGCTATACAGCAAAAATATTATTTTTGTCAGAGATTCTATGCTCAGGATTTTAGTTTGAATTCAAAAGTCTGTTTTTATTTGTGAATAAAGGCAGATGTTTTATGTTGGTTACTCTGGATATGCTGAAGTTTGTTAATCTTATACATGCTGCTACTGGTGCGCTTTACTTTTCCTGCTGGTTCTGTGCAATTGGAAATATGTTGGTAGATGTAACCTTCCAATTATCAAAAGATAATAGAAGTAAATTCATCTGTTTCATGTTTAATTTAATTGTGGATTGTTACAAATGTGGTTTGTTTTCGTAGTACTCAGTGAGTAAAAAGAAATTATATATAGAAAAAAAATTATGCATGAAAAAACTGACAATCTATTGATCACAAAAAAAGATACATCGAGATGCATCGATAATCGTTTTATCATCGCATCGCAGGCCTCTGAATCGTAATAGCATCGAATCGTGAGGTGGCCAGAGATTCCCACCCCTAAAATGTATGCTTCCAACTTATATGTTCCAGCATGACCCTAGCCTGGTGAACACAGCCAGGTCCACAATGGAAATTGCTGAAGGATTTTGTGTCTAAGCACCCATCACAAACTCCCACGTAGAACCCCATCACAAACACAAAAATTGACAAAGATTTCCGGAGACCCACGCCAAAATGTAGAAAGTATTGCCAATAGAGTAAAACTGTTAAACAGCAAAGGGTGAAACTACACCAAGTTTAGTAGGTCTAATGGCCTGGTGTCCAATGCATTAACACAATATCATCTAGCGCAGTCCTCAGTCCTCATTTAATAATAATACTTATAAATGTCTTTCTAAAAGCTCAAGGACATTGCACAAGATACAGACAAACAAAGGATAAAATCAACATGAACAAGCAATTGAAGGACATTCTAGAAGCAGTCATAGGGAGTATGCAGTCTTGCAGGTGATTTTTGAGTCTGGATTTGAAGATGGGGAGTGACTCGATGTTTTGAATGCTGATGATAATGAGCTCCAGAGTTTGGAAACAAACAAGGATGGAGGGATGTCGTTGATATGGGATTAATCTATCCAGGATGAAACCCAGACCATTTACCAAAAGGGAGGGGGAAACCAAGGAGCTGTCAAGGGTGAGGGTGAAACTGTTGACTTTGGAGAGTAATGATTTTGTTCCAACAAGAAGTTCCATTTTGTCACTGTTGAGGTTGAGGAAGTTTGTGCTGAACCAGGATTTGATTTCTGATAATTAGGAGGTGAGGTGGGAAGGAGGGAGTATGGAGTTTGGTTTGGTGGAGAGTTGAGCTGGGTGTCATCAGCAAAGCAGTGGAACTGGATGTTGAAACTGCGGAAGATATTGCCAAGGGGGAGAAAGTAGCTAATGAAGGCAAAGGGCCCCTGGACAGCGCCCTGGCAGTGACACTGGAGGGGTCGGACTTGAAGGACTTAAGCTCTATGAACTGAGTGCGGCTTGTGAGATATGAATGAAACTAGCTTATTTAAGTCTTTGCTTTTGGTGGCTGCCGTCATGCATGAAAAAAGTAGAATCAAATTCAACCTGACATATATAAGCTGTTTAAAGTTGCACACTGACAAGAAGAAGAATCAGACAAAGTGTGCTGGGATTAAAGTGGGTCAAATGAAGTGGAAATAAAACTTCATTAATCCACAAAGTAGCTGCTCAAATCGATTAACTTGCTGATTTCAAGACTCACAGCATTCTAGGAGACTCCTGAAGAAGAATACAAGCAAAGAGCGAATGGATCCGGCGTCTATAGAGGGTCACTTTCTGGTCTGTGCTCTGTCTCGTGCCCTTTGGAGTCATCTAATTGAACTGGATGGAGTTCAGAGGGAAGGAAATTATCACAGGGGCCAGCAGGACAGAGCGGAGCTGAAGTTTTGAATCACTGGGTCAGTGGGTCAGAGACATCACCGGACATCCACAGAGCCAAACCACTCTCACTGGCGCTCCTAAGGAAAAGCCCATCATTGCCAAATGCAGCTGTGACTACACTATTGCCTCTGCAACACACACATACACAGTGCTGATACAGGAATGTGACCCTCTTGAGAGTTGCACACGCAAAGAGCTGATATAGAGAGCAGGCACCTAGAGACTGTCACTGAGTTTAAACCCAATTACCAGTACACGCTATCGAATTAAACCAATGTTTTAATTAGGATTTGAGCAGTCAGGAAGGAGGAAGGATAATAACATTAATTTGTCAAACAAAGAGGGTCTTGTAGATGACTTAGTGTTGATCTACTATTCTTTACATTTAACATTAAGTGGAGTGTTAAAATGGACCGGTACATTTTGGTACGGTTTACATTTTAAGTTAAGATTTTTTTTACCCCTCATAACTGAGATGTACAAATCTGATACTGATTTGGCAGCCTTCTATCGTGGTACCAGTCGTAGTGGTACAGTACATATATAAAGTGTGGAGCTAGATGCACTGCAGTGTAGTCTAATTGGAACAGGAAAGAACGCAAAACACACTTTTCTCAAACAAATCCCATCTTCTTCTTGTAGGCAACAGCCTCATGCCAAAAAGAGAGAACACAAGTTGGATGTCCTCCATTGTTGTCCTTCATTTACAGTTTGTTAGTGAATTCAAGGTGCTTTCCTTTTGCTTGATAACATGGCTAATACTGCTGCAGTGAAAGACGTTCTGATTCAACTGGAGCATCAGACAAAGCTAGGACAATTCTTTCTTGGAACATCCACAATTTTTCAATTATACGAACAGAAAGGTACTGATAGACCCACTGGCTTGAGAAAAATGGCAAGGAAAGCAACTGGAGAAATTAGAAACTATCAGCAATGAAGGAGAAGTTTATACTGAGGTTTAACCGAGGGTGGTTAAACAAACAATACAATTTACATTCACGTCAGCTACCGAAACAGCTTGACATCCTCGCGGCTCAACCATAGGAAACTTGCAGTGAATTAAACAAGGACACGGTACAGTGCTGCATGATGACATTATCTTAGTAGGTGGACCAACAGCATAAATTCCATTAACATTTCCACGAATCCAACTATTCAGTAATTTTAAATGGTTCGTTTTTCTTTTCATTCCATTCCTAACATTCACAGAAGTGACAATTCAACAGACTCAAGTGTATCTAGCGGTGCTCTATACAAGCAAACCGTAACACACAAGTAGGACCAGTGCTGAAAAGTGGGATGGTACAGGTTGGATATTTTGGAACCCTTGGAAATGCAGAAAAATGCATATGGCCTTGAAATTAACTGAATTACAACTATAGGTTGGTGAAGGCAAGGAAGACGAGCTGAGACTACTCCCGAGGCTGTGTGGAAACGCAAATATGTTTCTATGTTAGCTAATATACTCTTTAACCAATTTGCATAAAATTATGGTGTGGTGTGTTATTAGCCAGGGAGTAAGCAGTTCAATTTTGTAGCAGATCCCGAGAGCTGGTCCAGTGTTTTTTATTCATTATTTAGCGTTGCAAGTGCCCCTACCTGTTGAAGGGACACTATAGACTTAAGCACCATCTACAGGACCCAGATGTTTGCCTGACATTGAATGCTTTCGTCTCCAAGTTGAATCAATGAAATGAACATTAACATTTCTTCTCTCTCTCTCTGTCTTCTCCCTGTTGTCTCTACACTCAGCAGCAGATGGCGTGCCAGTCCAGAAGGATGGGGAGCAGGTAAGACCTCATTCACCTTGTAGCAGAACTTTTCCCACAAGGGAGGACACGCCGAGGAACCAACATGGCTGAGTTGACGTAGTTGCACGGTGAGCTGCGGCGTTGACAGGCAGCTCACCTCACACACCCCTGGAGTCAAGCTCTTGGTCACGTGCTGCTGCTCCCACTAGTAGATTAAGAAAGTAGCGCACTGTGCATCATTTCCACCACGTAGCCCTGCACATGATAGGATGGCATATAGCTGGAAGAGGGAACAATTTCCGTCTCTGTCGGCTCATTGCCGTCAGACGATGTCTTGACGTCCGACCAACAAGAGTTGCTGCTCATTACTCGTAAAAAAAAAAAAACAGTGACCATTCCCATTATAGCCTCTCCTCACTTCCTCCTCTTTCTCTCTCCTCTGGGACAGGGTGCAGAAGAGAAAGCCATTTTCCACAAAAAATGCAGCTTCACTTTTCAACCTAAAAGTACTGCAGACTGATTCCATGATTTATTTATGCATCATGCTCCACCATGCCCTTGCAAGAGTAGAAAACACCCACACAGGCCATCAAAAGATCATTTTTTGGGCCTTTTTAAGAAGGAACATGGGTGTAGCTTCTTCACTGGCGCACTCAACCACTCAAGTGTTAAACCTCTTCATTACTTGTTCCTCTGAGGAAGGAGACAAGTGTAAGAGGAAATAGCTACAAAATATGTTTACACACAAACAAAGGAGGAGTAAAGAAATTAAAAGGAAGCTGCCAGTTGCATGAAGCTATCATGTTATGTTGTTTGGTATTCAGTTACATTCATATGATTAAAAAGGAGCATAATGAAAAAGTTACAATATGATGATGGATGGTTTAATTTTTTAAAGCCTATTCGCTGAAGAAAAACAAAATTCCATGTCTGTAGCTGACTGACGGATTGTTGGTAGCAAAGCCTGTGTATTTTTACCTATTTTTACAGCACATTCTGAAGTGGTGGCCATATACACGGGTGGCCTCATTTAGCTAGGCGTGGGTTAGAGGCAGTAGTATGTCCATGAGGAAGAAGTTTTTTTCCTTCATCACATCATGAGGACAAACGATACAGAAAATGGATGGATGGACATCATGAAAAGGTCAAAAGTGACCGTTTGAGTGCCTCTTCTCTCAAAATTGGAGCAAGTTAGGGAGATTACATATTTTTCTCACATTTGCTGCTTTTAAACAGGCTATAGGCACACATGTTATTATTGGAATATCATTAAGAAGTCAATTTTGCATGTTAGGGGACATTTTTGATTTTAATGTTGGATTTTTCTACTTTCTGCTGCTACGATCAATTAATGAATTAATTATGCAAATCCCTACAATGAAGACAGCCAAAATTGCATTTTATGAGGTGAAAGCTACCCTGTAATTAGTTCATCTTTGAATCGGCCTTATTTGTCCATGCAGGTGCACGATGAATGAATGTTTCTACTTTCCACTAAAACTGACTGTTAATATCGACTTTTCTGCATCGCCAGTAGCCACGCAGTGTCCCGGTCTACTTAGTGTCCAGCTGATAAAGGAAAATTCCGTCTTATCGTCTTTGTCCTCAGCAGCACCAGCAGCCTCAACAAACACACCACCACACACACAAACACACACTCAACCTGCTGCTGCAAGCTTCAGTCTTTTGTCTGACTGCTGCATCAGATACTACTGACATCTTTTTCTCTCTATCAGACACACACAGGCTTTAACTGGCTCTGGCATCCCATACACTATACTAGTAGGTGTGTACTGAATTTTGTGGCGATTTGACTAAACAAACAAGTTACAGTGGATGTTTTGCAGAGCGCATAGAGGTGTGAGAGAAATTTTCCAAGTCAATCTAACTTATGGGGTTAAACATTGGGGTTTATTTTTTTATTTTATTTTATTTAAAATTTTTGGGGTTTATTAACAGCACCACCATGAGATGTATTTGCCATAAAAACAACAGGCAAGGCGGTATGGATACATTTTTTGACAAATGTTACCTTTTTACCATGACCAAAAGTTAACTTACCCAAATACATTTCATAACTGTTAGTGTGTCAATCAAAACATATTTTTTGCTATTGTATTGGATGGTACAGATGTACCTAATGTTGTGGCCTGTCACCGGTGAGGCGGCTCATTCATTCCTAGCATATTCAATCGCTTCATAAGTGAACATATCCAAACTGATCGATGTTTAATTCCCTCCTTTCTCCCTGTCATTCTGGTCTTGAGTCGTTCCTGAAAAAAATCCTGTATCTTGTATCTTCCTCTTTTCCTCTTCCGCCGCATGTCCCATGTGCAATCTCCCTATCTGTTGCAATCTGCCCATTTTCTCCCTTGCTCTCTACCCCCCATGCATGTCAATGTTCTCTCTGTCCTGTCGCTGTCTTTCCCTTCCCTCTCGCCTCATTGTCTCTCTCCTTCTCAGCATGGACGCTCAGAATTTTCATGGGAAGGAATCAATGTAAGTGTTGTGACATCGTTCCTTCATCTTTGTTTTGTTACCTTGTTTTGATCGGCAACACCCTTTTAGAGGTCAGCTCTGTTCTTCACGCCCTGTTCACAACCACCGGCCTCACCCTCCCACCTCTGGGCTTTACAGTCTGTATAGTGTATCGGGCACAGTAGGAATAAGCACACACTGACTTGCAATAAAGGTTTGGGCAATGTAGATGTGTTTGTATTAATCCAACATCTCCATCACTTCTCCCCTCCACTCACCTCTCTCTAACACACACTGTCTGGATGTCTATGTGTGCCCCGTCACACCGTCCACACTTCCCTTTTCTTCCCCCTCTTCTTCCTCCTCCATCCCTCTTCCCTCGCTTTCCTCCTCTCTGCAGCTGTCTATGGAGGACACCACGTCAATCCTGCCACGCCTCAAGAGGAACTCAAACGCCTACGGCATCGGAGCTCTGGCTAAGTCTTCTCTGTCAGGTGTGTCAGGTGTGTGTCTGTGCTGTGAGCGGTAAAGAGACCCCATGTTGGCTCCGTCCCCCTCCTCTGCGGACATTGGAGTCAGCATGGTACCCGAAATGGGTTCCCCTTTTATCACGTTCCCCTTTTATCACCCTCCCCTTCCCCCTCCCGCTCCCTCTCACACTGTGCTAGTCAATGACTCGGTGTGAGTCATTGGCGGAATGAAATCAGCCTGAAAAGACAATACACAGCACTGTTGCTCTAAGAACAGGTGAGTGGGGCAGTGTAGTTTTCTGTGTGTGTGTTGTCCTGAATTAGAATTAGTTTGGATGTTTTGACTTGTGTAAAGTGTTGTGTTGAGTGAAGTTCAATCGAGTGCAGTGAAGTGTTTGCTCTCAGTGCATTGTTTTTTATTTAATCCTCTGGCCTTTTTATAGTACAGAAATTGATGGTACACAAAACACTTTTTTTAAGGCTATGTCCACACAAACACGGATATTTTCAAAACACACATTTCACCCTCTCTGATGTTGAAAAGATCTCCATCCATACGGTTGCCTTTTAAAACAACACGAAAATGCAAATCCAAGGCTGCCCTTGCCCTACACATGCCGAAGTAATGGTTCCACTGCAGTTATGACCTGTAAGGAAATTGTAGCCAATCAGAGGCATCAGTGATGTCATTGTCGTAGAAAACTTGTCCTAAATCTCTTTCCTTCTGCTGTGATGCTGTCAGCGCTGAATTAATAATGTCTGGCTAATTGTCCTTCTCTCGCTAAATTGCCTCCATGACAGCAGTTATGTAGCACAAAACAAGCATTTAACAAAGGGTCTCTTTCCATCATACTGCTACAACGCTCCCGCCAACTACGGTGGTTTTGGACAAGACCCGATTGGACCTCTAGCTGGTCTAGCTGCACAGCCATCTTGTTTGAACGGAGTTACTACTTGAGAGACATGAGATGTTGTGTTTTCTGAATAAGTTTAAAATAGTGTCACTGTTTGTCAGGTACCTAAAATTAAGTCCTGCTTTACAGTTATGTTGCACTAAAACAGTCTCATTGTTTTTGCACCATTGTTAGCTGTATTCTGGTTAAAATATGCTGAAAAATATCCACCCATTTTCTATACCGCTTGTTCTCAATAGCGCCTATCCCAGCTGACTTTGTGCAAGAGGAGGGCCCTGGATTGGTCGTCAGTCAGTCGCAGGGCACATATAGACACTGACATTCATACCTATGGACAATTTAGAGTTGCCAATTAACCTAACATGCATGTTTCTGGTATATGGGAGGAAGCCGGAATACCCGGACAAAACCCACGCACGCACGGGGAGAACATGCAAACTCCAAGGAGAGATGCCCAACGGAGATTCAAAACCAGATCTTTTAGATCTCCAGACTCTGTGGCTAACATGCTAACCACTTGGCCACCGTGTGTGAATGAAATTAAGAATCATAAATATGAGACTGATTTTTTGGGTTTTGTTACATCCTATCACTGTATCAAGATATTGTCGTTATCATGAGCCATGTATCCCAAATCATATCATATTGTGAAGTACCCTGAGATTCCCTGCCCTAATGGTTATTGTGTTTGACTGACCTGCCTTGGCACCTTTTCCCATCAATGTAAAGCAAAAGTAGGACTATGTTTATGCTTAAACATGCGAAACAAGCTCTCGGTATGTTTAAAATCAGCAATGTTATGTTTGACAATGCACTAATTAAATTATACTTTTCTAGTGAGAAAATGATAACACAAAATTGTTATGTCAACTGATAAGGACAAGCCATCTCTTTGCCCATCCATACACATACGCTGAAACCGGAGTTTTTGAAAGTCTACACCCTGGCCGGAGTTTTCCAAAAGCTCAGTTTTTAAGGACAAAAACCTACATTTGCGAGTCAATAAAAGGCCAAAACTAATGGAAAAATATGCGTTTTTACAAAACTGGTGTTCGTGTGGACATAGCCTTAGTTACAGAACGTTATTTTTGCCAGTCATTGTAAAACAACACAGATCAATAGAATTCCTCTTGGTTATTTTTACATATACCACATTACAGAACAATGTTTGTCTAACTCCTTGTTGCTTGGCAGAATTGGCAGAGCACAATCAGTTTTGCCCCATTTCCTACTCATACAGTGGAACCTCTAAGGCCAAACAAAATCCATTCTGAGACGCTTGTCAACCTCCAATGTTTTAACTGAGTGTACTGTAAGTTAAACTTAAGAAATAAGTTATCCATTGTTAATATTAAAATAAACTATTAAATTAACTCCAAAAACTGTCTTTCTCAGCTAATATTTTAACATTCCTGGTTGTTATACCAGGAAACCATTGTATATCCACTGTAAAAACATAAACCATTCCACCTTAGCTTTGATAACAACTGACACAGTTTGAATGCCAGTCATCTTGCTTAATGTATGTTCTTCAGCAATAAGTATTACAAAAAAAGCAACAGAAATCAGAGAAAAAGGGAAACGTGCAAGATAAGCCTTTCATGCTCACTGAATAGAGCTATCGTGAGTTACACTGAGTTCTTGTGTGCCATCATGCATGATACCGATCAATCTTTTGGAATAAATGTCGCAAAAAAGCCTAGCTAAATAACAAAGCTCAACACACGCCACATTTAATTATTTGATGCCATCTTGCATTCTTCAATTCAACTTCAGAGGCATCTTTTTTCCCAACAGTTTTGGTCAAATTCCACATAGTGCTATCGTTGACTTTAGAGGTTCTACCGTACACATTCATTTTGCACATTAATCCCTACTCTGTATTAATTATGACATGGACTGGATGTTGAAAAGAAAGAAAAATGGCCCCACTTGTTGGAAGTGGTGCACCCACCTGCTCCTAATGGCACTAGTCAGTTGTTTTCTGCAATGCAGTTTATTTGAGTGCAGTGCAGTGCAGATGCTCTACTGTGGGGACTAAACCAATGACGTATCGCAACACATTCACATAATTTATTCACACACCTCATGCACACAGCTCAATCAGTTTTACAGTGCAGTATATGTTGTCATACAGCGTGCTGGTCACTTAAAGTTAGCGGCTCATGCGTCAGCTTGGATGAGGAATATACATTTCTCCGTGGGAATGATGGTTGTTATGAGTGAGGGACGCTTTTCTACTTGTATTATCTCAGTAGTGGTGCAGGCGCTACGGTGTCGACAGGCTCTCATTACTCATGCCAATGCTGTCACGTCACCCCAATTAACCTGTTCAAGTCCATGATGCACTTTTGACAGATCTCACACATCCATTCCCTCCTCTTCTACCTTCCTTCCCTCCCACTGCCAGGCCGTGATGGCTCATTTAAACACATGAATGTCATCTCCATAACCTTTGCCATTCAGCTATTCTCATAATCCATGTTCATGAGCACCCTCATTTAACCACAGCCATATGAATAGTAGGCTTTGACTGATATGCTTTTTTCATGCTTAAATATCTCAATGTGAAGCTATTTAATTGTAATATTTAACATGGGCACATTTTAAAGGTCCCATGTTATATTATTTTTGAACATTTTTAAACAAGTCTCATATAGTGTGTTGGAAGTGTGTTGTATAAAATCTTGCCTTGATGCTGGAATTTAGACAGTTTTAAAGTGGTTTTAGTAAGCTCTACTGTGAACATGCCGGATTGTGTGTCCGTCGCGTTAATGCTAATGAGCAGTATTTGTCCACACAGTGCACTTTATCCACTTTTTACATATACACTGTTACTCTGCGCTTGTCCTACATAATATGTCGGTGAAGAAAAACAAAATGATCAAACTTGCAGTGCCCACATAGTTGGCGGCACTGCAGGCTTTATTTTTTTTTCATGTTTGATGCTCATAAACAGACTATAAGGATGCATATTACTGTTAGAACATCATTAAACTAGGGGACCTTTAAAAAACTGAAAAAAATTAATCAAGAAAATGACATCATATCCAAAGGCATAACTTGCTGCCCAATAATAATAAAGAAAAAGCAATATATCAGTCTCAGCCTACAAGATTCACCTCTTTGACAGGCCATCACATCACCCACTACCAGTCATACACACTTGATAATAATACTTCTATCCTATGTCTGCCCCTCCCCCTTTTTTCTATTTGTCCACATACCTCTTCTCCATATTCCCTTGAAATCACACGTCCTTGAACTCCTCTCATTTATCATTCACCTCCTTCAATTCCTACACTTCCCTCATTTCCTCCCAAACGCAACACCATCCACCCTTAGGTGTGACCCGCTCCATGAAGGAAAGAGTGACCAAGCCCACGGCCATGGCTCAGGGTCGCGTCGCTCACATGATTGAGTGGCAAAACTGGGGCATGCAGACGGTAGGCTCGGGGGGCCTCCCCCAGTCCCGCATCACCACCCAGGAGCGGGAAAAGGAGCGGCGGCTGGAGAACGACGCCTACAGTGACCTGAGTGACGGCGAGAAGGAAGCTCGATTCGCCGCAGGTTGGGAAACACACCCACTGACAAGGGCAAGGTCCTTCACAGTGCCTGTCAAGTGCTCTTCTCCTGTCTTCTTAAACAGCCAATTAGGCATCATTCATGACCTTTAATATCATCTCTAACCTCAGGCATCCTGCAGCAGTTTGCCATTTCGGAGGCTACCCTCCTGGCCTGGTCATCCATGGATGGCGAGAGCCCTAGGTCAGGTTCAAACCAGGGCAGCGTGGCCCATCTGAGCGAGGTCAACCAGGAGAGCATCACCAGTCGAGGTAAAGTTGGCACGGAGCAAAGTTTCATTGTCAAATAAAGGGTAAATATCCTGTAGCGAGGAGGTCTGAGGCCGACCACTCCCGCAAAATGTAGCAAGTCTGCATAAACAGCACATTTTGATAGTATAGTAATTCTCAAAAAGTGTGTGTCCGCCTTAATGAGCTTGACATTACGCTTTGTTGTTGTCCTTACAACCTAAAGGGCGTGATGCTTCTTTAGCACATTTGCATAGAACCATCCCATGATTGTTAAATCAAATACACAAAAAATAGTAAGGTACGAGTAAAAAAAAAAATCGCTGTGTGTTTACTCTTGGGTCTAA
This sequence comes from Dunckerocampus dactyliophorus, assembly GCF_027744805.1. Taxonomy (NCBI): domain Eukaryota; kingdom Metazoa; phylum Chordata; class Actinopteri; order Syngnathiformes; family Syngnathidae; genus Dunckerocampus; species Dunckerocampus dactyliophorus. Next base: position 9,348,362 of record NC_072825.1, read on the forward strand.
TTTATATCTGCCTCTTGAGAGACGGCATACTGTATTGCACAAACTGTTCTTGTGTGTCAGCATCATAACATGTGACAAAGGTAATGAATCAACATTACAGGGCAGGCCACCAAACTACTCTTTAAGAGATTTTTATGCTAAGCTTTTGGATCTTGTCCTCTGAATCAATTCCAGGACGCTGACTGATCTCCAATTGTTTTGCATTTTTCCATTCCAGGGTCAAACTGTACATTAAAGGTGCTATCTGCCTTGGTTAGGTACTGCATGAGGGCACTAATCCTTGAAAACTGTATATTCCGCCCACTTCCTGCTCCGACACGGCAAGCCACGCCACTCGTAACACATCATTACGGGTACAACATGTGTTGTACTAATTGACACAATTACAGGGAAAAAATTAAGTCGGGTTGGTTGGCCCTGCCAACAAGGTGTCCCTCATTTACTTTTCCAGAAGTTGGCAATCTTACCAGTTAATTTGCCGATTTTATTTTAGAGTCACATTTTGAGTCCGTGGACCAAAGAGTAAGTACATAACTATAGAGAGAGACAGAGGAGTCAGGCAAAATGTTTAAACAAAGATGGTAGAATTGTCAAACTTCAATGTGAGTCAGACGTGCGTGATCAAACACACCGGCATCGATAGGCATAGACTGTGTCAAGCGGTCGTCAATTCACGACACATTTCATTCATATTCATATTTTTCATTGTCACGGTAATAATGGACATCCCTTTTCAATTCAATACAGGACATGTACTTTTATCGGGTAGTAGATGAAAAATTAACTTGCAATGTCTCATATCTTAGTCGCAAAATGAGACCACTTAGTCATCGTCTGGAGCCCTGATGTAACTGTGATGGGAGTGGCTCTGTCATCGGCTGTGTAAACACACACCTACTCCATTTCCCACATAAACTAAGTCTCTTTCTCTTAACAGTCAGGTACTTCTTTTGGTAAGTGTTTCAAAAACAGAATAAAACAAAACAAAAAACAACAATAATAAGGAAATCATGCTTAGTTAATCCTTTCATGCTCACTGAACTTAGTTCTCATTAGGTCTTGCATGATTCAGTCTGACATTTTGTGCAACTTTTGTGGTAAAATTTTGTGTCTGATTACAAATTTTACAACTTCACTGTATTGATTCAGTCAAGCTTTTATCAAATAATAATGGTTCTCATACCGCTTTCCCGCTATAATTCCTTATTTCCTCTAGACCAGATCTTGCACCACTCCTCAGCAGAGGTGTGGCCCCACACCTACGTCTCCCAGGGACACTACTGCCTCTCATCCTCGGATGCCTGGGATCCCATCAACAACGACCCGTCCGGTGTGGCATCTCCTCCCGCTGGCTCCTACCTCGTGGGGACTGAGGGCTACGACGGGCAGGCAGCCGCTCACTTCCTGTCGCAGCAGCAGCAGCAGCAGTTCAGCCTGCAGCAGCAGAGCCAACTGCAGCAGCTGCAGCAGATCCAACAGATGCAGCACTACCAGCAGCAGCAGCTCCTGCAGTATCAGCAACAACAGGTGACCACACATGAGGAGGGATCAGTGAAGTGTTTTAGTCAGTGGCGGAGCATGGTCACTCTCCAGCCAACCCACTGGCCACAGACATTTCAGGTTCTCAACTTATTTCCACCTCTATGTGAGTAATGGTCTCACCTTGGCCACTCCAATGAAAAATCTCCGGCCCGCCACTGGTTTTAGCACGCAATTGCATTGTAGATTATTTCGACATCTACATGTGCAGTGGTCGTCAATGACACTTTTATTACAGAAGTGTGGGTGGCGGGGGAGACAACTGTCTTGCTTGCTAGCGTAACATTTTGACGGCCCCCCGCATCATACAAAAAGCTGTGTGTGTTCGGACTCTCATTGCGCTAAATGGGGTACACAACTGAAAACGACGATCACAACAATAAACATGTTGTTAAATTAATCTAATTTAAGTATTAGCTAGCAAACAGACCCATTTTGTTTGTAACATATAATGGTAAATAATCACAGGAGGGGTTCCTCATGCGGAAATTCATTATAATGACGTGTAACATACAAGCAGATGACATTTGCATATCCACGACGACGCAAACGACACGGGTTGAACTTGAACCAGCAGGGGCAAATGTTAGCTTAGCGATTTGCTAGCGTCTATATATACTCACAACAACACGGATACAAATTTATATAGAATATCCACAGCTAGACAAAACATAAGAATTAATAGGTAACCCACCTGGAATACAGGGAGAAATCAATGACTTCGTCTAACACTGGAATTTAATGCAACTGGCGAAATACCGCGAGTCATCTGGATATGGGCGGAGCACAACGCAATCGATCGGTGACTAACTGATCAAGACTTACTAGTTGATCACAGATCAAACATAGGAATGCTGCAGAATAAAACATAACCACCGAACAGGTGTATTAATTTCAGTGATCTGCACTTAACTTATACTGTATACTGTAAATAAAAAAATAATGCTTGATTTTTTTAATGCACTAATTAACATCATAATTCTAGAATGTTACAGTTTCTGCCTGTTTTCCATAGTAGGAAAAAATGTACTCATACATTTATATTTATGAGGCTAAATAAGAATAGGTAATTTGGTACAACTTATCCTACATATGAGGGGTTTAGTAGGTACAGGTAACAAATAACATGATTTCCATCCATACATTCATTTTCGATACTGCTTGTCATCAGTAGGGTCATGAGTAAGCTGGGGCCTATCCCAACTGACTTTGGGTGAGAGGCACATACAGACAAGCATTCACACTCACATTCACACCTATAGACAATTTAGAGTCTCCAATTAACTTAAGATTCATGTTTTTTGGGATTTGGGAACATTGTGGTTCAACATTTTGGTGTTTACATTTTGCTGCATTGCTTTTCTTGAATTATGTCTGCAAACACAAAACAGGCTTTGCGTATGTTTTACAAACTGTACTTGCCTGTGTGCGTCTTTTAAAAACAGTTGGAACACATGTGACACGGATCAAAACACATCCCACTGATAACAGTCTCCTCATCATTGTTTTTCAGCTGCACAGCGCCAACCACTCTTTGCAAGCAACCCCCAACAGCACCATTCACAGCCTGGTCCACCAAGTGCACCCGCCCCTGGTCGACCTGTGGAACACGGGACAGATGGAGGCCTATCAGGTGGAGGCTGGAGGCTACATGGGCGTGGCAGCCGTGGTGGAGCCCAGCCTATGTGTTCCTGGCGGAGAGGAGCTGGTGGGGAATGAACACTCACCACTGCTGGAGCAGCAGGAAGAAGAGGAGGACATTAAGGTGAGGTCTTGACAAATGATCCATGCAGTTTTTAGCATAAGTTAACAGGAAATTTATTTTGCTTTTTGGTCCCATTACAGGAGTGATAGCAAAGAGGAAAAATGTGGTAACAACCATAGGAAAAGATCTGGCTGAGTAACGTGATTACATAGTAATTCAATATCAATTACATATACAGGGCCGCACTGTACCCTAGTGGTTAGCTTGTTGGCTACACAGTCAGGAGATCTGGAAGATCTGGGTTCGACTCTCCATTGGGCATCTCTGTGTGGAGTTTGCATGTGCATGGGTGGGTGGTTGTGTGGGTGGGTTTTCTCCGGTTTCCTCCCCCATTCCAAAAACATGCATATTAGGTTAATTGGCGACTCTAAATTGTCTATAGGTATGAATGTGAGTGTGAATGGTTGGTGCAATTGACTGGCGACCAGTGCAGGGTGTGCCCCACCTCTCGCTGGGATAGGCTCCAGCGTACCACCGCGACCCTAGCGAGGATAAGCGGCATAGAGAATTGATGGATGAAATTACATATACAACCACAAAGCACAAGTTGTGTCCTTATGCTGCCTGCCAATATAACACTCAGTAATTCTGTCAATTCCTGTAAGACACCATAAGGGGACAGTATCACTCTGCAAACAGTATCTATTCCTGCTCCATTAACTGTCTGTCAGGCATATTTAAAGATGAGTAGTTTTATTACACAGTTAACCCCTCTTTACACTCTTTTAATGGCAGACTCCTTTGGTCACAGAATGCGTGGTCTACAAACGCAAATAACCGCCGGGGTCTCGAATTAGCACCGGGTCAAAAAACATTGGAAGTGACAGCTGTGGCTGTAGGCAATCTCCTGACGATGGCAACCTGTACCTCTGCATGTACTTTAAAATGTCGGTGGTGCTACTCAGCTATTGGTGTGAAAATCATTCGTGTTACACTTGCAGACCTGGCAACATGTGCGCATTTTTTGTACAGTATACGGCACGCATTTTGACCCTTAAATATGCTGCTCTCCAGGTACGCATTTTGTTGCATTTCGCCAGTTTCAGTTTCAAGTTCAATCTGCACGTAGCATGACGTGCACTTCCAAAAAAAATCCTCGAGCTCCATTAAGGATGTGATTGGTCAGCTTGTAGTACAGTGAATTTCTCTTGGACATTAATGATCTATCCATCATTATTTCCTATCGATATACGACTCGTTCAGAGAGCAGACAGCCCACCTCCGTGAAAGCCTCCTCTTCTTATGTCAGATCTACATTTGCATTAAAAATGACTGACGAATTGATTAGTTCCAGCTGCAGTAACACTCCCTTTCTCTTTTTAATTACCATCGTTCACTTGCTACATACAGTAGGAAGCTAACAAGCTAAGTACTGTAGTTGTTGTTGCTCACAGAGCTGAGGTCACATCACGTGCTCAACCCTGACAAAGCGCTATAAAAGCAGAGGTGTGGAAAGGGCGGCCTGTTGTTCGTGGCCCGCAGCAGAAGGCATAATGTAATGTGAAAAATCTGGACTGTTGATATTAATAACTAATAAGTAGGGCTGTCAAATGATTAGGGTTGGGCATCGAGTCTCGAGCATCGATGGGAACCGGGACTAACATTCCGATTCTCCCAGGATCGTTCACATGTATTTATTTCGATTCCTAGACTCGATGTGCACTTCACCGACCGGAAGAATGAGTCGTGAACACCAACGAAGAAAAAGCCGGCGAGCACCAGCGAAGAAGAAGCAGCAAAAAAGTTTGGCTTAACTTCATGAAAAAGAGCGATCGGCTCAGTGCAACATTTGCAACACAATGATATCATGCAAAGGAGGCTGCAACATGATTCATGTTCACATATTCACGGTGTAGAAATAACACAGTACCTCGTCTTTGATGCGCTAAGTCGGACTTCCTCTAAGCCAGGGGTCACCAACACGATGCCTGTGGGCACACATGAAGTAGCCCGCCAGCCTGTTGTAAAAATAACTCAATTAGCGCCACTTACCAGTGAGCTGCATCTAATTTTAAAGTTGCTATAATAGAACCCCGCCTATTCGCGGTTCGGCATTTGCTCCACTTAATATTCAGTTACTTTAATTTACTGTAATTGCTTTAAATAGAACTTAACTTAAATAGAAAGCAGTTTGATGGCACTATCTGCAGGAGGGACTATGTATATTGTGCTGTCTCACAAGTTCATTCAGTCACATTTTCCAGCAGGAAGATGCTTTGACCAAAAGTAATGTGTAACTGTGGGGATCTGCTGTATATATAATACAGTGGTTTTCAAATTTGGAGAATAACAGCATGTTTCTAATTAATGTGCCGTCTTTTTTGCAATGTATATAAATCTCCCGGCTACAATTGGGCTTTATCTGTCTGTGTTTGCCTCAGGATGGAGAGGTGACACTGTGTATGGAGCCAGAGTCGGCCATGTTGACTCCACCCACGCAGCCCGGGGACGCCTCCGGTGCAAGTAGTCCGGGGCAACTGCCGCCGGAGCCAGCGGTCGAGCAGAAGGCCTCCGACGCGGGGACGTCCAGCAGCCTTGCTCACACGCTACAGGAAGAAGAAGAGGAGGAAGAGGAGGGACAGCAGCAGCAAGAAGGGCCGGCTGCTTCCATGGCAACCAACTGACTTCCTGAGCTGTGTGAAGTGACTCCTTGATACAAACTGACCAGCGAAGTCAGACATAGTAATACAATATCTATCTATTATTCTGTTGCTTTTCAGGTATCAAAAACAAACAAAAAAAGAACATTTTTTTGCAAGATGGATTGAAAGAAGACTGATGGAAGACCTGATGCAACAAACTTTGTAAGCCTTACATCCCAAAGGTAAATAGAGAAGATGGAGGTGGAGGAGGCAGAGCTACACGGACATTACCACCAGGGACCATAAGGGGGTTGGGGGTGGGGTGGGTGGGGGTGTGGGGGGTGGGGGGGGTGCATGCATGCTTTTTTTCTGATGACAAGTGACCCCATCATCCTATAATGAAAATTTAACATAATACTAAAACATGATAATAGGAAACATTTTGTAATAAAGCAGAAAAAGGAGCAAGATAAAAATACATGTTTAAGTGTATGGTAAAATATTAATGAGAGGGGGGGCTGTTTACAACATATTAGAACATTGTGCGACCCCTTTCTTACATACAACCCCCCCAAAGGCAGGTTTTAAAGCCCTCCAATGATGAATTCTTCCATGACTGCACACACATTAACACTGCACAGATAAGGATTGTACTGTAAAGATAAGTGTGCTTCCTACTCTGTCTCTCTGTATGCATGTTCCTATGGAGTACCTGTACTATACAGCACTGTATAGACTTTGCACTGAACCATAGCGGGAGGAGGGTGGGATTTACTGTGGGCTCGGAGCAGCGGAGGAAGAAAAATAAAAGACAGAACTCTCTTTTTTTTTGGCACTGATGCAATCCAACCGATCAGAGGTTGCCTTTTGGACTGTTGATGTTCGCCGAGGCCCACTCTTGAAAGCTTTTAGCACCACACAAACACACACACACACAAACACACACACAACCAGAACACAACCACTTGACAACAACATCAACCCTGAGTTATTAATAATGTTGATGACGATGATGATGAACACTATTTGAATGTACGGGAACACTTTCAGTGGGAATTTGTGTGTTGAAATTTTGATTCATTGTTGGCTCATGTGCACCCCATCACCGCTACTGCTACTACTACACGGCTCCACAAGTTTTTGGACAGTGACGCCACCACATTGCATTACAAATAAAACAATCAAGATGTGATTGATGAGTACATTTTCAGCTTTAATTTACGGGCTCTCACAAAAATGGCCGTTGCCATTTAGGAATTACAGCCATCGTAAGCCTATAGTATTTTATTTTATTTTATTAGAGACATTTTCAGGGACTCAAAAGTATTTGGACATAGTGACAGAATTATGAATACAACCATACATACCACACCTGTCAATGATGACACACCCACTTTTGAGTTTGATGGTGAAAAATGATGGTTATAGTTACAATTACAGGATTTTTCTTTAAAATGATCTTTGTGTCACCACAAATGTGTTGTGTTCAAAATGCTCTGGAAGACATGCTACTATACATGACTTATAAAAACCACAATAAACTGGTTGCATTTGTGCACAAACCCTAAAACTAATACTTTGTTGAATCACCTGTTGTTTTAATTACAGTACTCAGCCACGTTTCAATTGGATTCAGGCCTGGGCTCTGAAGTATTGACAAATGTGTTAATTTGGACATAAATTATATTTATGACGCCCCCTATTGGTTGTGTTCAAAATGCTTAGGAAGACATGCCAGTCCCGTCCATGCCCGTGCAAAAATGTTTTTCCATCAAGCTCAAATTTGACAAACATGTGCTTGTCAGTCCCCTAAATGTATGCACCAAATTTCATGTTGATTATGCTTAACACCCTAAAGTTACGTTTTGTAGAGTGTGCTGAGCTGTGTGAGAAATTTCAAGTTTCACACTCATGGGGTTTAATAACAGCCATGTGGTGTATTTGTCAGACAAATAACAGTACAGGCAACACAGCAGAACAGTGCATGGTTTGACAAATTTGCACCCTTTTGTGTGCCAGCGGGAGTAGAAGCGTTAGCTTGACTGTCTGTCAGGCTAATGTGCATAATATGGCATTTCTAAATGGTAAATGCCACTATTTTGTGAAACCTCTTCAATTAAAGCTGAAGTCAACACTTCAATTACATCTTGATTGTTTTCTTTTTTTTAATCCGACGCGGTGGTGAAATATTGGCAACTTGTCCAAATACTTGTGCACCAAAAACACACGAATATCTCAATTGTAACCAGCAATAGGCAGGCACAAGGCTGGCTTGCCGGTGCCACCTCTTGTTACATAGATGTAAATAGTATAGAAAAGATAAAACACCTTACACTCACCAATATTCTACTACAGTATTTTTTTTTCACTTTTTATTTTAGGATTTCTCCTAAAACATGCTTGAATTCATGACTACAAGTTCCATTAGAGCGAAGATGAAAACGAGGGACGTGTGCTGCCCAGTCAGCCAATCAGGGAATAGAAGAGGCGGAGTTAAAGGCGTCTTCCTTGCTCATGTGTGAGGCAACTGTTTGTGGAGTGTGACATTCGTGTATGCTGACGTTTTTTTTTAATTTTATATTTTACACGGTCCTGAGAGGAAAGGAGAGAGGAGGTGGAGCTGAACAAGATACTTTCTGTGTATGGAGACTTTCCACCTTTTCTCATGGTTTGTGTGAGAAACTTTTAAGCTATAAAAAAACGGACTTGAATGACTTGATGTATCGATTGCTTCTTTATGCAATGTTGGGACAATGTTTATTTTTCTACTTGAAATCCCTAAAACTACAACAGGTGTCATGGTTGTAAAAGTAGTGGGGGTTGGTGCAAGAAGACATTTTGGCGGGGGATGAAAAGGCAGATTTTGTTCGATTTTGATGAGTGTGGGATGGCTCCAAACAAGAATGTCTTTATACAATGGCACATATTCATTTATTTATTTAGCAGTTTGGGAGGATTAGCTTGTACAGAGTCTTATCATTTTATTAAATGCTGCTTTGGTTCAATATGGGCTCACCTCAGAGAGGAAACGTGCATGGAAAAAGCAGAATTGCCACTGTTTCTTCTTCTTTTTTTTGGCTGGGGGCTGAATTTTTGCTTTTATTTTGTTGATCAACCAATGAATGAATAAATAAGAAGCCACATTTATTCCTGTGGATGTTAAGGCTTTAAGGATCACGTCTCTCTCCTTTTGTACGTGACTGTGACTCAATCCTTTGTATCTGTTGTCTATATTTCTATGTTTGTGTGTATGTGTTGTCTTGTTGGAAGAATCACTGCCTGGTTATAAAAAAAAAAAAGAAAAAAAAAGTCAATTCAACCAAAGGATATTGGAGGCAATCAGACATATAATCTGAATCCAAAAACATGGCCGCTGTGTAAAAGTGTGTATAAAAATTGGCACTTACACATGCTTGATGGAGCATTCTTCCTTCTTGTCGCCTCCTTTTTGTTTTTTTCCATTCCCTTTCTCCTCTTCAATACTGCACGACCGAACCTCCTTCCACCACTCCTCCTGTGGCCCAAATAAAGACACAAACCAACAAATGTCTTGTGCAAATATGTTTTAACCATTGAACGCATCATCAATGAGAACAAGATAGCTAACGACCACAATGGATGGCAACTCGGTAAGTATACTAGTAGACCATTTTTATGCAGGAGGAGACTGAGGGCTGCTGCTGCATAGCGGAGACTGTGGAGTAAAGTATTTCGCAACAGCAGAGCTAAGTGAAATGAAGTAGACTACCCAAGATTATGACAATTTTAAAATAATGACAAAATAAATATTTTCTCATTTATTTCATTTTATTCAATATTATGACTTTTTAAAATCGTAATATGACTACTTATTTTGTTCTATCACTTTTTTCTTGCAATTCCATCACATTTTACACTAAGATGAGCAAACCTTTATGATTAACATAACCATTGAACGCATCGTCAGTTAGAATGAGATACGCTAACAAACATCAGCAACGGAGGAGAATGAGGGGTGACACGGCAACTTGGCAAGTATAGACCATTTGTATCCGAGAGGAGACTGAGGGTGAGGATTAGCGGCATCGACGATAGATGGATGGATGGGGGAGACTGAGGGCTCATGCTGAAGAGTGGAGACTGAGGAGTCTAATACAGCAGCGTCCAGAGCAAAGGCCGAGCAATTTTATTGTAGCTCTAAAAATGTTACATTTACTTTAATTCATATGTTCTTGTCCATGCAATTTAATTTAAAAAAAAATGTTTACTCTAAGGAGGGGAATAATTGATTAATCCCTGAAATAACTGTTAGGAATTCCGTGCAATTGTTCTTTAATTGTGTCTTGAAGCAATTGAGGCATAATGGAGTGTATTATTTGGCTGCAACCAGCAGAGGCACCGTTGAGTCAGTCCCAACTAGTCTGTCTAAAGAAGTACGACATCAGATACGGGAATCTGAGTTTTGCACATGCACACGTCCGCTATGACACAACTCCTTGGGGCACTGTGTAAACACTTGCATGGAAACAGGACTCGACCAGTCCAGGGTGTACCCCGCCTCTCGCCCGAAGTCAGCTGGGATAGGCTCCAGCATACCCCCGCGACCCTAATTACGATAAGCGGCATGGAAAAAGGATGGATTGAAACAGGACTTTCAAACATTCAGAAAAAGTCTCTCCTCCCATTAAAAATAATATTTAATGATAAAAAATATATATATTGATTGTTTTCACCATCGTTGATAATAAAAAAAAAATTCTGAATAATAATATAAATCAAAATTGACAAAATGTATAAAATTAATACATTTATTTTCACAAAATATAATGGAGTCGTAGTGGTAAAATAAATTAGTAATAATTTATCCCCATTTATTATTTTTAGAAATTACAGACCATTATAGGTGATTTTGGATATAATGTATATTAAAGTGAATCATGAATTTAAATTAACATTGAATGCCTCCTGGAGGTCAGTTTATCAATATAAAGTTCCATCATCATAAGCATCTAATGTCTGCGAGTCTTTTATGGAAGATCCTAGTGAGAACAAGCGGACATTGATGCCCCATATAGGTCAACTTATCGATGGACAGAGATGAAGATGAAGGAGTCAAAAGTTTGTCAAAGACACAGGAAGGCACCTGAGATTTGAAAAATCAAAGAAAAAGTAGAAAAAGTTCGAGGAACATCACCCAGCACAAAGTTTGTTATTCCTAGATGGGCTCGTCCGACTCCTCGCTATCCCGCTCCTCCTGCAGAGAGGACAGCGTGAGGACAGGGCTGGAGGGTGAGCTCGGAGAGTCTGTGGGTGACTGTGAGGCGGGGGAGGAAGTGGAAGGCAACACCGGCTCGTGGGTGGCGGCCGAGTCCCCGCCTCCACCTTCACCGCTCCCTGTGGTGCCAGAAGAGGAGGGAGCGTCACAGGCGGACATCCCTCCTCGGGAATCCTCCTTGGACTCCTTCCTGGCCAGCTCCCCCTCTCTTCTGCTGCCCTCACCCCAAAGGTCCCTGTCCCATGTGGGAGAGGAAGGAGTGGAGGAGGGAGGCTGGTGCTTCTTGGTTTTCCTGCTGGCGTCTCGGAAGCTGGCCAATGGCGGACGGAGGCGCACGCCGCTCCGAGTTGAGCCCTCAATGGCTTTCTGTAACTGTAATAAGACAAGAAGGCAAACCCAGTGGAACGAGCATGGAGAAACAATGTGAAAGCAGTCAATGGAATCATAATATTGGATATTAGTAGCATTTGGAACAAAAACTTTCACACCATCCCTGACTTGTTGGGGCATTCAAGCTCCACTGATGGGCGCGGGCAAGGACTAGAACCTACGCTGGCTGCATGAAAGTCAGCAGCATGAACCACAACACTACCGGATTTGGTACAAAAAGCACTGCGCTGTCGTCCGTAGAAAACTGTCAGGTGTTTTGAAAAGCTTAATATTCCACTCATGACTGTTATCCTACTATTATAGACCGGCCATATTGTAAAGAAATGTTATAGAACAAAGTAACGCCTACTGTCAAAAATATGGGAGCTACCGTTTGGCAAGCACTTGCTGCTGTGCCAAGATGGGCTAGTAGCGGATGTTTGCGTTGAAACATCAAATTAAGAGCGGCACATACGCTGAGTTTCTGATGTGACTGTTTACTTCTAGGACAAGCAGTGCACACAAGTGATAGAATCGGATGTATGGATAATCAATGTACCGTATTTCCTTTTGGGTACCAGTACTCAAAGAGGTGTTGCCAGCAACACTAGCTATGAATTGCTAGAAATGAAAACTTGTTCCTGTAGTTACAGTCTCACTTTATACCTCTACGATTGTGCATGAAAGGATGCGCAAATGCTGAAGATGGAAAATAAATGATGCATTTCCACCTGATTTTCGCTATGTGGAGGCAAGCTACGAACGGGAGTGTGTCCTGTAGCTTCACCTGGCTTTATGAGATCTTGCAAAAATGACTGCGTTCTCTTGCACAATTTTTGCGAGATCTCGCGAAAGTTATTGTGTTCTCTCGCTAAAAGGTTTCAAGCTCTCTTGAAGAAGCTTGCTTGCTTGAAGAGAATGATCATTACTGAAGTGTATTTGTTGTACTTTGTGTTTGTGTTTGTTTGGTATACATTGAGGTCCATTTGGTGTTGAGCTGTTCAATAAACAAAGCAAACCCGTTATCCAGTCTAATGTTCATACGTGTATTCAAAACTTTAAAATGAGCTTTCAAAAGTACACTTATTATCAAAAAACATTTCTTTCTATCTGTGATTAATTGCGATTAATTACGAGTTAACTATGGACAACATGCGATTAATCGTGATTAAATATTTTAATGGATTGCCAGCCCTACTTTTTGATAATACAGTATCTTAAGTTCTCATGAAAATAATATATGCGTCTTTTATTGCATTGGGTAACTGAACTATGCGAATCGTGGGGTTCCTACAAAATTCTTATTATATCACGTTGATTATACTAAACTATTTGACAACAGAGCATCCAAACAAGACGGCCGACAAAAATGTGCAGAAAAATAAATCACAGTTGAAAAAGAAGTGCCTCGTACCTCTTTGAGTGCGACCACACCCACCAGCTTGCCAATGCTTGTGACGTAGGCGTGACTGAGACCCAGCAGAGAGAACAGTGTGTGGGTCTGAGTAACAGCAGAGGAGAGGGCACAATCCAGTCAGTGTTAAATGTGTTGGAACGTGACAGCATTCTGCTTGCATGGCTGCGCTTTAGCTCGTAAACACTTACTCTACAATGCATCGCCATAACGTGCAGCATTAACAAGTCACAGAGCACATAATGCATAACGTATATGTAGCGTGTGTGCTGTTATTGCCGCACACGCCTCTGGTTCACAATGTTGCTATTACAATGCACTTAGCACAAATGTTGGAAAGAAATATTCGCAATTAAAAATTTTTATATCCAAATAAATACATGACAAATAATGAAAACAATAAATAATGCAGTTTAAATCTCTGCTTAAAACCCATTTCTTTTCTTTGGCCTTTGACACTATTTTAGTTGTTATGTATTGGATTTTATTTTTTTAATTTAATTTGTATCTGTTTTTATTGCAGTTTATCCTGGCTGTTATTTTTATACACGTTTCTCATATCTTTTCATTTTATTTGAGATGTACCTTGTTGTTTTTGTGCTTTTAATGTGTTTTATATATTATTCTGTCCACTGCTTTGGTCCACTGTGGTTGTGTTTAAAGTTCTTTACAAATAAAGTTGGATTGGATGGAATTGGACATACAGGTGTTAAAAGTTAAACTAAGTTTAATTCCACTTGGCTTTTGTGTGCTTTCCGGTTGTATTCTAATTAAGGCACTGAGGAATAACCATATATGGAATATAGGAATAACCATATATGGTCTAATAGCACTGCAAAACGATATACTGTATGTTGCTGCAAAACACGTTCTCCTAGTTGCTGCTTACCTTGTGCAAAGACGTTCTTTCCACCAGCTGAAAAGGGGAGGGGTCAATGCGGATCTGTTCCATGTCCACTGGCTTGTCCATCTCGGCCTCCTCCCAGGCTTTGATCTGCGGCGGCCAATCACAAGACAGCGAACGGTCACAACTTGGAGTACAACGTTTGCTCATTGGCTGATAACGTTAAGTGGCGTCACCTCCTCTGGGGACATGGTGTCAGTTAACGTAGGGGGTGCCGTGTCCTGGATGGACAACAAAAACACCAAATGTGAGACTATATTGACTTCATTGGCGATGTTGGACATGTCTTTCCGTCTCTCTGGTCACCTGTGTGTCTGTCTGTCCTGTCGACGATGAAGAGGAGAAGAGTCTCTGAAGGGTTCTCCTGACAGAAGGTGTTTTGCGCTTGTCTGAAGACATGAAGACGCGATGGTTGAATAGAAGTAACATTTAACGGACAAGTCGTTCTTCATGTGCATGTTACCTGAGCTTGTATGATTGCTGGAGGTTTCCTGAGGTTTAGGAGATGGGATGGGACCGTTACATTCATCCGGGACCGGTCCACTCTGCCCATGAAGTATAGTATTAAACTGCACTGTGCGATACTCAATACTGGCCATCTTTACTGCCCTCACCTTCTCCGCTCCCTCTTCTCCACCCTCCTCGTCTACAAAGGTGAACGATTCCCAGCTGATTTTGGCGTCTTGGCCTGGTGAGCTCTGACCTCTCTCAAACACCCGCCTGGCTGGCGAGAGCCACCAGTCGATGACGGCTTGAAGCTCCGTCCTCTCGATGGAGCCCAGGAGAATCATGGATTCTTTCATTCATAAGAGCATTGAAAGAACAGTTAGTCAGACTATACTGTACTGGAAACTATGGACTTTTTTTTTGTTGCACCAAAATTAAATAAATATAAAACCCATTAACTAAAAAGACAAACGTAATATTAATTAATAAATGAAAATGTGCATTTATTTTAATTAATTGATAAATGAAAATGTGCATTTATTTTAATTAATTGATAAATGAAAATGTGCATTTATTTTAATTAATACAATGTCTAATGTATTTTGTTTAATTCATATAGTTATTTATTTATAATTTTATTGAGAATGTATATTTAATTAATTCAATTTTTTTAATGATAATAGTGAAACAATTTATTTCTCATTTATTTGAAGATTAATTGATAGATTTCATGGCTTTTTTTTAAACTGGTATTTTAAATTACTTTTTTAACGCTAACAATTTGACGGTATCTGAAATTATTTAATGGTAATTTATTTTGTGATTTACAGTATGTATTGAAGAACATAAATAATATTATTTTTGTGCTAAAATATAAATCTAATAATAATAATACTATTATTATTATTATTATTATATTCATTCATTCATTCATTTTCTCACGAGGGTCGCGGGGGCATGCTGGAGCCTATCCCCCTGAATTTGGGCGAGAGGCACTGTACACCCTCGTCGCCAGCCAATCTCTGTATTATTATATGAGCTATATTACATTAATTCAATCATATTAAGGATTATTTCTTCATTTATTAATTAAATTGTGATGTATAATCTAAGATAACTATATTGAAAGTGTTTTGTCATTATGTGTTTCAAGACCAACATATTTTTACCGATAGATTTCATTACTTTTGTTATTATTTTGGACATTTTTTTTACATTTAAATAAATTTAATGGCATTTGTAGGGATGCTCCGATCAGCCTTTTATGCTGCCGATTCCGATACCGATCACGCATGGGTGAAATGAGCCGATATCGATACCGATCACATAGATTAACTGTCATTTTTTTCAATTTATTCATGATGAGTTCAAATGTAAAGAGGATGAGACGCCTTCTTTAAGAGACTTTGGATGTGAGAGTATATTTGTCTTACGGAGCTCTAGCAGGACTTTCAGGCATCATGCAGCGGGGCTCCAAGTGAGAGAGCAGTCGGTAAACCTGGTGTCTCCCCCCGCTTAGAGAGGATGGTCATATAGTCCGATGAATTCAATTATTTTTCGGGTTGTTTGCTTTAGACTTCTGACTGTCACGCACACACGGGCGAGTGTTCGGCTGCATTAGCTGCCGTTTGACTGACGAAAACTGACCATGCTCCTTATTTCTACCACTCTCACAAACGGCAGGGAAGTTCCAGCGGACATGATTGTTTTCGGTTTGAAAAGCGGGCGGGAGACGATCGCTCCAGGCTGGAGGCTGCAATAGCCCGAATCGGAGGTGATAGGCGCTGAAAGGCATTTATCGGCGTATGCCAATCACATGGTTTCACACAGAAATCGGCTGATACTCATCGTTGGCCGATCAATCGGAGCATTCCGAGTAATTAGTTAATTGTCTTTTTTTTCCATGCCACAGCATTGAAATGCATCATTCAATCATTAAAAAGGTCGTGAAATGTATAAATCCATCATGAAATCTCTAAATCGGTCATGAAATAAATAACTATTAAATAGTTTGTATTTCACTCTTTTGAATGACTTCATGGACAAAGCCTCCTTGTGATTCTTCACTACAGTGTACAGCAGGAGACATCAGCTGCACCAAAAACAGCGTGATGATGCCAAAGCCCCGACCTTTGGAGTCAACCAGGGGGATGGTCTTCAGCGTTGTGGTCTCCAGCAGATGATTCAGTTCACGATAGGTAGAGCGAGACGACAAGAACTTGACCTTACGCACCATGATGTCCTCCACAAAAATGTTGTACTTGCTGATGAAGCACAACGCCGTAATTAACGACCGTGACGATCTTTCCAGGCTCATCGGGTGATGACGTTCACGTGCCGTCTTTACCTGATGTGACCGAGGGCCAGCTCAGGCAGGTAGGGCAGCTTCTTCACCTGGATGATGGAGTCATAGAGCGAAGGCTGCAAACCCTGAGCCACCATGTTGGCGAGAATGACCGCCACCATCATGGGGAGGATGTGAGAGATCTGACCCGTCAGCTCAAAGCAGATCACCGCGGTGGAAACTGTATGCGTGACGGCACCCGTCATGGCTGCCGCACCTGGAAGGATGTGATGGTATATCATCCATCTGTATTATTCACAAGTAACTGTGATGGAAGAGAGGTGCAGTTTAATACATTAAGGTCCAGTTTGTGCTGAGCTGTTTATAAAAAACTGAATGTTTAATAAACATTCAGTTTGCATAAAGCAAACATATTATCCAGTCTCATGTTGATAGGCGTATTAACTTTAAAAATGATTTTTCAAAAGGTACACTTATTGTAGATAAAAAAATTCTATCTGCGATTAATTCAGATTAATTACAATACATTACAATAATTACAATATATAATCTAATCTAATAGGCTATAATCGAATCTATTCTAGCCTAGCGTAGCGTAGCGTAGCACAGCACAGCACAGCACAGCACAGCACAGCACAGCACAGCACAGCACAGCACAGCACAGCACAACACAACACAACACAACACAACACAGCATAGCATAGCATAGCATAGCATAGCATAGCACAGCACAGCACAACACAACACAACACAGCACAGCACAGCACAACACAACACAGCATAGCATAGCATAGCATAGCATAGCACAGCACAGCACAACACAACACAACATCGCATCGCATAACATAACATAACATAATATATTAATATAATATATAATGTAGTATTTTTTTAAGTTGAAAAAAAAAAAGTTTGCATTTTTTAAGTCATTAGGATAATAATGAACTTCATTTTCCACTATCGGGTCAACCACACTATATAGTGTATAGTGCAATTGTATTAAAATAATTGCAATTAATTCATTTGAAATATTAACTTTGGAAAAGGTAAACGAATGTAATGTAATTGGTTAAGGAGTTCAAATTTTGAAAGGCCCACAGTTATCCATTCAATGCAAAATTTCAGTGTGCTAAAAATGAAATGTTGTACAAATATTATGATACACATAATCAAATGAAAAGGAAAAGGAACGTCACAAAATACGAATAAGATTTGAATGTACTCCTTAATGGTTGAAAAGTGTAGTTTGTGATTGGCCTTATAATAGACGACAGCCATCTACTGGACTTCATTTTCCACCATAAGACAAATTTATAGGCAACCCCCGCTAGACAGCTGAGGGACTGAGACTGACCAATGACGGCGTAACCTCCCGGCAGGATGCGGTACACAATCCCATCAAACAGTATTCCGTTTGGGAACAACGTGGCCATGATCTCCCCTACGAGGCGACCAAAAGCGGCTCCTAGAGGAGCGAGATAAGGCACGCTGGTGAAGACAAACCAAACTGAAGGTCAGCAGGCGATAACTGCGCTGGCGTTACAGACCAAAAAATCCTCTTACCTAATATGAACACTGGCATGAAGGCGCCCGAGGGGATGGGCATGGTGGTAGAAACCGCTGACATCCAGAACTAAACACAAAAACAGAATCAGAGTAAGGACGAGGAGGTTTTGTCTCGCTAATATAATAATAATAGCTACACCTACGCTAACTCATGACATCCATGCCTTCACCAGCATAATTATGCTCACTTTCTGACAGGTATTCATTTAACTGAAGGAAGAATAATCTAATATAAAATGATATAAAATATAACGTGTGATTTATTTGTCTATCATATATACTTAAAAAAAACAATTAATAGAACAAAGTCATATTTATTGATTATATATTATGCATTGAATTGTATTTATTATTTTTTACATTCAAATTGAGTTAATGAAATGCTTGTTTTCCCAGCAGCATTTCAAGAATAAAAGTATGCATCACATGCACGATGCAGGAAACAGTAAAATAACATTATAGTATAGTAGATATAGCACTGTAATAAATACATTTAATAGCAATAAATAAAGAAAATGTATTGAAATAATAATACAATTATATTTATTAGTTCATTTATTATCTCTCAGGCAGAGTTTTTGCTGATACATCTCTTGTATTGAATCTTTTGTACATTTTGCATCTCAAATCTCCTGTAAATTTATTATATATTAATATTTGTTTCCACCATCTTTTAAAGCTACTTCTCTGAAATAGACATATCAGATATGAATTTTTGAGTTGTTGTTTTATGGAATAAAAACAAAGCTGTTTACAAAGCGTTTACAACACTTAACATAAAGGATTGCTTTGCTATAACATGAAATCTTCAATGGTTTTCAATGGGACATTTTTAGTCTCGAGGAGCAAACGTGTCGGTTTTTGTGTCGCTTTGCCATTTTAGCCAGATTTTAAGAAACAGGGATGAGAAAATGAATGTCCTCTGCAAAGTTTCACCCAAATTGGTTCAACACAACCAAAATGGTTTGTAAATACAACAAAAAAAAAACCCGGAATGACCCAAAATGTCCCACGGATGTCTTACAGTTTCACATCAATGAAAAGGTGGATGCACCTTCATGACAAGGAAGAGGAGGAGAATGACAAAGACGCTGACTTGAGGGTGAAGCCACACGGCGGAGCGTCCCAGGCCAGGAGGAGGGGAGGACGGTGTTATTTTGGTCCAGGTGAAGTTGTCAAACAGAGAGTTGATACACTCTCGGGGCATTAGCTGACACAGAAAGGGAAGGAGTGGAAGCTTGTCAAATGAATCTCAGCGTAATAATGACATGAAAATGCATTTTCTTGGCCGCAAAATGCATTTTGCGGCCAAGTAAATGAGTTCATGTTAGCAAGAGGAGATTCCTTCCTCACCTCGCCTGCCATAAACTGTCCAAATCCAGGAGGAAATGTGAAGGTGGCGATGATCAGTGTGACTGCGCCTGGATAGATCAACCGACTGGCCACACACACACACACACACACACACACTTTATAGTGGAAAAATCACAAGTGACAAACACATTGATACTATCATGTATCAAAAAATATTGCACAGGAGCTCAGTTCGGATGGTATCAAATGATTACATGTGCTGTGCTTTTTCTTTGGCTTTTTTGCAACATTCATTCCAAAAGAAGGAGCCTCCTCAGCAAGGGGTGAGAACGTGAGAAAGAAAAAAAGAAAAGAAAATAGGAATAATAAGAATATGCACCATACAGATCAAAGTTAAAATAGACCTGTTTGTTCTTCTTATAGTGGTTAATATCTTTTTACACTTAACATATTTTTAGGGTGCATCTAAGATGTAAATCATCGCCTTCTTCTTTTTGTCTTACTATCTGGTGAACTTCTTTTTGCGCTTGAATGCCTGTTAAGAATGTTAAAAGGTGACTTTAAACATTGCCTGCACAGTTGATAAAGGCTTTTGATGGTGACAGTTTGGTCTTGGAATGGAATATTTTTATTTCCATTATTTCCTGTGACAAATGTGCTTCAGAAACGTCGCTATTCAAGGCTCCTACAACAACAAATCTACAACGACAAATAACTGCTGATAAGCATCATACGTGGTGAGCATCCATCAGCTTTATCTCCCTCTGCATACACTTTAAAATGTCAGACGTGCTATTTGGCTGTTGGCGTGAAAGTCATGCGCGTTAGACTGGCCGTACTCTTGTTTACAATAAACTCATCAGTGGTATTAATGCTGGCTGAGCTATTTGCTCCTTACCGCTACTACAACATTGGTTCTGTTGATGCTGTTTTCTGCAACATACTTGGTAATAAATTACCATGTGGTCTAAGAGAGCTACTTTGTCCTTTCCACTTTCTCATGTACTCCAAAACATTATTAAAGTTAAAAAATATGGAGCGCAAAAATTGTATATACTGTATATAACTGTGTATTTTTGCGCTGTTGGATCTTAAGAGGGTCTATGTAGAGCTTCAAAATGCAAAAAGAAGAAATGGGAGTGAGACAAAAATATTTTTGAATAAGCAATTTACTACAAATAAGCATTAAAGTGAAATAGGATCAAAAGTTTAAGACCATAGCTCCAAAAAACCCTGAATCCCCAGTAATTCAGTAATGAGTAGCTGCTATTGTTGTTAATCACCTCAAAAATTGGTTTGGGCACGTTTCCAGCAGGCGAATGAATGGGAATGCTGCTCCAGGTGGTGAGGTTGGCTTCACAGAAGGGACCCACTGTCTGGAATTGATTTCCTTACTATCCATCCTCAAATGTTTTCATTTGGATTTGGATCAGGGGAACACGCAGGATGGTCCGAAAGAGTGACATTATTCCTTTGTCAGGCGGGCATTGCGAACCGCAGCCGTGTCCTGTTGAAAAAGCCAGTCATTACCACACAGACGAGGGCCTTCAGTCATGAGGGATGCCCCCTGAAGCCTCGCCACACAGCCAGCTTCCCTTTGATGCCCCTGCACAACATGAAGCTCCATTGTTCCATTGAAGATAAAAGCACTCCAGATCATGATGGCGCCCCCTCCACTGTGCCGTGTGGAAAACATCTCAGGTGGGGGGGATCTCCTTGTCATGCCAGTAACGTTGGAAGCCATCAGGACTATCAAGGTTACATTTTTTTCTCATCAGAGAATAAAACTGTCTTCCACCTTTCAATGTCCAACGGGCAATTTTGTGGTGTTGGAGACCAGGTTGAAGATGTTTTTCTTCTTAAAAGCCTTCTGTCGCAGATGCCGTCCGACGGTTATTGGAATGCAATCGACACCAATAATAACCTTCATTTGGGATGAGGATGGTCCTGTGCCTTAACGGACAGCCAATTGGATGCTCCGGCTCAGGGGTGGTGGCATTTTTTGGGGTTCACCGCTTGATTTGTTTTGTTCCATAACATTCAGCATCTTTGAAGAAGTGACAGTCTTGCTGTGTCCAACCTCAGCAGCAATGGCGTGCTGCGAGAGGCCTTGCTTATGCAGCTCAACAATCCAACCGCGTTCAAAGACAGAAAGCTTTTTTGCCTTCAGACGATGATCAGCCTATTTCACTTAAATGCTTTTTTGCAATAAATTGCTTACTCCATTTTTTTTGGTCTCATTCCCATTTCTTCTTTTTGCATTTTGAAGCTCTACTTAGAACCTTCAGCAGTAAAAAATGTACAGTAAAAGGTCGTAACCCGTCCAATTAACTACAATTATTAATTCATACAAATTAATAATGATTACATAATTGTGGTTTAGAAAAATAAGGGCTATAGTTACAGGACTTGTGGCACACTGTATTGTGTTGCCTATGTCAGTGAGTGTGTTGAGTCTCACTGCTTCGTCAGAAACCGCGTGAGCGCCGTCGGTCTCCTCATGAACAGAACCACCTGTCTGTTCAGGTAGACAAAGAACGCCCCTAAGAAGCCGCATGAGATCCTGAAAAAGAAGAGAGGGATCACTCGGATACGTTTCAGTTGATTTACAACACACACGCAACTTACCCTATTATTGCAAATGCCGGCAGCTCTTGCAGGTCAAAGGGGAAATCCATGCGGAAGTTGGTTTTGAAGAGAGCAGTGATTGTGACTATACGAAAGAAAAACGTTTTGTTTGTCCAGTCTTATTTTTTCATTTTCTTAAAATGAATGTTAAAAATCTCATCTCGTCCTCGTGGACCCAATCTCATGCACCGTTTAATCTCATGAGTTGGGTGTCTCGTGACACCCCTACTATATACCAGAGGTGGTCTCTGGAATGTAATAGGGGTGCACAATAATTATTGGACCGATGATTCTCGGACGTCATACCAATGCATTTCATAACATTAAAAATTAGATCCAATAACTGATTTTTTTTAAAAAACACTCCAATGAGGCGACATTACCCATACTGTGCTGTAGGTGTGTTAGGCTGAGCAAATCAAGTGCTCCTTTTCTATGATATGCTGCAAACAAGGTAACTTTCCCTGAGCTCACCTGTAAACAAACATGGCGTCGATCGTGTGGCACTGTTCACTTTTTCAGAGAAAGACATTTCACCAAATGCTCCGCAAACATTCCGCGATGGGGGACAAAAACACCAAGCTTCAACGCATCAAGCTTTATTAGCCACCTGAAACACCAGCATCACTACGATGCCCGGGGCCCAGGGCTTGTTCCTATTGCCGTGCCGCTTTGCCAGAGACGACACGAGGGCTAAAGTGATCCGTGATTTCATCATGGAAATGATGGCGCTGGATGACCAGCCCTTTACCATCGTTGAAGATATCCTCTTTTGTTGCCGAGTAAACCCCTTGGAGTCACGGCTTGTACTATATTTTTTTTTTAATGATTTCTTAATAGCAGTGATATCATGATATTTGGTAAGGACAAATCTACGGGTACAGTTTGTCAAATCCAGTCATTCTTACCTCCAGGTGTGCACAAACTACAGTTAAATCTAAATGTATAAAATAATACATATAGATAAGTTATCAGTTACTGATATCGGTCTTGAGAAGCAAGAAGTTCAGTATTGACTTGAAAAAAAAATTGTGCATCCCGACTATAAACATACCAGTCCAAATTTGATCATCATCACGTAAATTTTAACATTATAAATACCCATACTGCCTGGTTATTAAGAGTTGCATATTTGCATACTGTAACTGACCGAGAAATAACCCCAAAAAATTAAAAAGCTTTGCAGTGTTCAAAAAAACGGCACTTAAATTGACCACAGCTTTTGCAGAATTCAAACAAACACCAATAAAACACACTGTAATTCTATGACACTGTAGTAAAACTCTTGTATATGGCAGGGAACCACATTTGGTTGCATAAATTGAATTAAAATAGACACCACACCCCTCAAAACCATGTGATTTCTAGAGCCTATCAGTAAAGAAAGGCACTGATAACATTGAAAACCATGAATAAACATAATAGGTTCATTATGATGAGTTCCCTATTAGCTTTAAATTTCAGCCGTTTCACAAAAAACACTTGCCTCAGACTGATGGGCCGAGAAAAGTTTGGCGCCTGTCATGATCCAAAGCATACCACATCATGTGCAATTTCTGTTGAAAGCTGAAAGTCTACACCCTATCCACATACTCGGGGCCTGTGGAACTTTAATAGTACTGCCACTGTAAGCTCATGTTTTTTCATGTTGCCACCTGCGAAGGCAAACTGTGATCTGGGTTACATCAGGGGGTTCCTAATATATTGGCCCTAATCTGAGAATATCCTCCATCCACATGTGGACGGTGGAGACGTGTTGCTTATCCATTTATACATGACAAGGGGGAAAAAGAAGGACTACGCTGTCACAAGCGGCTACTTTCCATAAAACGCCAGCGCTGCGATATTTTCTGTGCGTGTATGTGTTTGTGTCTCACCAGCATCCTTGTTCCACACAGAGAGCACCCTGAATATGAAGGCACTGAATGTGGCGGCAAAATATCCCCGCCAGTAATTCCTCACTGCAAAGTAGGTAGACGTGACCTCAATACTGAACAACACCCCTGGTGGTGGAGGAGGAGGAGGAGGAGAGAGGGATGGTAAGAAGAAGAAGAAGAGAGGAGGATTAGAGAGGATGTTAAGAAATGGTTAGCAAGGGAGACGAGAGAGGGAGTGAGAAATGAGTTAAAATATGCTGAGGGAGACTAAAAACACTTGAAGCTGAGGATGTAATCATACACAAGAGGAGGGCCACTAAACACACGAGTGGTCTCTCTCTCGCTCTCTCACACACACACACACACACACACACACACACACACGCACACACATATTAGTGACTTCCAGCCGTCAGGAATTAGACATGCATTTTTATTTAATGTACCGTATTTTTTCAAATAGTGGCCTCCATTCTAATACACGCCATAACCCAATAAACTGCCAGGTGTGTCTGTAAAGCTGATGTTGACAGTGGCGTTTAACCGGAAAGCAGTTTAAATAGCAAATGCTGCAAAACGATAAAAAGAGAGACCGCACCTCGTCCGGACGTAGGACCCCGGGACAGACCTACTGTAGGACACGCTGGAGGGATCATGTCTCACAGCTGGCCTGGGAACGCCTTGGTGTCGTCCCGGCGGAACTGGAAGAGCTTGCTGGAGACAGAGAAGTCTAGACTTCCCTACTGAGACTGCTACCCCTGCGACCCGGACCCGGATAAGCGGAAAAAAACGGATGGATGGATGGATGGATGGGACCAACAACTGAGCAATTGTAATGTAATGTAAATGGAAATGTATGATAATACAGATTTTGTATTGTCTAATAAATGCGGTTGTACAAGCAATGCCTGCCCTCTAGTCGAAGCCTGGTACTCTCTGCAGTGAGTAAATAAATGCCACTGGCCACTATTTGAAGAAATAGGGTAATCACTGTACAGTATATCACACTTGTTTAAAGAGAACCCATTTAAAACCCATTAAAAACACTTGAAGTTATTCGACAAATCACTTGAAAATGATTATAAAATCCAATTTACATTTTATCAATAATTTATTATAACTTATTAATAATTGCTACAATATCACTATGATTAAGAAGTGTTAAAAAAAGACTATGGACTTTATGTGAAAAAGAAAACATCGTCAAATGATCAATGGAGGCTATAAAAATGTGAAATTGGGCTTTAAAGATGAGTAATAATGATGAGTTATTTAATTACTGTTTATACAAAGGGAACCAAGCAGCTAACAAGGTAATGAAAGCTTTTAGATTTGACTGTCACGTTATGATGGCACCAAAATAAAGTGAGATGCAAATGTTTTATTTCCCAATAAGGAGGCATTAACACCTCTCTTCGATTAATGGCCGCTGGGAGCGTGGCCTACAAACGCAAATAACCGCTAGGGTCTTTAATTAGGGTCAAAATACATTAGCAGCTGTGGCTGAAGGCAACCTCTGAGGACGTTTTTTTTTTTGTTATAGCTGCGTTTGAAGTACAGTCGTTCTGGCCACATCGCGGATCGAATTTTGAGGCCTCACTCTATCACATTTTTTCTGAAATATATTAAATAATAAATCATGCTTCTTCATGGTTGAATATTAGTAAAAGAAATATCCATATTGAAGCACATTTTATGTATCTTTTGCCTAAATGAAGCATTTTCAAGCATAAAAATGACGAAATGAACTAAAATACAAATATAAGGCATTAAGAAAATGCTATCAAATTGTCAGTCTGGTCACTGGTCACTAGGTGTCAGTAGGTGACACATACCAGCCAGACTCAATCAACCGGTTTTTATTGCAGGTTTGAATTATCTCACAACAAGCACACTAATAATAACATAATCATCATCATAATAATAATTAATAATAACGAGGGCTTCTGTTGCGGCCGTAATCCAGCTAAAACGCAACTCTGAACAGGTTTTCTACATTCTGAAAATGTCCATTTGTAAAGAAGGCATCCTACTTCGCTGAAATTCAATTATCACGGGTCTGGAATAAACAAGAGGTGACCGTATCATGAGTGGTCAGCCCCTGATGTGGTCAGAGCGGTCTACGCTTTCCTTTCGACTTTCTCATGCACTCCAAATGATTGTTTAAGTTAAAATTTTGGAAATAACGTTCTCGCTCCAGTTATTGCCTACTCAGTCCTCTTTGTTGTTTAGATAAATCATAATGACAGCACTTATGTCAAGCATATGATCACAGAATGAATCCACCAGATTACATGCGCTTGCTTTGGATTCATTGCAAAAAGACTAGCAAAAAGATGGCTGTGTTGTGCAGTGTACATCCACGCAGAGGGATGTCGTGAAGAAATTCAAGCTTGCACAGTACCTCCCAGTGGAGTGCCGAAACAGCATCCCACCCCGACGGCACAGCCAACAGTCAGAATATCTGTGTAACCATAAGGGTTCTACTGACACAGAAAACAGAAGAGTAGGGGGGAAAAAGGGGATTTGTGGTTGATGGGGTGAAAGTGGTGGGATGAAAGGAGAGGGGGTGGTGGTAAGGAAAGACAGGGTGACGTGACAGTGGGGAGGCACAAGTGGATCAAGTGAATAAATAATGCTCAGTGAGGTAATAGAGACGTGAGGAAACCATCGTGACACAGCAGCAGTGAGGATGCGCCTGCGTCATAACAGCTCGAAAGCCGTAACGACGCAACACTGTATGGACAAAAGTGTCGGGACGCAAGTGTCCACTTGCTTTGTACAACTTTCTACATGATTTTCAGAGTGTTTGCCTGTTGTAGTTCATCCCAAACAAGTTTAATGGCCTTCTTCCACACTAAACTCGGCTAATTCTGCCTTAAAATGACCCTCCCCTTCTGCTCCCACAAAGTTGGAAGCGAAAACAACTGTTCAGAATGTCATAAAGAGATAAAGGATTAAGATCCAAAAAATAATTGAGTAAAAGGTGTGTCCCAAGACTTTTGTCCACATGTATAAACAGGGAGCAACTGTGCATCATTGTGGAAGCGAGCAGGCATGCTGGGCACTGGTTACCAAGGTAACATCGTGTCAATCAACAAGATTCTTGGCCTTTATTTATGCATTCAATTTACATTATATAATGTTATTTAGAGTGGAAGCTAGTTTAAAGGTCCCCTATCACACAAAAGGGACTTTTTAATGATGTTCATACAATCCCTAGAGCAGGGGTCACCAACGTTTTTTCTTGCGAGAGCTACTTTTAGAAAATGAAAATGGCCACGAGCTACTCATTTTTGTAGAAAAGATTTTCATACCTTATTTCAACCCAAACAGATCAAATATGCTTGATTTACCAAAACATTCACAAAATGCTGGTACCCACAACTCACATTTTATGTTTCACAAAACTTTTCTTCTAGTGTTCACACATTATTAACTGAAAACCTGAATGAAAAGCAGGCCTGCGGGCGCCTCATGTGGTCGTGGCGGGCTACCTGGTGCCCGCGGGCACTGTGTTGGTGACCCCTGCCCTAGAGCCTGTTTATGAGCACCAAAAGTGAGAAACACCTACCATCTTACTTGTTGCTCTACAGCTTTGTTAAAAAAAAAAAAGGCTTCACTACACATCTTAAAATGAAGCCAACTATCCAACGGTCTGCTGAGGCAGAAAAAAGGCTAACCTAGCATGATGCTGCTGTTAAAATGTGACTGTAATTATTACTATACAGTAGCTCATATACAGTACAGTGGTGTGAAAATGTGTTTACCCCTTTCCTGATTTCTTTTTTTTTTCGCATGTTTGTCACACTTGTTTCAGATCATCAAACAAATTTGAATACTAGTCAATGACAACACAAGTGATGACAAAATGCAGTTTTTAAATGAAACTTTTTATTATTAAGGGAGAAAAAAAATCCAAACCTACATGGCCCTGTGTGGAAAAGTGATTGATCCCTGTTAAAACATAACTGAGATTAATTGAGATCTATCGCTATGGAAAAGGTTATAAAGCCATTTCTAAAGCTTTAGGACTCTAGCAAACCACAGTGAGAGTCATTATCCACAAATGGTGAAAACATGGAACAGTGGTGAACCTTCCCAGGAGTGGCTCATCCAAGAGGTGACATCCAAAGAACGGCAGGCCTCACTTGTCTCAGTTAAGGTCAGTGTTCATGACTCCACCATAAGAAAGACGCTGGGCAAAAATGGCCTGCATGACAGAGTTCCAAGACAAAAATCACTGATGAACTAAATGAACATTAAGGCTCGTCTCAATTTTGCCAGAAAACACCTTGATGATCCCCAAGACCTTTGGGAAAATACTCTGTGGTCTGACGAGACAAAAGTTGAACTTTCTGGAAGGTGTGTGTCCCATTACACCTGGCGTAAAAGTAGCGCCGCATTTTAGAAGAAGAACATCACAACACAGTAAAATATGGTGGTGGTAGTGTGATGGTCTGGGGCTGTTTTGCTGCTTCAGGACCTGGAAGACTTGCTGTGATAAATGGAACCATGAATTCTGCTGTCTACCAAAAAATCCTGAAGGAGAATGTCCGGCCATCTGTTTGTGACCTCAAGCTGGAACCAACTTGGGTTCTGCAGCAGGACAATGATCCAAAACACACCAGCAAGTCCACCTATGAATGGCTGAAGAAAAACAAAATGAAGACATTGGAGTGGCCTAGTCAAAGTCCTGACCTGAATCCTATTGAGATGCTGTGGCATGACCTTAAAAAGGCGCTTCCTGCTCAAAATCCCTCTAATGTTGCTGAATTACAACAATTCTGCAAAGACGAGTGGACCAAAATTCCTCCACAGCGCTGCTGAGACTTAAGAGACTTATTGCAAGTTAGCACAAACGCTTGATTGCAGTTGTTGCTGCTACGGGTGACCCAACCAGTTATTAGGTTTAGGGGGCAATCACTTTTCCACACAGGGCCATGTAGGTTTGGGACTTTTTTTCTCCCTTAATAATAAAAAGTTTCATTTAAAAACTGCATTTTGTGTTCAGTTGTGTTGTCATCGACTAATATTTCAATTTGTTTGATGATCTGAAGCATTTAAGTGTGACAAACATGCAAAAAAAAAAAAAACAGAAATCAGGACACTTTTTCACACTGTACCTATGCTAGTATTGCTAACATTTCTGCCTTTATGACCGCAACATTATCAGAAGTGTTTAATATCCAAGTTGAATGAGTAAGTTATCATTTAAGATGCCTGACTTGCCTCCCACGGGAGCACCGAAACAAGTGGCCACTCCCACAGCACACGCACACACCAACAGGTCCTGGTTATGGGTGCCATTCTGGGGTTAAAGGTCAGCAGGGACAAGGGGGTGGGGGCAGTAAGGATGAATGAGAGGAGGTGGGAGTAAAGAAAGAACACGAGGGAGGGAAATGGGAGGTCAACATTATTCCACATGCCAGACATGACCATCACACTATTAATAATGACAGACACAAACACAGACGAGGTGCAAGGGTGGCTGGGTGATGGGTGGCAGGGAGGGTGCCAAAACAAAGGCAGGGGGTACAAGCAGGGCGGGATAGACAGATGGGAGAGGAAAACAGTTTTCCCATTTTGTCTCTTGCATCAACTTTAATAGATTCCAGTGACCAACAAAATGCAGTTTTTTGGCATAATTCATACATTTCTCACGATGAACTTGCCAAATACATTAGAGGCTCAATTGAGTTAAATGAATGACTCCTTAATGTATCCCATCATGTCAGAGATTCATTTTGTGTTTAAAACAGTGTTTGCTTATGCACTGCTGGCACAATGGTGGTGGGTTTTTTTTTTTTGTGTTTAGCGGCGTTTACGCTTGCACGCATTTTGCCTCCGCATTGTGTTGCAATTTGCCTCTGGAATACGTGTAATTTATTTACTTATGTCACGCCTGAAAAGCGTCAAGACTAGTTTGCGCACTGCTTGCGTTCTGTTCACACGTAAGTTACGCATTTGGCACGAAATGACCACGTTCCCGCACTTGTTTACACCTTGTCAAGTCGTGTTTACATCTAGTGCGCAAAAATAGTACGCGCGACATGCATTGTTCCCACTTGGGTATGCATTGTCACCACCGCTTCCTGCATCCGTGAAGCAGTCGTGGGATTATTTGGTCCTGCTTTGTCACGCTGTGTCCCACATGACGCCACGCAACAGCAGGCACCACCACTATAGCGTCGTTCATTTCTCTACTTCCAAGGAACCTACAAGATGTTGGACTCCAGAGAATAAGCTCATGCAATTAAGAAAGGTAAATCTATATTTTCTTGCAGCTGCAGGTAGAGAATCTGCAGAGAGCAGGAACTACGCTACTTGAGGATTCCCCTCAAATTGCTCCAAAAGGTAGTACAAAAGTTAACCTATTCATGTGAATGAGGCATGCTTTGATATGCACCGCCCGCATTGTTTGCACATACGTAGGTTGTGGTGCGTTCACGTTGCCTTCGCGGAAATTATGCTTGTCACAAATATTTCAAAATTTTCTTTGCGCACTGGCACGCAGCCCTGCACAGTTTACACATAGTTCACACCTTTTAATGACCAATTTACTCACTGACACGCAAAATTGCGTACCACTGTGGGGACAAAGTGCATGAGGCTTAAGTCATGCACAGGACGAAAAATGTGAAAAAGGGTTGGAGGAAGCTGAGCCAAAGGGGGCGTCAATGAGCACTGCACACTGCCAAACAAAGACGACATTTGTGGCATGTTGATACCTCCTGAGAAATTGCTGTCTTGTAAAAAAATAAAAAATAAATTAAAAAAACACTAAGTCAATACTTATTCTATAATTTAAATTGTACAATATAATATCATTTAAAATAACTATTCATTCTTAAAGTAAAACATTATGAAAAAAAATGAATGAGCGCTACTTTTTTGTGTTTAAGTATTTTCTTTTCATTTTTTCAGCTTCACTGCTATTTTTATTGCTATTTTTCTACAGTGCCTTGTCAGCACCAATTGCAAAATAACATTTACAAAAGCAAAAAATGTATATCTAGACTTTGATTTTTTTTTTTTTTGCTGCCGGATTCTTGTTTGACTTTTTGAATTTACGTTAAAACTTGTTCAACTGGCAAATCATTTGAGTTCTGACAGTCCAATTGGAGGATGTCTTGTGGGATACATTGTGGTCATCTACGTCTTCTTAGTTTGAAATAAAAATGGGAATCGTGTAGTTGTGACAAAAGACAACATTTAAGATCAGGAGGAAATAAAGCACACGTCATGTCAGTCCGTGTGTTGCCTGTAGCTCCGGCTTACCTCATAGACGCCAGAGAAGATGGACATGAAGCGACTGAGGACTGCGGCACAGATACTGGCGATGTGAACGAATGGACCCTAGTGCGATGTGCATGACAGACACACACACACATTGACAATGGCATGTAAAACAGGGAGTGTAAAGTGGGTCGTCTTGCTATCGAAACACATCAATCAGGGTGTAATTGCCATGAGAAATGGCCTCCTCGCTACTAAAACTAATGCTCTCCTTGGAGGACTTGAATAATCAGCAAGGGGAGGCAGGGCAGGACAACAAGACAGCCCATGATTTATTATCCTCTAAAGTTGCAAAAAGAACAGGAATGAAAGTACGGCCATGCTGGATGGAACGAGGATGGAAAACTTGTTACAAAAAAATATTGTTGAATATTTAATTTTTAAAAATCAAGAAAGCATGAATACATTTATTGTTTACTTTTACCATACTTGCAGAAAAATACATTTTTTTCTGACATCTAAAATCACATTAACTCTAAATTGAAATGATATAAAAATACTATCATTATTGGTGTATTATAGTATTATTATATAATCCAAATATTGTTTAATATTTAATAGAAAACATATATTTACATTTATAGTCTATACATTTATATTATAATATTTTCTCCAAGGAAATTTAGTATTTTCTGCCATCTAAAATAACTATAAATTAAAATGACAGAAAAATACTATCATTACTGGTGTACAGGGGTATTAGTATATAATACAAATGTTGTTTTTGTATTATATAATAATACCACAATACACCAATATTGTTTAATATTAAATAGAAAATATATGTAGATGTTATTATATACATTTATATTATAATATTTTCTCCAAGGAAATTTATTTTCCGCCATATAAAAATAAATAAATAATATACAGTACAATAAATAAATAAATAAATAATAAATGAAATAATATTAACTATCAAATAAATAATATGAAAAAAATCATTACCGCAGTATTAGATAATACAAAAATATTATGTGATATTTAATTAAAACATTCATTGATTAATTTGACGTTTATTTTCCTAATAGCGCATTAAGGAAATGTAGACAAATGAAATCCCCATCCATAAAATATTTACATTCTAAATGTTAACTTTTCAAGTTTAGCAACAATTATGAAAATAAAACAAAATGTATGCACTATGGTGGCTAAAAATTAGGATGAAAAGCTCGTTTACCTCTTTGCCCACCGGCATCCCGCTGCCTAAACCCGCCGTCAGGCCAATGACCTTCGCCACGAATGCCTTCAGGGTCAGATACTCCTTCAGGACCACCCCCCTTAGGATGGTTTTAAGCTCAGGAATACCAGAACCTGGAGGCAAGAGTGGATGTAAACATCTGTAACATGGTGAAGAGAGGTCGACAGGTGATGGGATGGTGGGGGGGGCTTACCGATGGCCTGCGGGGAAACCAAGTGGCAGAAGAGCGAAGCAAACATGACAAGAATCATGGGATAGCTAATCCAAGCCAGGTACTGCAGCGCCACGTTGCCCCTCAGCTCCCCGTGTATCCACTTGTAGGCTACAGCAAGGAGAAGTCTGTCAGTCAAACAGGAGAGATAGTGCCATCGAAGTGGGCAACGAATCACAGCAGCAACAGAACCAATGTTGTAATAGCGAGAAGGCGCAAACTGCTCAGCCAGCATTAATGCCGCTGATGAGTCCATTGTAAAAAACAGTATGACAAGTATAACACTCGTGACTTTCACACCAATAGCACTGGGTAGCAACATTTTAAAGTGCATGCAGAGGTAGATAAAGCTGCTGACTACTCACAATAATTCAAATGAAGCCACTGCCATTAGAGTGGAGTTAATACAAAAAACAACACACCAGATTTCCTACAGCCACAGATGTCAATGCCAATGTTTTTATTTAAAGAGCCAGGCGGTTATTTGCTTTTGTAGAACACACGCCCCGTACCCGATACTCAGCTTGGACCTCTGCGGTTCATAGAGACCTACCTTGGAGGCTCTTGGCGCTGGCGTAGTCCATACTCCAGCTGACCAGCGCCATGGTCAGGCCCAGGAGAACCAGGAAGATCCAGTCCTCGCCCATCTTGGTCACGATGTACCGCCTCACACGAGCCAAACAATCTGGAGCGGAAATTAATGATTCAGTTTATCAGAGGAGTTAATTAGTGACACTCAGTTATTGTAACAGTTGCTGCCTGTGATAATGAGAGTGATGATAATGAGGATGACGAGGGGCAAGACTTCATTAGTAACCACATACTACACAAGAATGACATGTATGCATAAATGCTCCTTGTGTAACAGACTTTCTTGGCATAAAACTACAAATTATACACACAGACAAGGGATGGGTATAATAGCTTTCCTTTCATAGTTTTTGTGTGGAATTGATTGTTGATTAATGTTTTGCCAAAATGTTGTCTATGTATTCGGAAAAACACACTACCTAATATGTTCTGCCATCTAAGATAATATTAAATCATTGAATAGTAGAAGTGTGTCTGAATATTTGATTAAAAATAACTTAATTCATTCATGATTTAACATGTTATTTTTCCCACAGTTGATCAAGGAAACGCTGCATTTACTGCCATCTAAAATAATATTAAAAATTGGTACTGCAGTATTCCATCCATCCATCTTCTATGCCGCTAATGCAGTATTATTTCATTATATTAAAATAACAGATATTATTTCATATTGACCAAAAATAGCAATTACCTTTCACCATCCTAAAAATCAAAAGAAGCAGGCACATATTTTAAAATGTTGTAAAAAAGGCTAAAAAAAAAAGAATATATATATATATATATATATATATTTAAAGACAAAGCTTTGGTTATTGTTAATTATTAGTATCAACATTTCAGCTTCTTTCTTTTACATTTTGCCTTTTTGCTCTATTTTTCTCAATTTTGCTTTTTTTTTTTCTACAATGTGTCGAGAGCCAATAAAAAACAAGCTGTGAGCCGCGAATGGCCCCCGGGCCGCACTTTGAACAGTCCTGCCCTAGTGGATCAAGAAAATGCATTGTTTTCTGATAACATAATATTTTAAATGGAAAAACTTTAATGGAAAAACGATGTACTATTTCATGAAAAACACAAATGAATCGATGACTTAATCATTTACAGTATTTTCACCATAAATACAGTATATTATTTTCGGCCATCAAAAATAAAATTAAAAAATGTTAAAATATTAAAAAAATATTATTACATAATACAACATTATTTGTGTTTATTTGCAAATATTAAAATAATTAATTGAATGTTAATACTGTACATTTATACATTTAACAACACATAGAGGCTCATACAGTACATATATACATATGTATATGTATGTACAGTATATGTGTGTGTATGTGTATATATATGTATATACACAGTATATGTAAAATGATTCAAAACCTTTTATAAGACACTCAAAATCTTTTTACTTGAGCAACCTCTATAATAGCTATAAATATAACTATAAACCAGTGTTTCCCACCATTTTTTGTCTTGTGTATCACCAGAGCCTTTTTGTCAAACCATGAGTGCCCCCTCACTCATACGTGTTGATAATTCTCCAAAAGTAGAATGTAATGTGATTGTGGAGCAGCTGTGCCACAGGTTATAGTCTCCCTGGGGAAACTAGTTGTTATACACACACGTTCCGGTTTATTTTCTGGCTTAATATAAAATAACTGATAATATTTACTTATCATCTTGGACGAGGG
Source organism: Dunckerocampus dactyliophorus (assembly GCF_027744805.1). NCBI lineage: Eukaryota > Metazoa > Chordata > Actinopteri > Syngnathiformes > Syngnathidae > Dunckerocampus > Dunckerocampus dactyliophorus. The sequence goes on from NC_072825.1 coordinate 9,383,325, forward strand.
GCATAGGAAATTGGATGGATGGATCTTGGAAATTAAATGTTTCCATTTGCTGGCGTACCACTAAGGATACTCTCTGCTAAAAAAAAAAAAAAAAAAAAAATGCCTGTGGAAACAACAATAAAAAAAAGAATGAGAATGAAACTGATAGCTGTGTGGCAACTTCTGGGGGCGATAATTTGGTTTATGGTTTCTGCATGCAGCATGTTTAGAAAAGTATAAAAAAAAAAAGAATTTTACGTTATATCATCAGACTAGAAAAATAAGGTTAAAAGTGGATGCAGAGCCCTTTAAACAGCATGTGACGCAGCGCACCACATACGTACTGGATGCAACATACTGTACACTCGCTAGCCACAACATTAGGTACACCTTCACATCTAATGAGAACCAAAACAAGAGCTGATGACATTTTAGCAACCTACCTTGACATTTGGAGTAAGGTTGTGGCTTGTTGGTGCACGATACGTGACTGTGATGTGACTCCAAGGAGACGGGATGATGATGATGATGCCGCCGCCCGGCCCCTCTGCGCGCCGTGGCGTTGTTCTCTCCTGCCTGTCTCCGCCATTGTCTCTCTGTCAGCAAACGGGCCGCCTCCCGTCGGGCGAAGTTTCCCAGCTGTTCCCTGTACTCTCCGTACAGCTGTGGGCAAAATACATAGAAGAGACAGACAGACCCAGTCAGTGCTGTAATCATGCAGCTACTGCCATCTTGTGGAGTTAATAAAAAGAAGGGAGGTTTCCTACAGCCACAGCCGTTAATGTTTTCTGAGATTCTGGCGGTTATTTGTTTCAGCAGACCACTCATCAGGAGACTGCGGTTAATTGAAAAGAGCCGTTGATTGACAGATACGTGGACGCCTTAAAGCAAAAGGTATCAGTCAGGGGTTGGACGACCCACCTTAGTGCCCCCTGAATAGTAACTCTTCATCTTTTTTGACAATTGTAGGCTTCTAACTTTATGGGAAACGATTGGGGAAGGCCCTTTTCTTTTCCCAGTACACAAAGCAAAGCCCATAAAGGCATCCTTGGGTGAGTTTGGTGTGGAAGAACCCAACCAAACACATTCGGGACAAAATAGAACAGATATTCACAAATGTCCATGCGGTGTAGGTAGAGTCTGGAGGTAAAGATAACGAGGCAGGATGTATGTGTAAGTGATATATACACACGCACACACATACACCAACCTGAATACCCTGGCAGACAGAAATAGACAAAACGGGCATCGAGATCGGAAAAACCCCCTCCCTGAGAGCAGGCCGGCTCTGGACGCGGGCCACTCGAGGAGATCCTGGAAGAGGACATTCCACATCTTCCCTTTCCGACTACTTTACACCTACAAACCCCAGTCACATGTGCACACACACACACACACACACACACACACACACACACACACACAACATGACACCTTGGGATGCGGTCCTGATGGGTTAAGAGCACAGAAGCTGTGAAGTACAGCACATCCAGGCGCAAGCGTTGGGATTTTTTTGCAACCCAGACCAGGCAAATTGCACGCATCCCACCACGCAGCACAGCAAGACGTTAACTCATACAGCCTGGGTCTCATGTTCACACAGGAAAGGAGGGTTGGCATACTTGAAGCCAAGAGGCCCCAAAGAGGACTGAAACTAACCATGGATATGAAGTTAAGATGAACTACAACATACAGTTTGCTCAGTATTAGCAGAAAAAAGTGTGCTGTCCAAGATGTCGTCTTGATGATGCCGGAATTGAGACATTTGAATCCGCTTTTAAGTGAGCCCTCACGGGAACACACTGTTTTGTGTCTGTAGCTTTAATGTTAATGAGCTGTGTTCGTCCATGCTTGTCTCCTATAGCGTGCGTCTCCAAGAAGCGCTATTGTGCTCTTTATCCACTTTTTACACTGTAACTCTGCCCTTGTCATATGTAATAGATGCCATACAGTAAACCCTCGTTTATCGCAGCTAGTTGGTTTCAGACCCGGCCGTGATAAGTGAATTTCCGCAAAGTCGGAATCCTTATCATAGAGCATAGTAAACCTGTTCGAAATACGGTTCATAGCATTATTAGAGCCCATAAATGACACCCATATAGTCAGCTTTTTGCTCATATTACCCAATATAGGGCACAAAATAAGGGTAAGCCATTGAAGACATAAATAAAACCCGTGCTGGTGCGTGTTGTGTACATGTGTTCCCCTCATGGAGACCTGAGTGAGTGGCAGACAGGAAGTGATGTTGGGGTTGAGAGTTGAGTTTCAGATTGACGTGGGTTGCCCATGTTTTTATTAGGGAGTTTTATACCTGCAAACGTGCAATAAAAGCCCGCTGTTCCGGCGATCTGGTCCTTGTATGTCTCACCGAACATTACAGTAACATTACTGACATCTAGTGACCGGTGTAGAATACTACATTTACTTTGTATGCATCTTTTGAATGCCTTTCTACTGTATTTGTATTTTAGTTAATTTACCCATTTTTATACTTGAAAATGCTTAAGTTAGGCAAAAAAAAAGTAACACTTGCTTAAAAATGCCTTTAAAATTATTATTATTTTTTTTTTTACAAATAATAGGTTGTATTCAACCATGAAATACCATGAATAGCATTAATTCATACATTTTGGAAAAAGGTGAGAGTGAAAATACAAAATTTGAAGCTCAGCGAGGGAAGACTGTATATCACATACAACAATGTAACATTAAGGAGCGGAACAAGTGGACACAAACATTAACAACAATAGCAGGGTGTCTTAGAATAGCGGACTATTCGATGATTCGATTCGGAGGACCATCAGTCTCTCTGTCCAATCACATAAAAATGTCATGTGATCAAGATTGTACCATTATGACTTCATGGGGGGGTGCCCACAGCTGCTGCTGAGCATACATTTTCACAAAGAGTGTCATAGTTTTTGTTATAAATATCCTATTTTGAGTCATACATTTTGATTGTGTTCATAAAGAATTAAAAATGATGTGTGCGTTTAACAAGAGACCTATACTTGCCACGCATTAATTAGTGGCACAATCCAGAGGAGCTGAGGTGAGCGATAGCTTTGAATGCTAGCAAGACATATCAACATCAACGCATTAATTGCCTAATAATGGCTAGTAAAAAAATCATCCAAAGTGTGGAAGTATTTTGAAAAGGTTAAAGATGACTGCGGAAAGTGAAATGCAACTTCAGCAGCTTTTCACACACGATGCCCCAAAAACCAACAGCGTATCATTTCAAGCCCGTAAGGCCAACTTCATTTTATAGCCCAACAGTGAGTTTTAATGCAAGAAATGAGGCTGCTAAATCAGAGTTTTGGCAAGTTGTTGCTTTGCAAGCCGTGTTCTTCCTATTCTATGTGCACTTTCGCCACAAAACCACAACATAGCTGCTATATTTCACAGGTTTTAGTTTTTGTTATAAATAAAAACTGTCTATCAATAGCGTGAGGTGAGATTATTTTTAAAAATATTGCTACATATAACCCATGATATATAAGACAATTATTATTTAATTAGTTATTACATATTAAAATAATTTATAATTATACATTTTTATATTTCATTATACATCTATAATGAAATATATCATAACATAAAATGTGATTAATCAGATTAATCTACACAGTGATTAATCTGTACTTAACCCTAACCTTGAAATGTGAAAATATGATATTAAGGCCTCTCAAGTTGT